>NC_068987.1:41583215-41606027 GCF_001194135.2 Octopus bimaculoides
CCCCGATCCCTTATCTGGTGGTCAATGAGGAAACTAGGGATAGAAGAATGGTTAGTGAGAGCTGTGCAAGCCATGTACAGAGACACTGTCAGTAAGGTGAGGGTTGGCAATGAGTACAGTGAAGAATTCCGGGTAGAGGTAGGGGTCCACCAAGGTTCTGTCCTCAGCCCCCTCCTATTTATCATAGTCCTCCAGGCGATAACAGAGGAATTCAAGACAAGATGCCCCTGGGAGCTCCTCTATGCTGACGACCTTGCACTAATTGCTGAGTCACTATCAGAACTAGAGGAGAGGTTTCAGGTGTGGAAGCAGGAACTAGAATCAAAGGGCCTTAGAGCCAACCTAGCTAAAACCAAACTCCTAATAAGTAGCAAAGTAGACAAAACACAAACCCCTTCAAGTAGATGGCCCTGCTCGATCTGTAGAAAAGGTGTAGGTAGAAACTCTATAAGATGTACCCAGTTCAAGCAATGGACACATAAAAGGTGCAGCAATATCAAAGACAAGTTAACTAAGAAGTTAGTTTTTGTATGTGGCAGATGTTCAGGTGCAATAAACACTGAAAATGTGCAGAAAACAACTTCTGTCACACTCCAGGGAGAAAAACTGGATGTAGTTGATAGCTTCCGATATCTGGGTGACCAAGTTAGTAGTGGGGGAGGGTGTGCTGAAAGTGTAGCTGCTAGAATAAGAATAGCCTGGGCAAAGTTCAGAGAGCTCTTACCTCTGCTGGCGACAAAGGGCCTCTCACTCAGAGTAAAAGGCAGACTGTATGATGCATGTGTACAAACAGCCATGCTACATGGCAGTTAAACATGGGCCGTGACTGCTGAGTACATGCGTAAGCTCGCAAGGAATGAAGCCAGTATGCTCCGATGGATGAGTAATGTCAGTGTGCATACTCGACAGAGTGTAAGTATCTTGAGAGAAAAGTTGAACCTAAGAAGCATCAGTTGTGGTATGCAAGAGAGACGATTGCGTTGGTATGGACATGTGGTGAGAGTGGATGAGGATAGCTGTGTGAAAAACTGCCACACCCTATCGGTTGAGCGAACCCGTGGAAGAGGCAGGCCCAGGAAGACCTGGGATGAGGTGGTGAAACTCGACCTCCGAACTTTAGGCCTCACCGAGGCAATGACTTCTGACCGAGACCTTTGGAAATATGCTGTGCGTGAGAAGACCCGGCAAGCCAAGTGAGACCAAAATCCAAAACCTCTGCCAGGGATGTAGCCAGCCCACTTACGCGTAACATTCCTTCTTTGGACACTAAACTTCGCTTGCAGAGACCTGTTGAGGCAAGTGAAATCGAACTAAATTTGTAGACTGGCACCCATGCCAATGAATCTTCATTGAACACTAAACTCGGCTTGCGAAGACCTGTTGGAGCAAGCGAAAGCAAAATCGTGATGGTACCAGTAGATCACTAAGAGTACCGTCTGAGCGTGATCATTGCCAGAGTACCAGCTGTCTGGCTTCTGTGCAGGTGGCACGTAAATAGCACCATTTGAGCGTGATCGTTACCAACGTCGCCTTCCTGGCACGTGAAAAGACATTCGAGTGAGTTCGTTGCCAGTACCGCTGGACTGGCTCCTGTGCAGGTGGCATGTAAGATACACCATTTCGAGCGTGGCCGTTGCCAGTACCTCCTGACTGACCTTCGTGCCGGTGGCACATAAAAGCACCCACTCCACTCTTGGAGTGGTTGGCGTTAGGAAGGGCATTTAGCTGTAGAAACTCTGCCAAATCAGATTGGAGCCAGGTGTAGCCATCTGTTTCACCAATCCTCAGTCAAATCGTCCAACCCATGCTAGCATGGAAAGTGAACGTTAAACAATGATGATGATGATGATGTGTGGGAGCATAGGAGGAATCTGGTTTCAATGTGGTTAGACTACAAGAAAGCTGTTGATTCTGTCCTACTTAAGAAGAGATGAAAGCGGTAAAGGCTTGTGATCAGTGCATGCAGTCTTTGAATGTCATATAGTTTCTCTTAGACAGCACCTGCTAAACAACAGCAGTGAAAATACATTAATCTAGCGCTGAATGCTGAGCAACATCCTACCTGTCAGTAGTGAGTTCTTCAGGAAGCACTCTCTTTTTGACAACCTCCTCTACAACCCCAAAACAGATGGACTAACATACCTCAAAGAAACTGGATGTAAAATGTTCAGCATATCAAAAGAGACTATGCATGTGTATGTTTTCCTAAAACTTAAAAATAATCACACTAATATCAACATGAAGTACAGCCTTTATTGCACTCATGACACTACATAAGATCACACTTCAAATCTGTCCTCCTCCTTGCACTATTTTTATTAATCATCTACTTGTTTTCCTTTCTTCTGATCTTCACTCCCTCCATTCCTCCATTTTCACAAATTTGCATTTTTTCTCATTTATTACCTCCTTTCTTTGATCACTGTTCACTTGTAACCTCCCTTTCCTTTATTTCTTAATATTTCCTTCTCTTCTCCTCCTCCTCCAATCTGTCATAAATCATTTTTCTCTGGCAAAGGAGGTACTATTTAGAGTAATAGATTTTCCCTCATATCCACAGCAAATCAATGTATACTACTTTTGAAGTGTTATTCTCACAGACCAACACCACTTTCCTAGTTTATTACAGATAGGTCCTTCCATTGGCACAGATCACTTCCATGTTAATTAATGACTGTGGTTTAGCCTTATTTCTTTTACCTCTCTATCTATTTTATTGAAAAGTGATTGTAATTGGAATGTGATCAGAATATTTTAATGCAAGGAATGTATCTCTCTCAGTTTTGTTCCTTCCACTTCCTTCAAATATCATTTCCACTTTACAATTTGACAATTTACTCTATCATGTTTATTCCATCTTCCATGTTTTATATGCTTCTAAGTTTTGACTAAATAAGTCTTATGCTGATACGAGGAGACTGGTTGGCTGTGATAATTTTATGGTCATGTGGTCATTGCAGTAAAAGAGATGGAATGGATGAGTGTGGTTTGATTTGAGCATGTTAGTTTCACAGAAAAGATATAGTAAGATTTAGAAGAGTGGCAGTGTACCATACTATAGACTGGAAGGAATAAAATAGCAATGTACCATACTGTGTTTTTAATTATTTATTTCCACCTAGATAACTAGTTAATTATTTAAACAATTAAATGGAAGAGTATCCTTCAAAAAAAAAAAAAGGAAAAGAAAAATCTCTAAACCCCCCCCCTCCCCGGTGGACGTTGAGACAGTCCAGGTGGGTGCTGATGCCTAAGGGGGAGGTGGAGAAAAAGGAAGCGTTGAGAGAAAGGCAGTGAATTGGGGGACACTATGAATTTATTATATTATTATAGTATCGTAAACAAATTGTATAATATTATATTAAATATCAAAAGATTCATTTTAATATATAAAATCTGTTCTGTCTGTCTGTCTGTTTGTGCGCTTATAACTTGAGTATTGTTCATCCGATTGCACTGAAATTTTAAACATGGATACATGAGAGAGTGGGGCGTTCTGTAATCTAAAAAGATTTTCAAAATCATTAGTTTCAAAGTAAGACTCACTATTTTTGTAATCTTTAATTTCCTGTTTGTTCCTCCATTAAAACAACTAGTTGCTTAGACAGCCGGCACATACCATTTCGCTAGCAACAATGGGAGTACAGGATGACAGTCAGCCAAAACCGTCACTATGCTGTCTCTCCTCTTTCCTCTCTCTCTGCAGTTATTATCTTTAGTTACAGTTTCTCATTCAAACTACATAATAGGCAGAATTGTCGGATTAAGACAGTAGGGTGTTTTGAGAGAGATTTGACTGCTATTTCTACCAGGTCTTATGTCTGTATTGTTATGTGACATACTGTCCTATAATATATTCCGCATGCTTTCCAAAACCAAGTTACAGATTTTGACGTATGGGTATCAAAAGATTCAGTACTATTTTGGCTACAAATTAAACTTAATTTCCATTCACATATTTGCATTTCAAATAATCTTTTCCATAAATCAGCTATTGTAAAAATTTTATACGATGACATCACATTTTCTATATGTGTGTGTACCTTAAAAGGCATCAATCATCACAACACACACCTTCACTCACTCACTCTATATCTCTTTCTCTCTCATATACACACGTGCAAGCACGCATGCACGCACACATACACACACACACGCACGTCCATTTCAGATAAACATACATACATCTTTCACTTTCTTTCTCTGTTCTTTTCGCTTATCTTCTTTCAATTTCTGCTCTCTTGAAATAAAATTTGTGCTAAATACAGATTGTCTTTTCTGTAGAGCTTTAAAATTTTCAAATGAAACAAATGGTATTTGCTGCTCAGGTGGTCAGGTAACATCACCAGCACTACCAGCTCCTTCTCAACTTCTTATGGATCTTCTAGAAAGCATTTCCATCCAGTCAAAGGATTTTCTGAACAATATCAGACAATACAACTCTGCAAATGACATCGTTTAATGCATCTAAGAAGGTAGATAAACATGAATTTACGCCAATGTCAAAGTTCAAGGGCAAGACTATTACCCCATTGGTTCCCTGGTACCTGCAAATGAACAACCACAGTTCCTCCAAATTTACTTTATGAATGATGTAGGACAACAAACCCAAAGGAGGTGTCAACATTTCAGATGATGGATTGTGTTAGGCACAGCGCTGACTGCTGAAAAAGAGAGTATATCCACTGACAGCTTCTCGGTGCATTCAAAAATCACATAGCCCCCACAGGTTAGGGCCTGAAATACTCCAAACAGACGCATAGCATGTTACTTGGTCGAATTAGCCCATCATTTACTCCACAAATGTTTTGTTGTCAATGCTACACTTTCCCATATCACCTGTTTCAACATAACTGTAATATATTATATACAAACTATGCCATTTTAATCCCGAGCAACGCCGGGTTTCTCTGCTAGTAATATATATATATATAAATTAGTAAAATATAAAATATTTATACATAAAAATAGGGGTGGGGTCACTGAGAGTATTATGTGGCCATGAGTTGGGTGGTGGCCCAAAACATTTGAGCACCTCTGGACTAAGAAAAGATGCAGCCTTTTTAATCATTAATGACTGATTAATATAACCCACAAGACCATTTGGAATAATTGGGATGTACATCTTCATTATTTTCATTGATATTGTAATGGTTTGCTCATGTTCTTTATGACAGCATGTGGACAAAAGAATTAATGTTTATATATTGCCATATCGGGTAATAAATCATGAGATGTATTGATTTTTATCTGTCTGATCACCTAGACTTTCATTTACAATTTATTTATTTCATTTAGTATCATATTGTCGTCTTGCTGACTGAAGGTCACAATATTTTTTATTGATTCAAATAGACAACAGCTATACTTTAAATGGACGTCAATGTGTGAGGAGTTTTTAATGTGAGATTATTTGTACACAGACACAATAGTTTATTAGTTTTGCTTGGTCAGTCCCAGCTAGTTACAACCAATGGTAAACAAGCAGCTAATAAATTATAACAAACAATTGATGTTAAACTAAGCTTTTCAACCTTGGTCTTCCCATCTGTATCAGCATAATTACTTTCATATATATTTCATATGTGTGTCACTGACATTCCTTTGTCATTCTCTCTGTGGTAAATGAGTGATCAATTGTTAGAAACCCTTACTGTGGTGAATCCATGATTGGCTTTAACCAATTATTGATCTCAAATGCATCATATAAGATAGATAAAATAAAAAAATCATATATGATAGATAAAATAAAAATATCCTATGTAAATATTTTAGAATAATTTCTAGTAGGAAAAAAGCATTGAAAATAAATGAGTGGCATATTATTATATCAGAAATTCTCTATGTTAGGAATAAATGCTGTCAAAATATGGATTGACTAAAAGAGAAAGTTACAGCAAAGCAAACTTTCTTAAATTTTACAAAGTACAAATGTTTTAATCGACCTTCATAATGATTGCTACCATAGCTAGCAAAAGTGTGACTAATTGGTAGTGTGGAAAGGGCAATGATGTCAACAGCTGAGAGGCCCTACCAGAAGAGGAAGTGGGAGCAAAGAAGTGAGGGAAATAGGACCAGTGTGGTCCTATTTGGCCTTGAGGCAGTCTTGGTGAACAGATGCATATGGACACATGGGTGAAACAGTAGCTACTAGCAATAGGTAAGATGGGTAGGGCATGTCTTGGATTTAACACAGCTAGACAGCCAACACTGAGAGGTAGGTGAAACATTGTAGTTCCCTCATACTACAAGGTATTTCAGCTCTCGTATATACATATATTTTTCTGTTGTTATTGTCCCCTTCTACAAGATGGCAGCAAAAATAATGATCAGCAGCAAAGCTATCAGACCTTTTCATGACAAAGGAGATTTGATTGCCCGAATCCGTAAGATGAAGGTGGTGGCTAGGTTGCAAGGCATTGACGATGTAGCAGGTCTCATGGCTTCGAAGGGAAATACGTTGGCTCTGTACCTCGAGATGGATGAAACAGACCAATCGGATGCAGTGAAGATCAAGCAGCACTTAAAGGAGGCCTTTACGAAAGATCATACGCTGTATTCGCCAAGCTGAGATCGGCCAGGTGAACAGGGGAACAGGTAGATGTAAATGCAGTGGAAGTTCGGAGACAGGCCATGCTATCTGGTTTTACTGGAGAGGGACTAGAAAAGGTGGCATTCATAAGTGGCTTTTCTGATGATATATTGGTGTGACTGAAACAACTGCCAGGCAGTGAGAAAATGGTGATGAGCAAGCTCATTGCTCAAGCCCACGTGTCAACACAAACCACCAGGCAGAATGCAGTGGCAATGGCAGCTTCAGAAGCCCATGACATTACACGATGATCAGTAAAGAATGAGGAGAGAAAAACTGCCATGGAGTGGCAGTGACTGTTTATGGGCCAGTGTTTTAAGTACCAGAGAATGAACATGGCAAGGTACTGTGCAGAGACAAAGCCCAAACATGTTTGCTTCCAGTGCAGGCAGACAGGGCATATCACTTGAAACTGCAGCTGGGAAAAGGCCATGGGGGAGTTTCTGCCTCTCAAATTTTCCCTGCAAGCAAGTAGAGGCTCTCGTGCAGTTACTGCCCATAATTGAAGTCTGGTCATTGGAAAGGTGTTCAGAGCCCTCGTAGATACAGGTTGTACAACATCTATTGTGACCACAACGGTAACAAGAAAATAGAAGGGGATGAGTAATGTTTGGGTGGTCAATGGCTGTGAAATTGGATGTAAGGGTAACAGCAAAGTGGAGATAGCAGTGTGGAGCACAACACTAAAGCTGCAGGCAAATGTGATTGATCATGTCGTAGATGGAATTGATGTGGTGTTGGGTATGGATGTGATCAACCACCTTGTCAGTGTCAGTGAAGACATGGTTTCATTTGGTGGTGCAGGGACATCATATGCTGTGAGTCTGCAACATGAGAGGGGGTAAAGTAGAGATTGTACTGCTTACACCATTGAGGATAATGATTTTCAGGTTGTGTTCAATGGTCAGCGATGGATAGTAGACTGGTGCTGGAAAGGGGAGCCCCCAATGCTGAAGAACAGGCTGAGCTGCTATCAGCATACCTTGAAAGGAGATACCAGGAGTGAGTTTGAAGGAGAGTTAGAGAGATGAATCAAGGAGGGTATCCTTATCTCATGGAAGGAAGAAGTGAAGAGCAGAGTACTTCCACTAATGGCAGTGGTGCAGCCAACAATGGGCAAAGTCAGGCTGGTACTGGACTTTCAAGAGATGAATGGCCATGTATCGTGCCACATGGGTGATGAGGTGACTGACGTTTGCAGAGAGACATTACAAGAATGGAGACAGATGACAAGGGCGGAAATGATTGTTGGCTTGAAGTCAGCATATCTAGAGCCTCATGTAAGTGAGAAACTGGCAGGATCAGCTGGTGCGATACAAGGACCAGACATACTGTTTATACCAGGCTGGGTTTGGGGCTGAATTCTGCACCAAAGATCACAGCAACAGTGCTCAAATCTATCCTGGGAAAGATGAACAAGATAAAAAAAATGTCCTATATAGAAGACCTCTTGGTAGGCAAGATTGTAGTGTCTGCCACACAGGTCATAAGTCACCTAAAGAAGTTTGAGCTGACTGTGAAACCACCAGAGCTAATGATTGGAGGAGCTGCCCTGGGGCCCAAGCTTCAAAGAAACAAAACGGGTGTGTTGGTATTTTAGAGAGGAAATAAGATTCCAGAACTGGATACCAGCATCAGCAGACAAGAACTATTCTTGATGTGGGGGAAACTAGTAGGTCAATATCCAATCACAGGGTGGCTCTAAACAGTATGCAGCTACGTCAAGAGATGAGTTGATGGGGCAAGCTGGGGAGATGGAGTGAGAGAGAGGACAGTGGCAGTGATGCAGGAGATCCTAGAGAGTGTGTAAGAGTAGAAGGCCCAGTAAGAGGAAGCTGGTATATGCCCAAATTGGAGAACAGGACCATATCGTGTGATGCTAGCAGCATAGCGATAGGGGTTGTCCTGGAAATCAGAGGTGTTGAAGTAGAGAACACAGCCTGACTCTGAAAAGCAGATGATTACAACCACATCAACTTGGCTGAGTTGGATGCAGTGCTGAAGGGGATGAATCAGGCCCTGAGATGGGGGCTGCACTCTATTGAAATTCAAACTGATTCAGCTACTGTGCTTGGATGGGTAGGATCAGTGATCACTACTGAAAAGAGGATTTTAACCAAAGGGGCTGCAGAGATGTTAGTAAAGTACCATCTAGAGGTTCTGGGAGAGCTTGCTGCCAAATTTGGTTTGAAGCTGAGCATGATCTTTGTGCCCTCAGAAAGGAATAAGGCAGACATTCTAACTAGGGTGAAAATGGCTTGGTTGGTGATGCTGGAAGATTTAGAGTGGGGGATAGCTGCAGTGTGTCAGCTAGGTGACTCAAAACTAAGGAGACTGCATGCCATGCATCACATGGACATGGATAGTACCCTGTATCTTGCCAGGAGGGTTGGTTGACTCCAACATTACTAGGCAGAGCATTCAGAAGGTGGTTGGGAGCTAATCCATCAACCTTGCTATGGGTGTGCATGAGCCAAGAAACATCTCAGTAGAGCACAACTGGAGACGATTGTTGGAGGGAAACTAGTTTCTCCTGCATCATTGCCACTGTCCTCTCTTCCACTCCGTCTCCCCAGCTTGCCCTATCAGCTCATCTCTTGACATAGCTGCATGCTGCTTAAAGCCACCCTGCAATTGCATATTGACCTACTAGTTTCCCACACTATCGACAGGGGACATATCTCTTGATGGTTGACTGTGGACCTGGTCGGATGGCCATATAGAGGAAAATGAAGATGGGCACTGCAGGTGAGGTTTCACATATCCTGAATGAGATATTCCTGGAGGAGGGCCCTGTGGATGAATCGCTGATGGACAATGGCGCCACATTTCATTTGGAGATGCTGAAGGAGATGCTTAATAAGTGGAATGTACACCACTCCTTCCAAGCAGCATGCAGGCGGAATGGAAATGGGATTGTGGAAAGACACCATGGCAGAGAGGGAACTCATCTCACCACTGGAAGCAGTATTCCAATACAATATGTCAGCTTGATCAGGACAGGTTGAAGAGTCTGTGCCACACAGTGATATTCAGGTATGAATGGCAGCACCTGAGTACAACATCAGAATGCCTTGTGGAAGAGAGAGGGCCTGTGTTCATGCAGTTAGGAGATGAAGTCTGAGTCAAGCCCCCAAAGGTACACTGCACATCTCAGTGGAACAGAGGAACAGTGACGGCTGTTAATTCCAAAAATAATGTTTCTGTGGATGGAATGCTGTGTCACATTTTGGATGGTCACAGAATTGTCATTTTGTCGAACAATGAAGATTTAAGGAGAGGAAGGGAGCAGAGCTCCATCCCTGTGGAGATCACAGCGAGTGGATGGCAGGTTTTGACATAGAGTGAAGGAGGTGATCTTTGAGATGGGAGGGGGGTGAGGTGAACCAAAAGGAAAGGATAGTGATGTCAACAGCCAAGGGGCCCCACTGAAGAGGAAGAGGGAGTGACAAAGTGAGGGATGTAGGACCAGTGTGGTCCTCTTTGGCCTTTAGGCACTCGTTGTGAATGGACACATGTGGACATGTGGGTGAGACAAGGCTTTAGCAGTAGCTACTAACGATAGGTGAGACAGGTAGGGCACAACTTGATTTTAACACAACTGGACAGTCAACACTGAGAGGTAGGTGAACCATATTTTGTTCTGCACATTGCAGCTTCCTCATACTACAGGTAGGAAGATTGAGAACAAAGCAATGACATTCTTGACTAACTGAAATCTTTTGAACAAAATTATTTATAAAAACAGTTTAAAATATTTAAGGCAAAGCAGCAGTTTATGTTATATAAATTTATTTTATATATAGTTTTAAAGAATTTAGAATAACATTTATTTCTCTTTTACCCATGGATTACTATGTGTGAAGTGCGACTGAGAAAAACACCAACCAATCTACCTGCAACAGCAAGGCCAAGCTGGTGGCCAAAGTCAAGGAGGTGTTCAAAGATCTTCCTGGGGATACAGTGAGGAATGCACACACCAAGTTGTGGAGCTGTTTAGAGGCAGCTACTTTCCCATCTGAGGGTGATTACTTTGAGCAAACTGTAATCTCCCAACCATAATCTAGTTGATATTTTTGATATTTTTAGAATACTTTTCTTTTTGGATGAGATATTGTATTTTCTTTTTATGCAAACTGTCAAATTTAGTCCAAACACTCTGTGTTTATTTACAGGGGATTGGTATACTGACCAAGTGACATTTGAAACCAACTCTAATGAATTCTCAGATGATTAATTTAATAAATTCCTTTTCATTTAGAAGCAAAATTAAGTTCTACCTACAGTTACTGATGTGAGTGTGTGTGTGTGTGTATGTGTGTGTGTTTGTACATTAATATGTAAATTCCTGATTTACAAAGATTAACTGTGGCTTTAGACTATGTCAAAACCTGCTCCAGATGAGATAATCTCAGGAATCAGTAATTCTTCAAAGTTAACATGCCATTAAGGAAAAGTACAAGTTTACGGTATTTGACACACCTGCAATTGTTTGTTATTCAAAAACATGCCACCAACCACTCTGATTTATTTCTCTGAACTCATTAAAGTCCCTTGGCTACTAGAGACAAGGCTGGGTAATTGTCAGGCTGATGATTAGTAATTGAGCCAGAAACACATGTTCACAACTGTCCTTTTATCTCTGGACAATAAGCTTGGTCTTTTCATTAATGGGAAAATTCTTGATTCTTGAGATTATCTGTCTTCTCATGTGGAGCTGGCCTTAGTTGCCACTTGGTAATAATGACACATTCTCTAACGGTAGAAATAACTTTATTAAATCAAGATTTTACATTGTATAGTGTTTAATATACCTGTATTTGTCTATGTTATTCAAATACATGCCATTGGCCACTCAGAGTTATTTCTCTTAGCTCCTTTTTGTTTAAATTACACACACTCACACTCACATATAAATGTGTGAAAGAGGTTTACTTCCACAGAAGTAGAGTATGGGAAAATTGGTTTTGTAGTTGAAAATGCATCTATGTATTAAAATGAATTGTAGTTTTTTCATGGCTGTTTGATTAAAAAGTTTGATTTCTAACCATGTTCAGTCCTACTGTGCAGCACCTTGGGCAAGTGTCTTCTACTACAGTCCCAGGCCCACCAAAGTCTTGTGAGTGGGTGTATTTAGTGGACAGAAATTGAAAGAAGCCCATCGTGTATGTGTGTGTTTATTTGTCTCCCAACATTGCTTGACAAATGATGTTGGTTTGTTTATGGCCAAGAGGAACCTATAGAATAAGTACCAGGTTTAGAAAATAAAATTGAGTATTGTAGTCGATTTGTTTGACCGAACCCTTCAAGGAGGTGCCCCAGCACACCTGCAATCATGAAACAAGAAAAAGATGAAAGAAATTTATCAAAATACCATACAGCTTTTGACGAATTTGTTGCTTTTCCATGATAAACAGGAAACACATATAAGATGAAAATGTAAAAGAAAGAATGCACAGGAAAAAGTCTCATAGTGATGAAACATGCTCAAAAATCAACTGTTCAATAAGTTTCATGGTGGAAATAAGTTATTATTAAGGTGGCGAACTGGAAGAAACGTTAGCATGCCGGGTGAAATGCTTAGCAGTATTTTGCCTGTCTTTACGTTCTGAGTTCAAATTCTGCCACGGTCAACTTTGCCTTTCATCCTTTTGGGGTTGATAATTTAAATACCAGTTTCATACTGGGATTAATCTAATCGACCAGCCCCCTCCCCCAAAATTTCAGGACTTGTGCCTAGAGTAGAAAAGAATAAGTTTTACAGCAATAAGAAATTATGAAAGTTCCAATGTTTGATAAATTTCATAGTAAAGATACATGATAGAAATATAAAATCAATAAATTATGTTAGCAGATATGATGAAGATTATAAAGTATAAAGAAAAAATTTTTTTCCTACAAGCTCTGTCATGTCGTTTTAAGGAGAATGTTCATCATTTGCATTACTTATTTGAATGTGGAACTTGAAATAATTTTCAAGCCAATATTGCTTTGTACTTACAGGTTTTAAGATACAGGTTAAGGTCTAATAAGCTACTTACTAAAAGGTATCACTTGTTTTCTTCCTGGTCACTTGGTTTTGTCTGGCAGTAGCCTTCTAGTTGGCAGTAGCCTTCTAGAATGTTTAATAGCTTCACTTTTATTTTTCATTTTATTTTTCTCACTTTCCAGTTTTGACCAAAAACTTAATCCAATTGGTAAATCCTTGGGTGACATTAACAAATAGTATCAAAAAGATGGTACTGCACAATGGTTTGAAATTAGGGTTTCAAATCCCAGTGGAAGCCCATTACTCAACTTTTGATTTTTTGTTTTCTGCTTCTATTGTATTGTTATAAAGTATTCTATTTTGGTTTATATTTCTTTATATATGTTCCTTATTTAATCAGAATTGGACTAAGATATTCCCAGTGCATTGATATAAAAGGAAAATTTGATATTTGGGATATTTGTACGTTGAACAATGATCTACGTTTTTAGCAATTGCTTTTTTATCTGGTCCTAGGGTCTCATATCTGTTGCCATTGAACTATCATTCTATGTCCCAAAGTTAATCCCATTTGTCTTATGTCACCTTCACCACACTCACTGCATTTGATAAGATAGATCAAATTTCTTGATGCACAAGTGAAATAACTTTTCAAGGTAAATGTCTGTCCTGATTTTAATTTGTATGTTGAGCTCTCAATGAGCAGATTCTGCAATAGGATGGTTACAATTTTAGACGATTGGGTTTCTATTTTTGGTAGAGTAGCTAATAAGTAGTTTTTAAAAAATTTTGGTTGTTTTTTACTTTTAATTGTTTTATGTGTCTGGAGTACTTTTTTCATTTTTAGATCGTTCATCAAAAAAGGGATATTCTGATAGATGATGTATGTTTCTATATTTTTTGGATTGCATGTTGATAATACAGGTAAAGTATTGGGTGTATAAAGAGAGTTTCTTGCTTTTTGTAATTCAACCATTTTTGCACATTCTGTTCCATTATTGGTTAAAGTTACTGGGTATTGTTTTTTCAGTAATATATTTTATATTTTCTTGAAGTTGTTTCTCTCAGGCTTGGGGATTGGATACAGATTCTTCTTACCAAGTGAAAAGGAATTTACATATACTTTGGATGGCAGAAAGAAAGTAACAGATATTGTTTTGAGTCTATTGGTTTGAAGTAGATGTTAGTTTCAATGTTCATATGATTAAAATGTCCAAAAAGGGCATTGTTCTCGACAATATTCATTGTGAATTGGATATTTTCAGTTATATTATTAATTAGAGTTTTAAACTCATAACGTTGATCCAGTCTGTGTGTCCAAAGGATGGAACAATCATTCAGATAGCATTTCCAGTTGTCAAATAGGTATTTATGGAAATTATTGGCAAGTGAAATCATAAAATAAGAAGTAGAATTTATGAATTACTTTCATCAACAATTTGTGTACAAAAAATAAACTCCTTAACATTTTCATACTAATCTTCAATTGTGACCCTGACTTGTTAGCTATATTATGTTTTGGACCTTTGTACATATTTGCAGATCATCTTCCCTTATATATATGTGTGTGTGTGTATGTATATATATATATATATATATATATCCTTTCTACTATAGGCACAAGGCCTGAAATTTGGGGGAGGGGAATAGTCAGTTACATCGACCCCAGTGTTTCACCGATGCTAATTTATTGACCCCAAAAGAATGAATGGCAAAGTTGACCTCGGCGGAATTTGAACTCAGAACATAGCAGCAGACGAAATACCACTAAGCATTTCACCCGGTGTGCTAACGATCCTGCCAGCCCGTAAGCATAAATCTGAAAAAAGAAGCACACAAGTTATAGTGCAGTATATATTAAAGTTAGATAAGGCCAGTTGATGGGATTACCTTAAGTTTCATATCCATAAAGGGCTCAGTTTCATGGCATATCAGCAAATCCCTAAACCTGTTGGCTAAAGGCCTCTCTAGCAAGTGGCTTCCCTAGAATATAGAGGAGGAAAGGGCCCCTTTACTCAATGTCAACAAAAGGGATTGTCTCCCCTTGGTTATTGATCACCAATGTCACCAAAGGGGATTGTATCTCTTTGGCTAGTGATCACTGGTAACCCTGTCATCCTGTGGGTTCCAATAGGCTAGCAGGAATTTCCTGAAATGTAAGCTCAGTCTGAAGACCTCCGTTCTGGAGTTTAGAATGTTCCCTGGGTAGAGGGAGTTCATTAGGATCCTTGCCCATTCCACTCTGCATAATTTACAGCGATTGGTCTCGTTAATGTAGGGACCTGGATTTTCTAGGATTCTTCATGATATTGTGTATGGAATCCCGTTATCTATCAGCTGCCATACATGGCTGGCTAATGATGTGACAAATCTTCTTTCCAGTATCCTTGAGGAGGATCTATGGTTGGAGAGGTGTTGTTTGAACAAGTTCCTGGACAACCAATGTATCTCCATGGTCGGCTGTTGGCGGCAGTGTGTCTGTTGGTGTTGGCGGCCTTGCCACCACTGTTGTTGGAACTGGCACTGAAGTCAATTCCAACAGAATTAAGTTTGTGTCTAGTAATTCTTAGATAAAAAAACTCTATATACCAGTGTAAAATTACTTCAGGTACCGATGTCTTTTTTTATATAGGTAGTTCTTCTTCTCAGTTATCTAAAAGAATTTCTAATCATTACTCTACATTTAGGGATAGGAATAAATGTAACAGCACAGGACTTAGTAAATTAATTTGGTATCTAAAAGACCATAATTAACAGTTTAATTTAGATTGGTTGATTCTCTCCATGTCATTCCCATACAATAAAGGCAAAGAATTCTGCCAACTCTGTAATAGTGAACTATTTTATATTCTGTTTTCTAAGAATCCCCTTGTAAATACGTTTATAGAGCATACTTATCAATGTAAACATTGGCAGAAACATACCTTTAGTTCATATATGTGATATCTACCATTATATATAATTTGAACATTGATTTTCTTCTTATATTTCACTTCCACTATTTCCAAACCTTTAAGCTTTTATTTTAATTCACATGTCACTCTATATTTCTGCTTATTTCTTTCCTTTACCTTTCTCTTTCTATAGGCTACCTTCTTTTATTGGTAAATTTTTTTACCAATATATTATAGTAGACCATTATGAAATAACAAGTACATTTTTTATGTCAGTTTTTGTAGATTTTTCGTCGATTTAGGGAATCTTTCTTCATTGTTTCAGGAGCACAAAAAGCACATCATTCCACAACAAAACTGGAAGTACATGTATATACACATAAATATATAATACATATATATATGTATAATAAATATATATAACTAGCTGACGTACCGGTAATAAATTATCATTAATAAGATGTCTGTTTATAGCCATGAAACATTTTTCGTCAAATTTCAACATTTTTCAAAAATTTTAAATCTATATTAATGGGTAGGACCAATTTGATGAAAAAATGAGCAGAATCTCGACCTGTGTCATCGTCATTTTTGTGCATGTGTGTAAAATGGCGAAATTTTACGCTTTGGGGAAGATTTTGTCAAATTGATGTCACCACAGCTAGTGTGCAAAATGCCTACGTTTTGCTTGAGAAATAAAATGCTCTTACCTAATCAAAACCAGAAATGGTGGGGAATTAGAACGGTGAATTGAAATAATAAGCTTTAACATATTAAAACAATTCGCATTGAAATGCTGAATTAGCAAATACTAAATAAATTACCGTTAATAAGATGTCTGTTGATAGCCATGAAACATTTTTTGCCAAATTTCGGCATTTTTCAAGAAATTAAAATCTATATTAATGTGTAGGATCAATTTGATGAAAAAATGAGCATAGTCATCGTCACTTTTGTTCATGTGCGTAAAATGTTACGCTTTGGGGCAGATTTCGTCGAACTGATATCACAATGGCTAGTGCGCAAAATGCCTAAATTTCGCTTGAGAAATGAAATGCTCTTACCTAATCAAAACCTGTAACACTGGGGAATTAAAACAACGAATTGAAATAAGTTTTAGCAAATCAAAACAATTCACATTGAAATGTTGAATTAGCAAATACTAAATAGATTACCATTAATAAGCTGTCTGTTTATACCCATGAAACATTTTTCATCAAATTGATGTCACGATGGCTGGTGTGAAAAATGCCAAAATTTTACAATTTTTGAAAAATCAATGCAGATTAAAAATCAATTTTTTAAGAATTCCAAGTGTGTAAGTGACCTCATAGGCATAAGCCCTATACATGTGTCAAGTTTCTTCAAGGTCTGTTGGATAGTCTGGGAGGAGTTAAAGTAACAAATTCACAAACACTCAAACTTGACATTTATTATTATATATATATATAATATATAAAAGAAAAAAACAAAATAATATCTGTAATATAATATGTGACAATTATTCGGTTGCCATAATAAAACTTCAAGTTTCAGATGTCAGGGTGGAAATCTGCTCCGGCATCTCGTATGTTATTAAGACAAACACAAATGCTATGAAAATGACTGTTAAACAAAGGGAAATTACTATGTAAATGACCATTATTAAGACAAACAAAAGAGCTATTAGAATGACCGTTAAATAAATGTAAAAACCCGAAGGAGAAAAAGTAAAAAGCACTCGTAGAATCCATGTATGCGTGCATGTACATACATATGCATTTAAATCTAAGGATACACCTTGGAAATTGACGACTGTCAGGTTGGTATCTGTAGTTATGCTAAGACCGAAAGTTTTCATCATTTGGATAATGTCCTTCCTAAACCAATCTTTTATTAGTCTATTAGCATTTGTGGTTAAAGCTAGGGCATCATCTTTGTAAATGGTGAAATATACATCAGGAAAAGTCTTGCCCAACGTATTGAGTAGGAATAGTCCAATGAGATTGCATATGACTCCTCCATCATATGACTCCATGCTCACATTGAAGGTACCCTCTGTATCGGTAGTCTTGACCCCCTCTGCATTCTCACTGAAGAGTAAGGTCTTTCTAGAAAAATGAAACCAGCTGTTCATGCAGGGATAAAAATTTGTGCCTGCTAAATGGAGCTTGCATGTCCGAGACCATCATTTATGAAGCCATTGTAGACTCTACAACCACTAAGGACAAAACTTCATCAAAGAAATATGTGGGTTTCACAGAAGGGAATTTTAAAGCCAAGTTCAACAATCACACCTTGAGCTTCAGGCACTGGGATAAAAGAAAAACAGCCAAATTATCTAGTCATATATGGTCCTTAAAAGAAAAAGGTGTTAATTACTACATCCATTGGAAGATCTTAGCCAGGTGTAAGCCTTACACCAATGGAAATGGAAAGTGTGGTCTTTTGTGATATGGAAAGATGGCTCATCTGGAAAAGCAGCTTAGACCTTGCTACATGTCTAAATTCAAGGAAGGGCATCCAGCTGTAGAAACTCTGCCAAATCAGACTGGAGCCTGGTGTAGCCATCTGGTTTCACCAGTCCTCAGTCAAATCGTCCAACCCATGCTAGCATGGAAAGCGGACGTTAAACCATGATGATGATGATGAAGGTTATAAAATTATTTTAGCATTTTCTACCTTAACTTCTTTTCTATACATATTACATATATATATATCATCATCATCATCATCATCACCGTTTAATGTCTGTTTTCCATGCTGGCATGGGTTAGAAGGTTTGACTGGGGACTGGCAAGCTAGGCAGCCACACCAAAGTTTCTACAGCTGGATGCCCTTCCTAATGTCAACTACTCCGAGATTGTGATTTGATGTTTCATTTTTGAGTTTGCTTGACTCTATAGGTCTCCTCAAGTATGGTGTGTTGCACAACAATTCAAAGGTACTTTTTAAATGGGCTAGTTATGCGAGACTGGTATAGGCTACGGCTGTGATCTCACTTTACTTGCCAGGTCTTCTGAATCACAGCACATCTCCAGAGGTCTCGGTTTCTTGTCATCGCCTCTGTGAAGCCCAACGTTTGAAGGTCATGCTTCACCATCTCATCCCATGTCTTCCTAGGTCTCCCTCTTCCATGAGTTCCTTCCACTGTTAGGGAGTGACACTTCTTCACACAGTTCTCCTCATCCATATGCAGCACATGACCATACCAGTGCAGTCATCTCTCTTCCACACCACATCTGATACTTCTTATGTCCAACATTTCTCTCAGGGCGCTTACACTCTGTTGTGTGTACACACTGACATTACACATTCAGCAGATCATACTAGCTTCATTTCTTCAAAGCCTATGCATGTCTTCGGCAGTCATGGCCCATGTTTCACTGCAGTGTAGCAGGGCAGTTCGCACATGCATCATACAGTCTACCTTTCACTCTGAGTGAGAAGCCCTTTGTTACCAGAAGAGGTAAGAGTTCTCTGAACTTTGCCCAGGCTATTCTTATTCTAGTGACAACGCCCTCCGAGCATCCACCTCCACTACAGACTTGGTCACCTAGGTAATGGAAGCTATCAACTACTTCTAGTTTCTCCCTCTGGCATGTGATGGAATCCGTTTTCTGAGCCTCTGCCGCACACAAAAGCTATCATCCTGATTAACCTTCCTTTGATGTTGCTGCACCTCTTATGTGTGCATAGCTTACACTGGGTAAATCTTATGGAGTTTCTACCTACACCTTTTCTACAGATTGAGCAGGACCATCTATCTGAAGGGGTTTGTGATTTGTTCGCCTTCCTACTTACTAGGACCTTGGTTTTTACAACATTGACTCGATTCTGAACCTTGCTTCCACACCTGAAATTTCTTCTCTAGTTCTGGTAGTGATTCTGCTTTGAGAGCAAGGTCATCAGCATAGAGGAGCTCACAGAGGCAGCCTGTCTTGAATTCCTCTGTTATTGCCTGGAGGACTATGATGAATAAGAGGGGGCTGAGGGCTGATCCTTGGTGAACCCCTTACTTCTACCTGGAATTCTTCACTGTACAGCTCTTATTAACCACTTGTCTATCCTGAGTTTCTGCATAGCCCACCAGATAAGGAATCGGGGGACCCTGTCTAAAGCTTTCTCCAATTAACAACAGCCAGGTATAGGGGTTTATCTTTGGCTAAGTATTTCTCCTACAGTTGCTTTACCAGGAATATAGCATCAGTGGTGCTTCTACTTGTCACAAAATCGAACTGCATCTCATCTAAGCAGACTCTCTCCCTAATTAGTTGGGCTATGACCCTCTCCATGACATTCATCACCTGATCCCCTGTAGTTATTTCTATTTAAAGCATCACCTTTACTTTTGTTGCAGTTGACTATGGTGCTGCTATGCCAGTCATTAGGTATGACTCCTTTGTCAACTACCTGGTTTACAATGCAGGTGACTAGACCATAACCCACGCCACCAGATATTTTAAGCATCTCAGCAGTGATTTCTGATGGGCTGGGGGCTTTTCCTGACTTCATATCCTTAATTGCTTTATCTACCAGGGTGCTATTGATTCGGGTCGCTGATACCTCGACTGGGTCAACATTTGGCAGGTTCTCCTCCTCCTATTCATTCTCCACATTCAGCAGCCTTTCATAATGGCTTCTCCAAGCCTCTTTCTTTGCAGAATCATTAAAAGTGTACCATCATCCATGCGGTACTCAAATCATACAAGCGAGCCCTTACAAAACCACTGCAGCTTCTCCTCCAGAGCTTCCTTGCAAGTGGTAAGCTCCCAAACAAACTGAAGGAAGGGATAATATGCCCTATCCATAAGGGAGGAAGCAGAGCAGATGCTAAAAATTATAGGCCTATCTCTCTGACCTCACACATCAATAAAGTCATGGAACAAATAGTTTGCAAGAAACTAATCATGTTCCTAGAAGAAAATCACTTGCTAACAGACACCCAGAATGGATTTCGTCCAGGTAGAAGCTATCTGACACAGCTCCTGCAACACTACGACTGGGTGTTAAAACAGCTGCTGAATGTCTCAAGCGTGCATGTGATATATCTCAACTTTGCAAAAGCCTTTGACAAAGTTGACCATGGTAAGATATGTCACAAACTGTGCGATCTCGGCACATGCAGAAAACTTGGAGAATGGTTGCACAACTTCCTAAAGGATAGACGTCAGGCATTAGTGGCCAATGGAGCCACCTCCAGGGAAACACAAATAGCAAGTGGTGTTCCACAGGGCACTGTCTTGGGGCCAGTGCTGTTCATAGTGGCCCTCTCAAACATGTCCTTGGCTGCTCAGATAGCTGCCCTTGCTAGCTATGCAGATAACACAAAAGTCTCTCAGACAATACAAAATCCTGGAAATATTGCACATCTGCAACAGGAGTTGGACGCAATATACACGTGGGCTGAGGACAACAACATGCAGTTTAATGCAGGAAAATTCCAGGCCCAACACTACCAGCACAAAGCTAAATGACATGCAGACAGGACACACTGGCCTAGGAAGAATTGAGATCCCTGAATCAAAATCAGTGTGTGATCTGGGCTTTGACATGAGCTATGATGCATCTTTCCAACTGCATATTACCAATTTGGTAATAAAATGCAGACAGCTGGCTGGCTGGATCCTCTGAACTTTCAAAACAAGAAAAAAAGAGATATTGATGATCCTTTGGAGGACATACGTTCTCAGCCGCTTAGACTATTGCTCCCAACTATGGTCACCACATAATAAAAAATCCACAGTGGGAACTTGAAGCAATCCAACAAAGCTACATCGTCTCGATGCAACATATCAGCTACTGGGAAAGACTGAAAGAATTAAAGCTCTTCTCCCTGAAATGAATGTGGAAGAGATATGCAGTGATACACATCTGGAAAATCCTTGAAAGCCTTGTACCAAACTTTGGCATTGTAAGTTACTCAAACTGCAGAACAGGGCGCCACTGCATAGTGCCAAAGATCCCAGCATTGCCATCAAAATACAGAACCAGATACTGCAACAGCTTCGGCATCAAGGGCCCACAGCTCTTTAATATCCTTCCAAAATTCCTGAGAGACCTGCATAGTGTGGATATAAGTGTCTTTAAAACAAAACTGGATCTCTTCCTGTTATGGGTTCCAGACAAGCCTACCTCACGGCAGGAAACATAGATGAATGCAGCAGCATCAAACTCCCTCATTGACCAAATGCCACATACCAGAGGTTTCAAATAATAGTGTAGCTCAGTCAACGGTGGTGCTCCAGCATGACCACAGCTTTGCAGCTGAAACCTAAAAATTTTTTTTATATATGTATATATATCATATATATATATATTTTATATATGTATAGAATATATGTATATATATTATATACATATATATATATATATTGATGTATGTATGTGTGAATGTATGTATGTAGGGATGATAATACATACAGATACACCTATATATGGGTGTGCATGTGTACATATACACATGAGTACGAGTTGTATATGTAGATAGTGATATGTATAAACATCTGTATAAATATATATATATACATGTCTAATATATACATATGTATACATCTTCACATATATATTTTCTTCTACTACTAAGCACTAACCTGTCCAACCACCTAATCTATATTCCTAAATTCTTCATTCCATACTACTACCCCTCTCTTTGCCCCATTACTTAGACTCTATCACTACTTAACTGACACTCCTTTACTTTTTATCACCCCACCATTCCTTCTATCTTTTTACATGCTAATACCTTTCTCTCTCTATCACCCTCATCTCCGCATTCCTACTTTCAAATTGACTGACCACTAACTGGTACCCTTTCCCTTATTATCTCTCTCCTTGGTTTTCTTTTTTCTTTCTTTTCTTTATTCCTCTCTTCCGGGGTAGGGGTTTCTTCTCTCTTTTTTTTCTGTTTTCTTTTTTTCTCTTTTTTTTTATTCCTCTCTTCCTGTTTTCGATTTGGCCTTACAAATACATTTCCTACTTTTAGGTCACTTTAAATAAAACCCTTGATTTATTAGCACTGTGTACAAACTCTATACTTGGAATGACCAATTTTAGATACTATTGGATTTTACTCATTAGGTACTGGAATCTTATATGTATACCATTCCACCTAAATAACGGATCTACAAATGCAATATCCCTGCATATCTCACATCTATTTTCATTCCTTCACTTCACTCTCTATTTCTTATCTTATCTAAATTAACTATTGCTTAACCATTCTCTCACACCATCTCCGATGAAGGGATATAATAAATATCCTGGAAACAGCTGTAAAACCTATTTATAAATGTTCTAAAATCTTCACAGCCTTGGTTTTTTTATCTCATTCTGAAAAATAATTTTTTATGTATTAT
>NC_068987.1:41606365-41608010 GCF_001194135.2 Octopus bimaculoides
CACTCCAAGAGTGTAGTGGGTGCTTTTATGTGCCACCGGCACGAGGGCCAGTCACATGGTACTGGCAATGGCTGCGCTCAAAAAGGTGTTTTTTACATGCCACCTGCATGGGAGCCAGTCCAGCAGCACTGGCAATGACCTCGCACAAATGATTTTCTAATGTGCCACCAGCACAAGTGCTTGAAGGCAACGATTACGCTCAAATGGTGCTATTTACGGGCCACTAGCACGGAAGCCAGACAGCTGCTCTGGCAATGAACACGCTCCGACAGTGCTGTTTAGTGCTCCACTGGCACAGGTGCCAGTCATCGAGTATGGTTCAATTATGATTTCACTTGCCCCAACAGGTCTTCGCAAGCAGAGTTTAGTGTCCAATGAAAGAGAGGTTGGCATGAGTGCCAGTCGTCGGATTTGGTTCGATTTCAGATTTCAAATTTCAAATTTCAAATTCCAAATTCCAAATTCACTTGCCTCAACAGGTCTTTGCAAGCAGGGTTTTTAGTGTCCTATGAAGTAAAGATAGGAATTAATGAGCTGGCTACACTTCTGGCAGAGGTCACAGATATATATATTATTTATATATATATATATGTGTGTGTGTGTGTGTGTATCTATATATATTATTTTACTTGTTTCAGTCTTTTAACTGCAGCTATGCTGGAGCACCGCCTTTAGTTGAACAAATTGTGAATTAAAAGCCTCATAGATAATTTTTATATACTATATTAATAAATTATATACATAATTATATCAAGGGACTGGACAAGCCTCTCCAACACACTGACTACTTGATAAAATCATTAAAGTGATTTTATCCTTTATTTTATATTGGACTAGCAGAGGTGCCTGGCGTTGCTCGGGGCTGAATTGCTTTAAAGTACTGTTATTGATTCTATTCAATTATGATTATTGAGGCAAAGATTGATATAAGTTAACGCCCAACCAATCGATTTGCAACTGGATAGAAAGCCCTGCAAAGAGCATTGCAACACTCTAAGAATGTAAGGTGGCCCTGAAAAGGCTGTGTTATCATTCTCACAATCGTAACAATTTGGTAGGTAGTCCTAGAAGGGTGTGTAAAACGTTCGCAGATGAATATGGTGTGTTCCTTTTCCACCAACAGCAGCAGACATGCTGTTACAAAACTTCATGCTCTGTGAAAACAGAATGGATGCCCTATGGAGGAAAGAGGGGGATTAATCATGGGTAAGTAAATATGGGTAAGTTTGAAAATATACAACAATAGCATCTACTCACCATATGTCAGACCGTCAAGAGTGTAGTGGTGCTGAATAGATGAATCACAACACTTCTGTCATGGAGATGTTGTGTAAAATGACCTGTTACTTTTGAATATTTTGTATTTGATATAAAATGTAATGGTGTAAAATATAATAGTGAGAGAGAGGATGTATGTATTTAGTTTTATCAACTTTTGAAGTCTTGTTATTTGATGTAAATTGTAATGGCGTGTAAGAGATAGTTACTTCATGTAATTATTTTTATCCATTTGTTTCATTGATCGTCGTTATGATTACATTTGTTGTTGTATAAAATGATATGTTGCTTGGTTTTGAAATTGTATGTCGTGATCCTGTTGCCACTGATGTAAACTGTAATGTTGAGAGAGGAGATGGAAAGGGGG
>NC_068987.1:41608182-41611487 GCF_001194135.2 Octopus bimaculoides
ATGAAGCTTTGTAACATCGCGAGAATCAGCCTTTTTACAGCTGATGGTTGGGAGTGTCAAGTGCACTGCAATGAATATTAACCTACACCTACTTAGAAACTTCTGACGAAAAGGCAAAAATTTTTTTTAAATTCGAAAAAGTTATAAAATTAGGAAGTGAAGTAATCCTATAAAACCTCCTTGTACACAATGTTTTTTGTTTTTCCTTGTGGAACGAACGTGAAAGCATGACTCTTGCTGCCCACACATGAGCAGCCAACGTAAAGCTGACCATGAGAGAAACATGGCTCCCCCAAATGTATTCCCACGACAGACAGCATTTGCCCCTGTGCTTTGTTAATTGACATTGCGAAGCATGGCCTGACTGGAAACTAGGACCTCCGAAATGTAAAAGATAAGTCTGCTCCTGATGGGGAAAGATGCATCCTTGGTATGAGCACAACGTTGCCTCGACCGCACCCTGTGATTACTGTGGCCTCAATTAGATTGGGAGATAAGGACTTAACAATCAAACGTGTCCCATTGCATTGTTTTGGCAGAACCAAATTTCGAATGAGCATTAATAGGGGCACCAAGTTTAAATTTCAGAATGTGTGGGGTTAGTCCAGGGGGCTGAAAGGAATTTAGTACCTCTATTGGATAGTTGATGATGTCCTCGGGGTCAGGAGTTCTATCGATAGACTTATATATATATAGCAATCCCCAGGAATGAGTTTTAGCATTTGATCATTAATATGGTTAACAGTTTTATTTTTCGGGGCCAAAATAGCTCTTTGGCCAATCCAATCCATATTCTGATAATTTGCTTGGAGATCTGGGAACACTGCATCTGTGAGATCAGAAGGTGTATTAACAATGGTACAAAGTGAATCAATGGCAACATTACCCTTTTCGTCGCAGGGAGTTTTGCCTTCGCCAAGTGCAAGGAGGGTATTCTGCTGATGCTATGTCACCTCGCATATGAGCACGCATGTTAGTGTTAAGTTTGAGAGTCTTCACCAGGGGCCACAATGTGGATGACTTAAGACACAGACATACTGTATCAGCTCTAGTTGAAAACGACTGTCACTGCTATGAATAAGTATGTATCGCTTATTGTGCTGTTCACCATGGAGAAGTACAGCCACTTCATTGCTTGAAAGAGCGTTTTAACGGCATGCGTGCTCTCCAGAAGATCTTTTGTCAGTATCGATGACAATGGTGAAGTTTGGTGAAGGGGCTGTTTGCAAGGCGTATTTGAAACTGCGAATATAGCTGTTGTGCTCATGAAGCATATTTGAGTAGAACGTCCCTGTCAAAAGTATCAGCGTCAGTGTTTGCAGGTGGTGGAATAACGCCAAACCGCACATCAAGTTGCCTACTGTAGTGGGAAATGAAGTAAATTTAAAGGAACGAAGGCTTGCAATTTTGTAGTGGCTGGAGTGACCCAATAAAATGGTACATCTGTCCCTGGACCTTGAAAGTAGGCATCCAGTCACTGTTTATGACAACATTAGCCCCAAAAGAAGTCATCTGAAACGCACAATTGTAATTTCTGATGATTTGAAGGAATTTTGATGACTTTGTGGTAGAAGCAGTAAGTAGTTCCTTCAAAGGCTGTGGCAGTTCTGGAAGAGGGGGCAAGCTGGCCTTACTGTTTAAGCAGCACATTCCAGGTGTCTCCCTAGCCCACTTTTTAGCATTGCAGAATTGGCAATTGAAGCACATTTCCCCTATATTTATGTCAGCGTGGATGGAGTAATTAAAGTTTGGCTCATACTTGAAAGTCCGTAGGAGCCAGTAATGGCTGTTGGTACTTGTCACACCGCAGGCAGCTTCTCGCCATCGACTGTTCTACTGCAACGTAGAACATAGCTGGTAGTGGTTGTGTGAAGGTCTCACAGCGGTAGCAGAAGGCACATTTGCAAATGATAATGGACAAATTGCGTTGCACATAAGGCGCTTTGTGAAAGTGTAAAAGCAGTTTGGTCGGAGGACTTGTTTGCTCTAATTGCCTTTAGCGCCAGTGCTGACGCTGTATGGCGACTGAGGCAACTTCTCTTTTTTGGTGGCATTGAATGTCCAAAAGAAATGGTGAAAGTACAGAGAAATTGTCTTGGAAAGTATGTGTAAAATTGAAGGGGGAAAAGGTGATAAGAAACGGCAAATAAATAAATAAATTGACAGGTATTAGTATGTATGTGTGTATTTGTATGTATGTATGTATGTATGTATGTATGTATTAGTGTGTATTCTGTGTATATATATATATATGTTAGTAAGTAAATGTGTTTTAAAAAAGATTTTCAAGAAACTCACAGTTTGTAGGGAAGAAATGTTTGACTGTTGATCGTATTTGGAAAAGACTGACAAGTATTTGTATGTATGTGTGTATTTGTACATTTGTATGTATGTGTGTACTTGTACATATGTATGTATAAGTGTGTATTCTGTGTGTATATATATGGTAGTAAGTAAATGTGTGAAAAAAGATTTTTAAAAAATTCAGTTTGTAGGGAATAAAAGTTTGTCGATCGCATTTATGTATGTATGCCTGTATATATGTGAGATAATAGTTTCTCTTTAATAGATTCAGTATTAAAGTGAAAGTGTCTGACATTAGAATAGAGAGATGTTATTGTTTCACTTTTGACACTTAGTACTGCAATAGTGGAGGAGATGTGATATTGCACTGGGCTTGCACTGGGCAAGAAGTTAAACATTTTGGGGGCCTAAAACACTACCTGGACCCTAAGTAAGGTATGTGTAAAATTTGAATGAAATTGGTTGTGTAGTTCTTAAGTTTTAGGGATTCACACAGACAGACTCACAGACACACATTCTCATCTTTATATATATAGATATATATAGAAGTATTTTTGCTCTGGCTCAAAATCACATTCACTTGGACATTATTTTGATAAATAGCACATGGTTGAAATGAAAAATATAAATTTGACTTTCCCTGTATATACATGCTAATGTATGTATTTGGCTTTGCAACTTTAATGCTCATATGGATATGTATAAGCGCTTGTAATGCTATACTATGGAATATTTGTACTGATGATAGCAGTAAGTATTTTATTACTTTAAACTTGAAATTGGTTCCGATACACAATTAACGAGAAAGTTTGATTTATTCTTTTTCATTTGCCCGCTTGCAACCTGTGCTATAGGACATTTAAGGTAGTTTTTAGCACCATTTTGCATCTACTTTCAGTGTTTTGGAGAGGCTCATCTGATCCCTTTATATAATTATGTATATAATTATTAATATAGTATATCTTATGTGTATATATATATATATATATATATTATATATA
>NC_068987.1:41611653-41620960 GCF_001194135.2 Octopus bimaculoides
AAAGGAAAAGAGTGACTTTACTGGTAGTTGTAATCAATTTAATTTATTAATAATAAAATTTTACAGTTTGGTTTGTAGATCTAGTAAGTTCTTAGTTAAGTTCAGTGGGGAGATTTTTTTAAGATTCCTTGCTAACTTTTCTGGAGAACTTTTTCACATTCATCGGTGGTGATTATCAAACTGATCTCAGGTTGTGTTGTGCTGTGTGATTCTATATATAAGAGATTTAGGTGTATCTGGGTTGGGGTTGGAGTAAACACTTCACTACCTCCCAACTTCACTTTCAATCAATTATTTTGTTTTTACCATTCACTAATTTCTTTCAGCTCTTGCTCATCACCACCCCTTCACTCCTACACTTATTAACAAACCCCAGATACACCCAAATCACCATTGAGGTGAGATTTAGGATGGGAGAAGAAGCTAAATGTAATCTTCTTGTGAAGATTAGGGAAATATCCATTACCTGATGGGAGGCGGCCATCTTGGCAGGTTTAGAAGACAAAATCACAATACTGAAGGTCAAGAAACTACCTAAGCAAAACTGGTTAGGTATAGGTATGGAACTGACCTTGCAATGCAAGCAGGACCATATCAATCAGCTGTGCGATCTAATTGGTCTCCTGGGTGGTACTCACCTGTCAGTGTTCATGGAAGGTAGAAAGCCAAGATGCCACAAATGTGGATCTGTAAATCACTTAAAGGTTTTATACCCTCAAACAAAGAAAAATAAAGTCCCACTGCTGCCAACATTACAAATACAAGTGCAAAATCATAAACAAGTGCTCAAGACTCCTGCACCTATTCTCACAAACATACTTACACCCACTCCCAAACCAAGACAAAGGAGTCTACCCCCCGGTTGCCATGGAAAGACAAGTTTATTTTGAATGCTCTTCCTCCCAAACCAACATCAACTGCAATGACATGGAGAAGGAAGAGCTGAAGGATCAATGGATCACAGTGACAAAAGGGGGAAGGTGAAAGAGAAGGAGAGTACTCCAAGAAATCAACAAAAGCTTATTCTGAAACCACAACTGCAACACAATTCACAACCACTCTAACAAAAACAAGAACAGGATCAACAACTTCAAAAACAGCAGCATCATCAACAACAGCATGAAATCACTAGAACACAGGAACTATCAATTACAAAACTTCAAAAATATTCATGAGACTGTAAAAGAATTGTCTCCATCAATTTCACTGTTGTGAACAAGTGTTACAGTAAAATGATGGATTTTATTAGCCAAAACAAAAACAGTATAGAGACAGAGGGAAAGGAATTTGAGGATTTCATCCTCAAAACCCCCAAAGACAGACTTTTGATTAAAACATTGTCAGACATTTATAAAACTGTGATAGAAAAATTCCCAGGTAGTGTGGGGATTTTAAAAAAATCTGTTGATAAAAGGCTTTTTGCCAGTAGAGAAGGCTGGAAGTTCCAGACTTCTCAAAAATCAAAGTGAGTAACCTCCTCATTTTCTTTCTCTGACTAGCAAGGCTGTGCTAAGAATGGGGTGTGTGAATGTGCATGGCCTGAGGTCAGCTTGGAAGCAAGGTTACTTGCTCAATGATTTCAGGAGGTCACTTGATTTGGATGTGGCTGCCATTAGTGAAATAAGAATCTCTGGAAAACACTCTCTGTGAGTCTGAAGAAAGAAGTTGGAGGGGGCTCTCATCTTTAGTATCCAGAGTTATATTGGATGGTGGGGTTCCTTGATTATCCCTAGAGGTCCTCCTGAATCAGGGGGATACCATTACGATCGCTTTTTTTCCTATCTTTTACTAGTGTCATAGACTATGTATACTATCCTTCTTCTAATGTATACCAAGTATACTTTTATATTTTATCATTCCATTATATGTAAATCCCCACACTTTGTCTTTGTATTGTCCCCCTCATCATTCGCCCTAGTAGCAAATGAAAGAGATCATTGTTATTATTCTTACTACTATAAGGGGTGTAATGAATTTTCCCATGGTATCCCGTCTTAGCTACAGCTGTGTTATTATAGGGTGTGTGTTTGTTGAATATATTCTCATTGGTGGATAATCTAGACATTCTGGCCAAGATGTTCTTAACTAGTCCCCTAATTATTGATGGTGAATGATTAGATCCTACATTTATGTATGTTAGGCTCTCATTATGTCTATGAAACGGTTTGTGTAGACCTATATCGAAAGTAGCATCTAAAAAATTTACTTTACAGTATTCACTATTTATGGTGATAGAGAGTCCAAATTTTTTTAAAAACTTAAATTAAGATTTCTTGTATTTTTCTTGCTGTACTTTATTGCATTTATATATGAAGAATAATGCGTTGTCCCTGTATAGACCACCAACCATACCTGGAATATATAACTGTATCTGGGATAGGATGTAGATTCCCACAAGGTCTGTTACTTCTGCAGAATCTGATGATCCCATAGCTATATCAAATGCATTTGGAGTATCGGACTGGTTCCATAGTTATTTTGTGATTTGAATTCACATTGAAATGTTTTATGTAATACAACTCATTTTGTTGATTAACTTTTTTCTCAAAGAAGTAAGCTTTCCATCACATTCTGCGAATGAATTGGCTTGTCTTCTCAAGAAGTGATCTCCTGTATTCCTTTCTACCTGGTGTAGGTTTCTCTGAGTGAGACGTATAATACCATTTTTTCCATCTTATAATGATCTTATCGGTGGCCAGCATGTAATAAAAACCATACAGATATATAAGTATATGATTATAATTAAGGGTACTGAGAAAGCAGCACCTACACACTAGAAATAGACATCAAATGACTCTCAAACCACATAATTTTTTTCACTCCATTAGCACAGGTTGAAAGTGAGGTAAATGAATAAAAAACGATTTGGCAAAATGTTTTTCAGGTTAATTCTGGATTGAACGATTTCTGTTTTAAAAATATAAAAATTACTTTACCTTTGCCAGTAGAACGTACCAAAATATACATACATGCAACTATATATATATATATATATATATATATATATATATATATATATACCCATACAAATACATGCTTATATGCACAAATACATACATATATTCACATGTATATACAAGGCAGCTCCTATTATTCATCTCAACTACATGCATATTTGATCAAAATAATATGGAGTGAAAAAATGTTGGGCTTTTAAAGTCATTTGACGTCTATTTCTAGCATGTAGGTGCTGCTTTCTCAGTATCCTTAATTATAATTATATCTATATAATTATATAGCTGTATATATAATATATATTGTATTTATATATATGCATATTTGTATACTATATATATATATATATGTATATTTATGTATTATATATGATATTTATCATCATCGTCATGCTGGCATGGGTGGGATGGTTTGACAATAGCTGTTTTGACAGGACTTTTACAGCTGGATGCCTTTCCTAACAGCAACCACTCAGCTGCGTGGACTTAGTGCTTTTTATGTGGCGCAGGCAAGGTCAGTTTTTACAACTACATGCCCTTCCAAATGCCAACCACTTTACAGTGTGGATTGGCTACTTTTACATGGCACCTGTACTGACAGGGTCACCAAGTACTTTGCAAGACAAAAAAAAAAGCTCTTTTGAGAGAGAAGGGAGCATTGGAGGAGGTGATCTTGTGTCGGATGATGAAAGGTTATAGTGTGGTAGAGAGACAGAAACAGGTGTCTTGCTGTAGAGGAGGTACAAGGTTACTTGGCCGGAGGGAGAGTGAGACAGAGATCAGGAATGAAGACAGAAACAAGTACACTGCCACAAAGGAAATACATGGTTACCCAACCTGAGGGAAGTGCAGGAGAAGGAGAGAGAGAGTGGGAGACAGCTGGATAGAGATGGTAGCAAACTGCCGGGCATACGCACTGATACAGTCAGACTGGGCATGGGTGTAACACACAGGTCGAAGCTAGCGGAGAGCAATGATACAGTGGTACAGGGCCAAGAAGACAGGATTGGAGAGTGGGAGGTAAGCCTAGTGCATAAAGTAGAAATGGAGAATACTATCTTCATTTCTCTCCAGTCCATGCATGTCTTCTGCATTCAGAGCTCATGTCTCACTACCATGGAGTATAGCCGTCCACACACAAGCATCATATGGTCTACCTTTCACTCTGAGAGAGAGTCTTTTTGTTGCTAACAGAGGTAATAGCTCTCTGAACTTCCCCCACCCAATTCTTATTCTAGAAACAATACTTTCAGAACATCCTCCACCATTGCTAGTTTGGTTACCTAGCTAACAGAAGCTATCTACAACCTCAAGAGAGCCTCCTGGGCATTTGAGAGAATTTAAGTCCTGTGCGCTCTTAGTGCTTATTGTTCCTGCCCATCTGCCACATACAAAGACAACTTTATCTGTTAATCAACCTGTGATTCCACTGCACCTCTTATGTGTCTATAGTTTACTCTGGGTGCAGTGAATGGAATTTCTTCCAACTCCTTTCCCACATACTGAACAGGGCTATTTACCTGACAGAAAGAGAGTTTTATCTTCTTTCTTACTAACAACAATTTTGGTCTTAGCCAGGTTAACATTAAGGCCCTTTGATTCCAGGTTTTGTTTCCATACCTGGAATTTCATCTCCAATTCTGCTAAGGATTCTGCAATAAGAACAAGGTCATCAGCATATAGCAGTTCCCACAGGCACCCAGTTTTGAATTCCTCTGTTATGGCCTGGAGGATTATAATGAATAAGAGTGGGCTGAGAACTGAGCCCTGGTGAACCCCTACTTGTATGCTAAATACATTACTGTATTCATAGCCGATTCTTGCCTTACTGACAGCACCACTGTACATGGTTTGTACAGCTCTAACAAGCTACTCCTACTCTTAACTTCCTTAGAGACCACCATATAACAGAACAGGGAACTCTGTTAAAAGCTTTCTCCACGTCAACGAAGGCTAAGTACAATGGCTTACTTTTGGCCAAGTACTTTCTCTGCAGCTGTCTCACTAAGAAGATGGCATCTGTGGTACTCTTCCCAGGTACAAAACCAAACTGCATCTCATCTAGTTTAATTCTATTTCTAATCAATTGAGCTATAACCCTCTCAGTAACTTTCATGACTTGGCCTAGCAATTTAATGTCTCTGTAGTTGTTTCTATCTAAGGCATCACCTTTACCTTTGTAGCAGCTAACTATGATACTACTACACTAGTCATTGGGGATGGTGACCTCCTAATTAACTATACAGGTGATGGAGCTGTATCCTACACCAACAGAGATTTTAATCATCTCAGCAGTGATTCCTGATGGCCTAGGGGCTTTCCCTGTCTTCATGTCCTTAATTGCCTTATCTATTATGCTGCTATCAACTCTAATGGCTGATCCCTAAATTGGTTCGATATTTGGTACACTCTCCTCCCATTCCACATTTAGTAACCTTTCATAGTGACACTTTCATGCATCTTTCTTCTTTGAGTTACTAAGTGCAAGAATACTATTATCCATTTGTGCACATTTCTCATCTACCACATTTTTATTCTCTCTGATACACTACGTTGCAATCCTCAACACCTCATGCCTCTGATTCTCATACTGTAGAACATTTGCAAATATCTTACCTTCAGCTACCCCTTTTGCTATGTAAACCTGATGCCTAACAGCCCTTTTGGCTACCTTATATAATTGTCTGCTTCCACCATTTTCTCAGTCTTTTCAGGCCTGTCTTTTTGCTTTTATAGAACTGTCAACCTCCGTGTTCCACCACCATATCACCCTTGGTCTAGCTGGGACTCTGCACCAACCACAGATTTCGTCTGCAGGAAGTTCTACTTGTCCTCTAAGCTATATGTCACCAACTCTTCCTCTCTTCCATTAGTAAATCTCTAAATTTTTGTCTGTTTGGTGGGTCTTTGAACTTACATAGTCTTCTTTTCCAGATTGGTTGAGTCTTTCTAGCTCTAATTCTGAAGTCACTAACTAGTAACCTATGCTGGGTTGTTCACTCTTCACCTGGGAAAGACTTTGCATTTTTAAGCATCTATTTATCTCGTGGTGAGGAGGTAGTCAATCTGGCTTATGTGCTCACCAGATTGATAAGTGATTAGGTGGATGGCTGGTTTTTTTAAGTTAGTGTTGCAGATCACAAGATTATTTGTGTTACAGAACTTCAGCAGTTTTGTTCCCTCCTCATTTCTTGGTCCAAAGCTATAGCCACCATGCACTCCTTGGAATCCATGGGGATGCTGTCCAACATGTCCATTGAAGTCACCAGTCACAATAACAAAGTCTCTGTCATTTGTCGTTGAGGTGGTCTGCAAAAGACCTCATAGAATTGGTCCTTCTGCTCATCAGTCAGCCCAGACTGAGGAGCATAGGTTGAGATAAATGTAACTGTTAATTTACCTATGATAAGTCTCATCTTAATTACCCTGTCACATACTCTGACTACCTCAATTACCTTATCTACCCACTTTTCTGCTAACAGTATGCCTACACCACCTACTCTATCCTTCCTGCCAAATTAGAACTATTTGAATCTTTGTCTCTTACACATGAGGAATCTAACTGATGCTCCCTTCCATCTTACTTCTTGCACACCACACACATCAAATGGCATCACTCCAACATTTCAATCCTCTCTCCACTCCTTCCTTTCAATGTGCCGACATTGATGGTAGTGGCTCTGAGATTGAGTGCTTGGGAATGATGGTGGCAAGGTAGTTGTGGAAATTTTGTCAACACCTGATATGAAGATCTCCAAAAGCGCTTGCCAGCTAATATAAAGCTTTGGTGCATAGTCTATTCAGTGAATTACAATGAATCACAGTTTTCCCTCCACCTCATCCAACAACTAGAGCAAAAGCCAACAAGTGGGTATGAGAATAGAGTGGTTACATAGGACAGTTTAAGTATTGTATGCCTAAATATATATATGTATATATATATATATATATATATATATATATATATATCAATTAATAATTAAAGGTACTAGCAAGCAGTACCAGCATGCTGGCATAGCAGTCAAACTGACCAAACCACAAGTTAAACTTGATATTCTATCTAGATCCTTTCCATATGATAAAAGTAAATCTTTTTGTCTGCTCTGTAACGAAGAATAGTATCTCATTCTGTTCTCAGAGAATTCTTTTGTAAACACGTTTAAAGAATGTGTTTATCATTGTAAATGTTGACAAAAACATACCTTTAGTTCCTATAAGTAATTTCTACCAATCTGTAAAATTCGACTTTTATCTGTTTTCTTACATTTCATTTCCACTACATATATCTATTTACACACCTTTAAGCTTTATTTCCACTCTAATTTTCTGTTACTTTCTTTCTTTCTCCTCCTCTTTCTCTAAATTGCCTTTCCCTTCATCATGTATATATGCGGTAATCACATACGGTTAAAATGGCTTATTGATATGTTTTGTTTCTCTTTTTTTCCCTGATGAGATGATTGCATTGTTTTACATAATTTTATTCCCTCAGGAATAATACCAATGTTTTCTTGGAAACATGTTGGAAGTATAAAGATCTGAATAATAGCTGCATTCAATCACTGTAGTGGTTGAACATATTCTTCAGTTCTCAACTAAATTGCAAAAGGTTAACAGTTTTAAAGAGAACACCTCCTCAGCTACACTTTGGCATAAATAGTTTGAGATTTGGTTCAGTAGAAAAAAAGTTACATCAAAATATTTGAAGTCTAAAGGTGGGCAGTAAGACACCTATTCATCTTCAATTAACATAAACTTTTTTATTTTAAAATAAAAGTATACTTTTCTTAGACTTAAATGATAGAAAAATGCATGAGGAATTCAGAATTGTTAGTCACATTGAACAAAAATTAGTAGGAAAAAAGTCATGAGGTAAAATGTCATGAAATTTACTGTCGGTAAGTGAGGAAGTAAGAAGTAACACCTCGAGCAATAATGCTAAGATAAGAGTATATTTCTAAAATGAATGTTTACATTCTAATGTGGCGAGTTGGCAGAAACGTTAGTGCACCAAGCAAAATGCTTAGTGGTCTTGATGAACTAGCCTGATTAAATAATTAACTGAAAAGAAAAGGAAAGCAACTAAAAAGGAAAAGCAAAAAAAGCAGAAAACAAGTTAATTAAAGTTGAAAGAGAAAATTAATAATAACAGTTAAACTTACACTAATTCAATAGCATATTAAAAATAAGTTTACTAAATACTTAATTGAAAAAATAAAATATATGAAATGTGGCAAATTGGCAGAAACGTTAGTGCACCAGGCGAAATGCTTAGTGGTCTTTCGTATGTCTTTTCGTTGAGTTCAAATTCTACCGAGGTTGACTTTACCTATCGTATATTTTTAATTAAGTACTTAGTAAACTTATTTTTAATATGCTGTTGAATTAGCGAAAGTTTAACTGTTATTATTAATTTTTTCTTTCAGCTTTAATTAACTTGCTTTCTGCTTTTTATGCTTTTCCTTTTAAGTTGCTTTCCTTTTCTTTTTAGTTAATTATTTAATCAGGCTAGTTCATCAATGTGTTATATGCTTCAGATATGTGCATCTAAATTTATTAGGGCAGGAATATAGTCATTTCTTGCTGTGTCTCTTTGGGCAGACCTGAAAGCATGTAGTAAGGCTGTCCAGAAAAGGCACTGGTTAAAAGTGCTTATATTCCAAATTTACTTTTTAAATTTCAAAATTAATTAAAAAGGATTTTTCATAAATCAAATTTATATTAATGGGATTTAGGTAATTTCAACTTGTGTGTATCTGATATGCTTTTATAATTACTGTTGTATTGAATAATTATTGATAGATCTACATTAGCAGCAGTCAGTACTATTATCACCAACTCAAAATCTAGGTTACTTAAGGTGAGCCTGGTAACTGATGGTTTTGGAGTCTTGTTGTTTGTAACTTTTGGTGAGCCATGGTGCAATCAACAACATGGTAAAATGCCCTGCCATTAATTTGGTGTGGATGAATAATATCAAATAATTCAACCACAACGTTTATTAAGTATGAAAAAAATTGAAATATTTTCATCACTTACATGGAAAAATTGAAATATTATCTTTCAGTATTTTATAAGGTAAAATCTTAAATTATTAATTGACACATTATTAATTATCTTATAACAGCAATGCCTGGAAAAATCATGGATTACATGGAAAAATGTGAGCATGAAAAGTAATATTCTTAAGATTATAAACCTGGAAAAGTACAGGACAAGTTATTACACCTGGAAAAGTATAGGACAAGCTATTACTTCCAGTAAAGTAAAGAATAAGAAACTTTTTACTTAAAATATTGCAGCTAAAATTAAAATTTGAATATTAAAATTTATTTTATTATAGTTTACAAATA
>NC_068987.1:41621973-41622528 GCF_001194135.2 Octopus bimaculoides
TATATATATATATATATATATATATATGACCCCCTCCTCTTCACACATCTTTCCTAACTGACCTCTCCCCTCCTTCAAACAAGCCCACAACCTATGAGACCTCTTGGTCCACAGCTTCATTAACCCAACCTCCCAACTCGGCTTGTTCTCCTGCTCCCGCCCATGCTGCCGCACTTGCTCTTACTGCTCCAACACCATCCTCCTCACCAGCACCCATCATCGACCCTATCACTATCACATCACCAACTCCTTCACCTGTACTTCTACCAATATCATCTACTGCATATCCTGCTCTCTCTGCTCTTGTCTATACATCGCGCTAACAGGACGCCGCTTGGCTGACTGGTTTGCAGAACACCTCCGAGACATCTGACTTGGCAATGACACCCCGGTCTCGCACCATTTCCACTCTACCGGTCAGTCTTTACAACACCAGTCTGTGTTTGGATTGTCCTTGCACAAGGGCCATCCGCACTCCCGTTTGCGCCATGAACAGGGATTAATTGTCTCTCTTCACTCCTTTGCGCCACATGGGCTCAATTCTCCTCCCCTCTT
>NC_068987.1:41622871-41625739 GCF_001194135.2 Octopus bimaculoides
CTAACCCCCACCCACCCTTGCTTTCCCCACTCTCGCCTCCCTCACCTCCCAACACCATCACACCACACAACACTACATCATATCACACCACCATGCACACACTAGCACTGACCACTTCCCAGCCCCACATCCATACAGATACACACAAGCACACGTCAAGGTAACCAGCCCTCTTCCACACGCACATACATACTCTCTTACACACATGCACGCACACCTTCGTTTTGGGATCACTACTACTTTATTATTTCCCCTTTTTCTTAGCTCTCCTGTGTGACCCCTCTGTCCGGCATTCGCCATGATAGATCGCTAGCCATTACACATTCTATATTTTCTCTCCTTGTTTCTTTCTGTGTTCCTTTCTGTGGAAGAGCATAGGCTCAAAATGTTAAAGACTTTTTCACTTCCTGAACGTTAAACTAATATTTCTGTTTGTTGTCTACACCACATGTCTTTGTCTTTTGTTTTTTTGTGAATTCTCCCCTAATATATTATATATATATGTATGTATCATGTATATATATTTTTTTATCATCATCATTCAATGTCCATTTTCCATGCTGGCAAGGGTTGGACAGTTTGACTGAGGACTGGCAAGTCAGGAGACTGCACCAGGCTCCATTCTAATCTGGCCATGTTTCTACAGCTGGATGCCCTTCGTAATGCCAACCACTCCAGGAGTGTAGTGGGTGCTTTTTATGTGCCACTGGCATCAACCATACTTGAATAGTGCATTGTACGTGCACCGGCACAGGTTCCAGTCAGGCAGCACTGGCATCAGCCATGACTTCGATTTCACTTGACTCTACAGGTCTTCTTAAGCATAGCATATTGCTTGATGATTGAAGGGTACTTTTAAATGAGCCAGTTATGCAACACTGGCATCAGGCATGGCTACGATCTCACTTGGCTTGCTGGATCTTCTCAAGCATAGTCTCCAAATGCCTCTGTGAGGCCCAATGTTCAAAGGTCGTGCTTCAGCATGTCATCTCATATCTTCCTGGATCCACCTCTTTCACAGGTTTCCTCCACTGTTAGGGTGTGACACTTCTTTACACCACCATCCTCATCCATATGCAACATCCATATGATCATACCAGTGCAGTTGTTCCTCTTGCACATCACATCTGATGCTTCTTATGTCTAACTTTTTTCTCGGGGTGCTTAACTCTGTCATGTATGCACACTGACATTACACATCCAGCAGAGCATACTAGCTTCATTTCTTTCAAGCCTATGCATGTCCTCAGCAGTCACAGCCCATGTTTCATAGCCGTGTAGCATGGCTGTTAGCACACATGCTTCATACAGTCTCCCTTTCACTTTGAGTGAGAGGCCCTTTCTTACAAGCATGAACTTTGTCCAGGCTATTCTTATTCTAGCTGCTATGCTCTCAGAGCATCTCCCCCTGCTACTGACTTGGTCACTGAGGTAATGGAAGCTATTGTAGCAAACTCATAAGAGAGAACGTAGGTTCGTTTGCCTGAACAGGAAAAATTACTGATTTCTCATTGGTTAAAAATTACTGCCCATATGCGAATTCTGAACTTCATTGAAGAAGTCTTTCGTGAAGTACGGTTCTAGAATTCGTGTATGAGCAGTTATAAAAACCCCGATTTTTGGGAAACTCTCCAGTGATCGTTGGACTGTCATTCAAATCAATGACACTCACTCTCAAGTGATCGTTGGATTGCCATTCAAATCCACGACACTCACCCTCTTGAGTATCGGCTAATATTTATGCCATGTTCAATACTCAATTCCAACAATATTGAATTGTTGTGAATTCTTGTAGTTAGAATTGAAAGATTAGTTAGTGTAAATTTTAAGTCGTAATTCTCTACGACAAAATGACTTTATTTCTAATGGTTCTATAAATGCCAAATGTTTATAATAAACTAATGTAGAAATTTAATTCCTTTTACTTCTCATTTCTTTCAACTTGTTGCATTTATTTCTGTATATTTATGAAACTGTATTTTTTTATGTAACGGTCAAAAGAATACGAATCTATATCTTCAACATACATGTACGTATTGAACATTCAGCGTCTTGGTATGTATGCATCATAACATTTACGCAGCCTAAAATAAGAGTTATACTTAGTGATAAATATTTATAATTAAGTTATAAGTAACAAGATTATCATCATAGCTTTTAATTAAGAAACAATAGTATTTGTTATAACTTACGATCGAAAACATTTTAAATAAGATATAGTATTCACGCTTCCCGACCTGTACAACATAAAACTATCAACTACTTCTAGGTTTTCCCCCTGACATGTAGTGGAATCTGTTTTCTGTACATCTTCGGTGTTTATTGCCCCTGTGCATCCGCCACACACAAAACTATCTTCCCAGTTAACCTTCCTTTGATATTGCTGCACCTTTTATGTGTCCATAGCTTACAAGCTTACACTGGGTATATCTTATGGAGTTTCTACCTTCGCCTTATATATATATATATATATAAAAATTGAAGGAATGGAGAAAACGCATGTTATAATTGCATACTTTATTACAACCTATGTGATCCATAGGGATCTGTGATATTAAAATTGTAACCTCATCAGGGAAAGTATCGGAAATAACATTAAATTTAAACTAGACTGGCTTATTCTTTCTATTTCTAAGCCATATGAAAAGGGTGGAAAATCTTGCAATATTTGTGTTACAGAACTCCTCTTCATTTTATTTTCAAAGAATAATCTGGTAAATACTTTCATAGAACATTCTTACAGATGTAAACACTGGCAAAAACATACATTTTCAGCATTTAAATAACAGTCAATTTTTTTTAAACGCTATCATATTTACCCGTAATAAGTAAATTCTTCAAATAGTTCTAATAAAACATACTATTATT
>NC_068987.1:41629563-41630243 GCF_001194135.2 Octopus bimaculoides
TATATATATATATAGATATGTGTGTGTGTGAGTGTATCTGTGTGTATGTATGTGTATATGTATACTTGTGTGGGTGTGTGTACGTACGTTTGTAGGTATATATGTGTGTATATGTGTACATATCTATGTATATGTATGTATATATAATTGTGTATGTATTTGTATAAATCCATATGTATGCGTGATTAGCGTCTGTATGTATGTACATATATCTGTATGTATGTGTGTGTATATATATATATATATATATATATATATATATATATACACACATACATATGTGTATATATATGTATGTATGTGTGTATATGTGTATATATATTTATGTATGCATGTATGTTTTCATACATTTATATGTATGTGTTGTCCAACCTACTATCTGGTAGCGTCCAATTCTCTAACGGTTTTTTTCAAATGAATCACGTCATAACCTTATCCATCTATTGTTTTCATACTCGGTCATAATGTCTTACGTTTAAGATGATTCCCATGCTTTCCCTGATGAGAAGGTTACAATTTTAATATCACAGATCCCTATGGATCACATAGGTTGTAATCCTTTGAAACATATGTAGGAATAAAGTATGCAATTATAACATGCGTTTTCTCCATTCCTTAAATTTTTAAATATACTCAAATACCCAAAATTTCAAGGAGTTCCTGCCTTAAAAACAGGAACA
>NC_068987.1:41630518-41636063 GCF_001194135.2 Octopus bimaculoides
TATTTATTTGTCAATAATTTTATTTTATTCAAAGTTGAATTCTCATCTTTTCTGTTTTCAGGGTCGAGCTGCTGATCTTAAATATATTGAAGGAGCAGCTCGGCAGATTGCTGAGGTGGCAAAAAGCTCCAAGATTGTCGTAGAAAAGAGCACTGTACCAGTAAAAGCTGCTGAAAGTATCACCAATATTCTTAGGGCTAATATCAAGTCTGGCCTGATGTACACAGTTAGTTGGGTTTTTTCATTTTTATTTTTATTTTTCTATTAAAGTACTGATTCATTTGACTGTGTGTGAGATGATTGTGGGATTAACAGGGATAAAAGAGATAATATTTCATTTACACATCACTCAATTAAAGAATCCTTTGTTCAATTACTGACCCTTTAAGTATATCTGCTGTCTTTAACCATCTTTGAACCAACAAAAGAGTTTCAATGTGATTTTTCAACTTCTAGAAACAGTTGCCAAATCTTCATTAAATTATACCTTACTGTTTTACACAAGGAAGGTCACTTTGGACACTGTAATCCTAGATACCGATAAAAATATTGGATTGTCAAAGGTTGTTTGCTTTTCATAAGACTGCTTCATCAGGATTGATATAGTAACAACATCTAACTTGTCTATAGGTGGTTTGTTTACACATAACCATGCACTCTCTCTCTCTGTCTATCTGTCTGTCTGTCTGTCTCTCTCTCTCTCTCTCTCTATATATATATATATATATATATATATATATATCATCATCATCATCGTTGTTTAACATCCACTTTCCATGCTGGCATGAGTTGGACGGTTTGATTGAGGACTGGTGAGCCAGTGGCTGCACCAGGCTCAATCTGATCTGGCAAAGTTTCTACAGCTGGATGCGCTTCCTAACGCCAACCACTCCAAGAGTGTAGTGGGTGCTTTTTATGTGCAACCGGCACGAAGGCCAGTCAGGCGGTTCTGGCAACAACCACACACAAAAGGTGTTTTTATGTGCTACCTGCATGGGATCTAGTCCAGCAGCACTGGCAACGACCACACTCGAATGTTATTTTTCACGTGCCACCGGCACATGCAGCCTCTGGTTCACCAGTCCTCAGTCAAACTATTCAAAATTAAAGAAGCATGACCAATTATCCAGCAGATGATTCAATATATATGTGTATATTCTTCCATATTAATAAAACAATATAAACATTCCTAATAATACAAGTATAAAATCATACATAGACATATGAACACGTAAATATATAAAAAAATACGTTGACATTTAAAAATATATAAATATATAATAGATATATAGATACATAAATAGATATGAAGAAATCGATATGAAATAACCCACGGTGAATTATAAATTCACACGATATGATATTATGAAATAAAAATTTACAAGTTACAATACAAAGGTATAGCAAAAAGTTTGATATAAAACATTAAAAGGACATATTAAAATACCAGGATAATATTTAAAGGAACCAAAAATTCCATTGACGGGCCGTTTCGGAGATGTGTCTAGGTAACATGATATATATTTCATATTTTAAATTTTAAAAGAAACAGACACTCCCCTCATCAGGATGTTTATATGATACAAAAAAATATAAAGAATATACAGAAAACATAGAAAAGGACAAATCACATAATTACCCTCCAGCCATTAAAACAAATTCCTATAGTTTCCTGCTTACTTTGCCTCCATTCGAATTATATATATATATATATCATCATCATCTTCAAACTGCAGAAAAGAACAATTCTCTATTCTGCAAGAATCCTAAGAAAGATTCTTGAGATTTGAGGAGGCTTGTTTTTGCAAAACATCAAAACAACATCCCTGTTAATTTATGTAGCATGTAATAACTTCAATAATAATAAAATTTAAATACAAATAGATATTAGGTTCATGTAAATATATGTATCAGTGAAGAATATAAATAAGAATTAATTTATCCATTTTTTTGCTTAATAATGTAGAAGGAAATACCATATAGGATATAGTGCTGTTTTGGAGGAAGACTAGATATTAGTAAATATTTGATACTTTTTATTTGGAAAATATGATTTCCTGACATTCTATTGTATATAACTGGCCTTTGTTTTTTCTTTTCTCATGTTAGTATGATGATCAAATGCTGGAGTTAGCACATTCCTATGCCAACACCTGCAATTCTAGCATCCAATTCAACCTCCCGCTTCCCATCACTTATGATTATGGCCCTAAGTTACTTTAGCTTCCTTCTTCAGCATGCAGTGAATGGATTTGCTGACAAATGCTGCAAGGTAGGGATCAGAATTAGTGTTGCAAAGACTAGAACATTGGTCATCTCAAGAAAGTCTTCTCAGTGCACCCTGCATGTTAATGGAACATCACTGAGACAAGTTGAGAAGTTTAAGTATCTTCAAGGCCAGTGAAAGAACCTTGGTGGAAAAGATGGATAAAGCAATCAGTGAATGAACTATGAAAGCATATCAACACCCTACAAAGAAAGAAACAAGGGGAAAGGACCAAGCTAAAGGGGTTAAATGTGGTATTTGAAGAGCTGAAACAAAGACTGCAGGCTAAAGTTACACCTGATGGGAACAGCGAATTTTAATACTTTGTTCTCTAAATTTTACCTATCATTTAACACATATGCTTTAGTGAATGAACTATTATATGCTCAGTCAAAACTTTTACAATATGTCCAACAACAGATGTAAAACTAACAAGTGAAAGGTAAAGTGTTTTTATATTTGTTTTCAAATCACTGTATTAAGATTTATTATAACTTTACCAATGTAGTGAAACAATAAAACTATAGATAATGTCTTTCATTTTCTTCCATAGATGTCGGGAAATTTTTACAATAGAATGTCTTATATAAATTTTTGTTTATTCCATGTCAGCCCATGCCTTCCCTGGCAGATAGGCCTCTTGATCAGGACAGATTTCTGCAATTTTTTGAAAAAAATTCTTTGACAGTCTTTTTTCTTTTTAAATTATTTACATGTTTGTTCAACTGTTTCACATGACTTTATTTATTAAAATCTATTAAGACTTCAGAAGTTCTTACAACTTTGGTCGTTGTAATGCTTTGCTTTTGTTTGTTTAATAAAAATTCCTCCTCATAATGATTTTACTTTCATTTTGTGATAGCTATCATGCAGGCCCCAAAAAGGGCATTAAATAGCTGAATGATTAAAATTAATCAAAGGACACACTAAGTATGTCCACCTGCTGAAAATAACAGTCAAAACTCTTATTTAAATCGTCAAAATACACTGATGACAACAACAGAAATCGCCTATATTATTGATTCTGTTATTATCATTTTTGAATTGTTACTGGATAATAACAGAATTAATGATATCTTCACAAATTATATATGTATATCATCATCATCATCATCATCGTCATCATCGTTTAACATTCACTTTCCATGCTGGCATGGTTGGACGGTTTGACTGAGGGCTGGCAAGCCAGAAGGCTGCACCAGGCTCCAATCTGATCTCTTAATGTTTCTACAGCTGGATGCCCTTCCTAACACCAACTGCTCTAAGAGTATAGTGGGTGTTTTTTACGTGCCACTGGCACTAGGGCCAGTCAGGTGGTACTGGCCTCGGCCACTGTTGAATGGTGCTTTTTACATGCCACTGGCATGGGACCAGTCAGCAGGCACTAGCATTGACCATGGTTGTGATCTCACTTGGCTTGCTGGGTCTTCTTAGGCATAGCATATCTCTAAAGGTCTTGGTCACTTATCGGCATATATATGTGTGTGTATGTATCATCATTGTCATTTAACGTCCGCTTTCCATGCTAGCATGGATTGGACGGTTTGACTGAGGACTGGCTAGCCAGAAGGCTGCACCAGGCTCCAATCTGATCTGGCAAAGTTACTACACCGGGATGCCCTTCTTTATGTCAACCACTCCAAGAGTATAGTGGGTGCTTTTATGTGCCACTGTCACGAGAGCCAGTGAGTATCCCTGGCAACGATCATGCACATATGGTGCTTTTAATGTTCCACTGGCATGAGTGCCAATCAGGTGGTACTGTCATCGGCCACATCACCAATTTTGATTTCACTTGCCTCAACAGGTCCTTGTAAGCAAAGTTTATTGTCTAATGAATGAAGGGTACTCATAAGTGGGTTGGTTATACACCATTGGCATAGGCCACAGGTTATGGTCTCACTTAGCTTGTCGGGTCTTCTCAAGCACACCATATCTCTAAAGGTCTCGGTCACTAGTCATTTCCTCAGTGAGGCCCAATGTTCGAAGGTCGTGCTTCACAAAAGTCCACAAAAGCTAAGTATAGGGGTTTATCTTTAGCTAGGTATTTCTCCTGCAGTTGCCGCACCAGGAATATAGCATCAGTGGTGTTTTTACCTGGTACAAAACTGAACTGCATCTCATCTAAGCAGACTCTCTCCCTAATGAGTTGGGCTATGACCCTCTCTGTGACCTTTATCACCTGATCCAGCAGTTTGATACCCCTGTAGGTATTTCTATCTAAAGCATCACCTTTACCCTTGTAGCAATTGACTATGATACTGCTACACCAGTCATTGGGTATGACTCCACCATGAACAACCTGGTTTACAATGTAGGTGACTAAGTCATAGCCCACACCATCAGATATTTTAAGTATCTCAGCAGTGATTCCTGATGGTCCTGGGGGCTTTTCCTGGCTTCATACCCTTAATTGCTTTATCTACCAGGGAGCTGACTATTCGGATAGCTGGTCCCTCTACTGGGTCAACATTTGGCAGGCTCTCCTCCTCCCATTCATTCTTCATATTCAGCAGTCTTTCATAATGGCTTCTCCAAGCCTCTTTCTTTTCTGAATCATTAAATGCAAGTACACCATCATCCATGCGGACACATTTCTCTCCTGTGACATCACAATTATCTCTCACACACTGTATTGCAATCCGAAATACTTCAGTTCTTTGGTCCTCACGTCACTGGACATTGGCAAACTTCTTTTCTGCTTAACCCTTGGCTATGTATACCTGCCGCCCAACCTCCCTTTTGGCTACCTGGTACAGTTGTCCGCTACCCCCACCCTTCCACGCTTTCCAGGCCTGTTTCTTTGCTCTAATGGCTTTGTTCCCGTACTATTCCACCACCACGTAACTCTAGGTCTAGAAGAGACTTTGCACCATCCGCAGACTTGGCCTGTGGCACTCAGCAAACACGCACGCACAGACACACACACACACACACACACTTCTCAAAATTCTGAAGAGATCTGCCAAACCATTTGGCACATCGAAACGATCGTAAATGACTCTATATAATCTCCACATAATTAAATCAATGGCTAACTAGCCCAATTGACTTGCTTCTTCTTGTGTTTGTTTCTCCATTACCTGCCTCTGGATACCTTCTAACAAAGAGGGTACCCACACAAGTAATCTCCAGGAGTGCCTTCGGATTTAACTATCCCTTGGTTGCTTAGATATTTCAGACTACCCCTGAAATATTGAAGCAATCCTATCATATACCTATATATGCATATATATATACACACACACATACATACAAATATATATATATATATATATA
>NC_068987.1:41636474-41641759 GCF_001194135.2 Octopus bimaculoides
TATATATATATATATATATATATATATTTATAAAGAGTAAAAATGGTGGTTTGACAGAAAGTCTAAATAAATAGCTAAAGAGAGAGATAACATTCTAAACGTATGCACAAATATATAACATGTGGAGATGATTAAAAAATTTTGTGTAAAGTGAAATAATATTTTTGCTTTGTGTGTGTGGTTGTTGTTAGTTAAAAGATTCCCTCCTTTAAGTTGGTTTCTTGTTTCAGATTCTGTCCAATCCAGAGTTCTTGGCTGAAGGAACAGCCATTAAGGATCTTCTTTGCCCAGACCGGGTCCTCATTGGTGGTGACCCAACCCCAGAAGGTCAAGAAGCTATCATGGCCCTTCAGTGGATATACCAACATTGGGTAGCTCCAGAGAAAATCATCACCATGAACACATGGTCTTCAGAACTATCAAAACTGGTATGTTTTCACACTTGTTTTGATTTCCTTGCACTGCTGTAGAGTCAGAATATGGTAGCTCTGTATGGTAGTCTAACCTTTTAAGTCGAGTTAGCAGCCAGATGTCCCTTAATGTTGGTGAAAACTTTAATTACTGTATAGATTGTTATTCAAACATAATTCAATTGTTATATTAAAGCAAATCATAAACTGATTATTTTATATTTCATTTCTTGATCTCCTTCATTTTCTTTTGTTTTTCTTTTCACAATTTCAGTCTTGTTTCCTCCTGTTTTTACCTTTCAACATCTCATTAAATCAGTATTTCAAAGATGATTAAATCTATCTTTTATCTTCTCTATGCAATTGTTATACTTACACCAAACTGTTGTTTGGTCTTCTTTGTAACACTGAATTATATATATATATATATATATATATATATATATAGGTGTGTGTATTTTTCCCTTGTTAACAATTAATACGGAAAGAATAGCTAAATAGTTACCAGGGTAGCAAAGAATCCACACAAGTAAAATGTTGTAATTCCTTGTTTTTAAAGGTAGAAACTCCGGGTTTACGTGAAATATTTGTATGTGTGTGTGTGTATATATATATATATATACACACACACACATAATTATTGTTAGGTCTATCATGAGACTAAATTTCTAAACTCCTGTTAGGTTTATTGTGTATCACTAAATTGCCAAGTTATTATTTAAATCAGTGCATTCACTAAAATCATTAAACTGTTGTTATTGCTACTGCATTGTTAGCTTTACTGTTAACACACTAAATCATTAAATTGTTAACTACTAAATTGTTGTTAGGTTCACTTCTAATACCAATCCACTTGAGACTACCTCTAATTCTACAATACAAACTTCTTGTTTTAAAGTTATCAAAACTAAAATCCTCTATTGAAATTACATATAAATCTACGTTCCAATCACCAGTCTAATAATGGCAAAGTCATTTTACTAAATTATTTCATTAGAAATATGTTAACAAAAGGGTTGATGTGAAACACAATGAATCACTAAATTGTTATGTTTACTGTGTAACACACTAAACCATTAAATTGTTGTAAGTTGTACTTGTAATACTAAATCACTAAACTATTGTTAGTTTCATTGTATAACACATTAACCCTTTTGGCATTCAGTTGACTTTTTGTCAAATGCAATGCTTGTTTATTCCCACTGTTTTGAATTAATTGTGCATTATCTCATAGCTTCAAGAGTTTGATGATGGGATTGTTTATTTTTAGAATGACATTGTTGAGTAAGCATGAAAGTTCAGATCTAGCTGATTTGAACATAAAATGGGTAGAATATTTGGGCTTCACATGGATGATTTAATTGCTAAAGGCTTAAACCATTGAACTATTAAGTTCACTGTTACATAGAATTTAACCTGTCAAAACTATAGTGGAACTGTAAAATACATATGAAATTGTTTTTGATGATGATGATGGTGAGGTTGTTGATACATATATGTTATTTTAAATATTATTTTAGGCAGCAAATGCATTTTTAGCTCAGCGTATATCTAGCATCAATGCTGTATCTGCAATCTGTGAAGCTACAGGGGCTGATGTGTCAGAAGTGGCTCATGCTGTTGGAACTGACACCAGGATTGGGCCAAAGTTTTTGAAAGCCAGTGTTGGTAAGTATATAGCATACACATACAAATATGTACATCTCACTTTAACCTGTAACTGAAGATACTTAGGACAAGTTGAAATTAGTTATAGTTTATATTAATAATAGCTGATATATAAATTGGTTGGTTGCTTACTTGCTAGTTTGGTTGATTTCTTCAGTCACACTTTACATCATATTAGAGAAAGTAAGAGAGAGAAAAAGAAAGATAAAGAGAGAGTTAATATAAGAGGTGCAGGATGAGCATCTTATAACTTACTAAAAGATTCATGTTTTTTTATGAAATTTTACAGAAATTAGTTTTCAATTATGTTGATAAGATTTCGAAAAATAATGACATATTTATTGCAAAAATTTGAATAAGAAATTTCTTTCATTTAATTCTGAAAATTGATATTCAATTAATCATTTTCTATAAGCACAAAGAAATTTAAAAGTTAAATTATAGATATTGCATGAATGCCATATTTTCTGATATTACGTGTGGTGGCTAAAGTATATTCGAAAGTTACTTGTCATATGATGGGTAATATGCTTGTCCTTCATATCTGTCAATCATCATCTATTGATCTTGGATATGATTGAAGTAAAGTTGTTTAATTATTGGTGGTTAACAACTATGGTTAGTTTTTTTAGGATATTGATTCACATACCACTGATTTAATTAATTAACTCAGCGTCCTTTAGTTCATTGCCCTCTGTGAAAATGGAAAGCAGAATTCACTCACAACAGTGAATTAGTTGATAAAGCAGCTAGTCTAGCAGCAGAACAGAAAATTTAGCCACTTTTGCATGTATTATCTGTTAATATTTTAAAATGTTGTTAAGATGTTAGAGCATAATGGATTTATACAGGTTGAAACAAATGGTTAAAAATAATTATAATTGATGCTTATGCTATTAACAGAAATATATTCAAGCATGATTAATATGAATATTTATTTGACAACTTTTGCATAAAATGTGGCTTGTAGTATAATTTATATCAGAAGTTCAAGTCCCAGTCTGATTGGAACTTTCAGTTTCTTATAAAATAATACCCAACCCATGCCAGCATGGAATACATATGCTAAATAATGATGAACATAGCAATCATATACTAGGATTAATATAATCAGCTATATATATTCTGCCTCTGTTTCCTTATATTACAAATCATTATTCAAAATTCTGTAAAAGAATCTCCACAGATATTGGAAATTACATATTCTTGATATATCAACTTGTCTTTCAAACACATAAAACCATAAACTGATAGATCTGTCTGATAATCTTATAAGGGTTAAATAGTATCCTTATACAGTGTTGTTGTTGTTTCAGGTTTTGGCGGGAGTTGTTTTCAAAAAGATGTACTCAATTTGGTTTACCTCTGTGAGTGTTTAAATCTTCCTGAGATAGCAGCATACTGGCAACAGGTGAGTTTTACAATCACACTGCTATTTGGGGAGGTTTGGTTTTATGTGATGCAGTAACTTCATGCTTTATACAATATATCAGGTCATCCCATAAGTAATGTCTGAATTTTGGATAAGGGAAAAAGTGATTTAATTTTACATTTTATTAAAATTCAATCCTGTTAATAATTCCCATCATTATCAATAACTTCCTTCCATCTACTCATGTTTTTTTTAAAATTCCATTGGTTTTGATGAGAAGAAGGAAGAGAGGTCAGTTTTGACCTCTATGCAAATCTTGAGTACTAATCCATCTAAATGATTCTGTAAGCTTCAAAACAAATGGTAATCAGAAGGAGCAAGGTCTGGGAATAAAGTGGGTGAAAGATTTTTTTACCAGCCAAGTTCTTCAATTTTATCTGATGTAATCTTTAGTATGGGACCTTACATTATCCTGATGAAACACCATTCCTTTATGATTCATCAAAGCAGGCCTTTTGTTTAGAAATTATACATTTCTAAATCTCTCAGAGAGATTTATGCAGTAGTGATACGATGAAGTAGTTGTATGCTGTCAACTTAATGTGACAGTCCCCTGAAGGGAATAATAAGGCCTCAAACCCTCTAATTATTGGCAATAGGTGTGAGCAGTAATTGTTTCATTAGTTGGTAGCAGCTCAAAGTGGATCACTCCAATGCAATCCCACCAAACTGAAAGAAGAACCTTTTTTGCGAGGAGGTCCTTTTTGTGTTGTGGTTTAATCTGTTCTCCACAACTAAGCCATTACCTGTGTTGCTTCATGTTTTCATAAAAATCCGTTTTTTATCACTAGTCATTAATCTGTCCAAAAATAGTGAGATACATTCAAGAGAGGAGATGTCCACTTGTGATTTTCGGTTGGCGTCTGTCAAATCATGGGGAACCCATTTTCCAAGTTTGGGCACCTTTCCAAGTGGTTGAAGATGGTGGTAAATAGTTGAATGGCTTGAATTGAGCTTGTTCTCAATTCTTCATCTGACACAGCATTATCCTTCTCAAGCTTTGATAAAAGAAGTACATCATCAAATTCAACAAAGCATCCTATTCATGGCCTCTCTCTCTTATGCTGAAATCAACATTTTAGAAGTTTACAAACCATTTTCTGCAACCACTTTCATTCAGGTACTCTTCCCCGTTAACAGAATGGATATTTCAGGTTGCTGCTGCTGCATTGTTTCTCTTTTTGAACTCTTAAAGCATTATGTGCCTTAAATGCTCCTTCGATACATCCATCTTTGAGGGGTTAATATTAGTAATTAATTCAGTTACATTATTTTGTAAAAAGAAATTATACTAAGTTAAAGGTTTCCAAATTCATATGAGTCTCAATTAATACCATTTGACATTTAAGAATACTGTAAAATTTGATAGAAATTACATATATGATATTTCAAACATTATTTATGAGATGACCTGGTATATGTGGCTGTTTGTGTGTGTGTGTGACATTTTTATGTCTATATGTATAGATGTAAGAAACATATATGCATACACACACGCACATTTTTATGGTTATATGTATAGATATAATAAAAAAGCACCTAGCACATGCTGCAAAGTTGTTGGTGTCTGGAAGGGCATGCAGCTATCAAACTCATACCAAAGAAGACATTAGCTCATGATGCAGTCAGATCCTGTCAAACCATCCAACCCCTGCCAGCATGAAATACTGATGTTAAATGATGATGATGATGATGATATACATGTGTGTGGTGTGTGTATGTATGTGTGTGTGTGTATATATATATATATATATATATATATATATATATATATA
>NC_068987.1:41642708-41643646 GCF_001194135.2 Octopus bimaculoides
TATATATATATATATATTAAATTAATGATTATATATATTAAAGGGATCAGGATAAAAAACCTCCAATATGCTGAAAATAGATGCCAGAGGCACTAAAAAACTACCATATAACTCAAAAAAGCACAGATTGTAAGCAGGCAAATGAAGACTACTAAATAAAACTTCACAGTTGTGTATTGGGTCCAATTTGGTGATTAAAGCAATAAAAAAGCTTATTTCCTATCATCAGCACAATATTCAAGGTGTATAATCACAGATACTTATACATACCCATATGAAGCAATGTTCATATACAAATATTTGCATGTCAAATTAATATTTTTCATTTCAACCTTGTGTTTTTTTTTTGAAATAGCCTTGCAGGAAATGTGATTTCAATCAGGAGTAAAAATATTTTATTATCAATTTTTAATAGAACTGAGGATAAAACCACGTTAATGATTATATCAAGTGGTCAGCATGAAATAAAACCTTGTAGGTAATCTATATACTAAATTGACAATTATATATATAATCATATTAAAGGGATCAGGATAAAAACCTTCTTCAACATGATGAAAATAGACACTAAAAGATGCTAAAGGTGCTAAAAGATCACTGTATAACTCCAAAAAACACAGGTTGTAAGCGAGCAAATGAAAAATACTAAATGAAACTTCACAGTTAATTTTGTATTGGGTCCAATTTCGGGATTAAAGCAATAAAAAGTTTTATTTAGTATTTAGATTAAAGTTTATTTAGTATTTAGATTAAAGCAATAAAAAGTTTTATTCAGAATTTTTCATTTGCCTGCTTACAGCCTGTTTTTTTTTTAGTTATATGGTGGTTTTTCTGGTGCCTTTGGCATCTGTTTTCAGCATGTTAGAGAAGGTCTTTTTTTATCCATATTCCTGTAATATAATTATATATATAATTATTAATAATATATACAAATTACC
>NC_068987.1:41644212-41648713 GCF_001194135.2 Octopus bimaculoides
ATATATACATATATATATATATATAAACGAAGAAGAAAATGCTTTGAGAACTTTATCATGAATAAAAAATGTATTTATATTTTTAGCAAAATACGCAATTGGTTTCAATCATTTATAAAGATGCTTAGTTATGTTGAAATAAAAGATAAAATAAACTGAAATAAGTAAAATAAAATTAATCTTGCATGGTATCAGTTCTAGAAGTTCACATGTTTTTCTTACAAAAAAAAACCCCACAGTACTGGTGTTTCCTTTCTTTCTGATTGTGATCGTTGCTATGTTGTGGTGGTAGCGGTAGCAGCAGGGGTGTCAATAGCAGTAGCAGCAGCAGTGATAGTGGCTGTAGTAGCGGTTTTGTCAGTCTCACTTATAGCAGTAGTAGATGTGGCAATTTCAGCTAAGTTTGCAGTAAGGTTGGTGGCAGTTGTCTCCCTTGCACCTGCCATAGATATTTAGTTCATTAATTGAGGATGGTGAGTAAATCCTCTCCAGTAGTCTATCCTTCCACTATTCTTAATTGATAATGGAATTCAATTAGCCAAGAAATGCAATATTCAAGAACTAAGGCAAGCAAAACAAAGAAATATATCTTAAACATTTTGTTTCTCTTGGCGTTAAACATACTGAAGCTTTGACATGTAGGTAGCTGACTTGGTAGTCCAACAACAAATTTGATCACTTTTTTTTAATTCAATATCTCCATTACCCATGGTAGGTCTGGTGACATTGTTGAAATGTTAAAGTGAAGGTATGTAGATGTGTGCTGTGTGCATGAGGTGCAATGGAGGGGAGTCTCAGTTTGCTTGTGGGCAAGGAATATAGATACAAATTCTTCTGGAAGGGCAGTAGTAATAGAGTAGGTATTCTTTTGGAAGAGAAATGGGTGGGTAAGGTGATTGAGATAATCAGGCTGTGTGATAGGATTATTAAGCTCAAAATAGTCTTGTTTAATGTAACAATGACATTTCTGCATATGTCGACATGCCAGACTGGCAGATGATCAAAAGGACCATTTCAATAAATTCCATTTGCAGACTACTTTGATAACAAAAGACATTATCATTGTGGTTTGTGACTTCAATGGTCATGTTGGGCAGCACTTCAATGGATTTCAGGGTGTGCATGGAGGTTACAGCTTTGGTTCTAGAAATAAGGCTGCTGGAGTTTTGTAAAGCAAATGACTTACTGGTCCACAATACTAACCTCAGGAAACCTGAAAGCCATCTGATCACCTATCAATCCAGTAGTTACATGAATCAGATTGACTACATTCTTATCAGAAACAGAGATAACCAGATGCTTGTAATTACAAAGTTGCTCCCAGATGAAGAATGTACAACTCCACATAGGTTAGTGGCTAGCAACTTCAGACTTTGGGCTAGAAATACCCAAAGACACAAACCAATATTGAAAAGGAGATTACGGAAGCCCAAGAATCCTTCAGATGGCCAGAGATGTTCTAATCAAAGCATTTGATGAGAAGTGATAGAGATGTATGAATTAAAGGAGAGCTGGCTGATCTTGTGGGATAACCTACTGGGAGGAACAGAGCAAATCTGTGGTAGGAATAAAGCTTCTGTTACACTAATAGTGACATGATAGTGGAAGAATGAGGTTGACAGGGCTATAAAAGAGAAGAAACAGGTTAGGAAAGAGTAGAAAAGTAGAGGTAGTGAAGAATCATATCAGGCAGCTAAAGGGAAGCTAAGCAACAGGTTTATCTAGCAGTGGCAGAAGCAGAAAAGAAGAGGTTAGCCAATATCTTACAGTATAAAGATCAGAGATTTGAGGTGTTCCAGATTGCTAGACGATGTGTCTGAGAGAATCGGGATGTTGTTGGAGAGAAGTGTGTTTGGATGGATAATGATATGCTTGTACTTAGTGGTTCTGAAAAGAAAGAGGTGTGGAAGTGCTACTGTAAAAGGTTATAAAATGTGAAGAATGAATGGGAGAGAAAGGGTCTCCTTTATGTGAACCCAACAGAGAGGCCAGCCATTCTGGTTGACAGTAGTATGATAGATAAGGCAATTAAAAGCATGAAGAAAAGGAAAACCCCTGGTCTGTTGGGAGTTACTGCTGAGATGCTTAAAATATCTGGTAGAGTAAGATACTGTCTAGTCATCTATATAGTTTAATCAGGTTATTCGAGAAGGTCATCCCCAATGACTGGTGTAACAGCATTACTGTTAGCTGCTACAAGGGTAAAGGAGATGACTTAGATAAAAGTAATTACAGAAGCATCAAATTACTGGACCATGTGATGAAAGTTTCAAAGAGAATTACCGCCCAATTAGTTCGGAAAAAAATTAGACTTGATGAAATGCAGTTTGGCTTTGTGCCAAAGAGAAGCATTACTGACATTGTATTCATAGTTAGGCAACTGTAGGAGAAGTATTTATCTAAGATTAAACCATTGTATTCGGTATTTGTTGACTTGGAGGAGGCTTTCGATAGAGCACCTTACTCTGTGATATGGTGGTCTCTGAGGAAGATAGAGATAGATGACTGGCTTGTGAAAGCTATACAAACCATGTGCAGGAGTGCTCTTAGTAAGATAAGATTTAATCATGAATACAGTGATGAATTTAGTGTACAAGTAGGTGTTCACCAGAGCTTGGTTCTCACCCACCCCTTCATCATTGCTCTCCAGGCCATCTCAGAGAAATTTAAGACCAGCTGCCCATAAGAATTACTATATGCTAATGATCTTAATCTCATAGCAGAATCTATAATTGAACTAGAAAAGAGATTCCAGATGTGAAAAGAAAACCTGGAATCAAAGAGCCTTAAAGTTAAGTTAGTAAAGACCAAGATTCTAGTAAGCAAGAAAACACACAGAACACTACCCACTTCAGATAAATGGCCCTGTTCAATATGTGGGGAAAGCATAGACAGGAATTCTATTTGGTGTACCCAGTGCAAGATACAAGAGATGCAATAGAAGCACTGGAAGATTAACAGATAAAGTAGTGTTTGTGTGTGGAAGATGCTCAGGAGCCTTAAAGTCTATAGATACATGGGAAATTGATTTTCTCAAATGTCCCAGAAGTTCTTTAGAAGTAGCAGATAGATAATTTTCATTGCCTAGGTAACCTAATTAGCAGTATAATTGCTAGGATAGGAAAAGGAAGGAAAAAATTCAGGTAATTCAGAAAGCCTCTACTTCTGTTAGCAACCAAAGGTCTCTCTCTCTTTCTCTCTCTCTCTCTGTCTCTCTCTCCAAGTGAATGGAAAATTGTATGATGCTTGTGTATGAACAGCAATGCTACATGTTAGTGAGACATGGACCCTAAATGCAGAGGACATGTGAAGACTAGAGTGGAATGAAGCTAGTATGCTCTGCTGGATGTGCAATGTCAGTGCACATGTATGACAGGGCACTCGTATATTGAGAGAAAAGTTAAGCATAGGAGAAATTAGATGTAGTGTACAAGAGAGAAGACTGCACTGGTTTGATCATGTGATGCATGTGGATGAGGACAGTTGCATAAAGAAGCGCTGATTACTTAAAGTAGATGGAAGTTGTGGAAGGAAGAGACCCAGGAAGATATTGAATGAAGTATTGAAGGCTGATGTCATGATACTGAGCCTTATGGAGGAGATGACAAAGGAACAAGATGTCTGGCGATTTGCTGTGCTCAAGAAGACCCATTCACCACAGCAGAATTGATATCCTAAAACCACCTTGGTAAATGCTTGTACATATGGGACTCTGTCCCACCTCAATTCTATCTGTTCCATCAAGCTTCCCCAGCATTTCATCCTCTTCTCTATTATTCAGCTACCATAATCATCTGAGAGCAGAACAGACACATACTACATTCCCTCCCTTTGGTTACCCTCTTCTTCCCTGCCCACTATTTCCACCAATCACCTCCTGTCTGTGCATTCAGCCATTCTTTCTACCTTCTGTTATACTCTATCCTTAATTCCTCTTTCATCTGCTATCACTTCCAGTGCCCTCACATATCTACCATTACTCCCCCACCCTAAGTCACTCTTATATCTCTCATCATCACTTCCTAAATTCAACTCTATTCCATCTCTCACTCTCTATCTTTCTCTCCTCTCTTTTCCAGCTTAGATATCCTTGTATCTCCTCTACAGCAAGGCATCTACCTCTATCCCTCTGTTCTTTTTAACATCTCATCAACTGGCACAAAGCCATTTCCTTCAATATCACTCTTCCTCCCAGGTGAGGGATCTTTGTCTTGCAAGTTGTTTGGTGACCCTAATGCTGGTGCCATGAAACAAGCACCCTCTACACTCGCTTTACCCTGGTTAGGACGTCTGCCCTGTTCTTTTCGGAAGGCACAAAAATTACGCTCAGCTCCAGATCGAACTCAGCGGTTAGCTCCCGCAATATTCCCAATCGGCGCTTTACCAGCATCTCCGCATCCCCTTTGGTTCGCACCCTCCGCTCATTGGTGATGACTGCCGTCACCCAACCAAGCACAGTGGCCGAATCGGTTCTAATTTCGATGGTGCACAGCCCCCACTT
>NC_068987.1:41651125-41658640 GCF_001194135.2 Octopus bimaculoides
TTTTTTTTTTTTTTTTTTTTTTTTCTTATGGGCCGAAATAGCTTGTGGTGTGATGGAGGGAAAAGACAACAAGAAGCAAAAGGACAGAATGAAGCGTTGTCGACCGCAGTGGAGTACACAATCGCTCCTGATCAAAGCACGTCTTTCTCATAACCTCTCTGTTTTCTAACTGACCCACGTGCTGACCTTCGACCGCATGTGTCCGACTTCCAGCCTGACCCTTCCGGTCTGGCTTCACTTCTGTTTGCCTCACCTCTCTCCACCAACAACACACAGCTCATCACAGCCCATAACACCACAGTCTTGCAAGTTGTTTGGTGACCCTAATGCTGGTGCCATGAAACAAGCACCCTCTACACTCTGTAAAGTGCTTGGCATTAAGAAAAGCATCCAACCACAGACACCAGAGTTTGACATGGTCTTTTGGCTTGCCAGCTCTTGTCCAACCATTGAGCCCCTACTAGTATGGAAAACAGATATTGAATGATGATGATATATGAGAGGTCTTTCTCTTAGCAACACTTTTCCATAACAAAAACAAGAATTTATACCTTCAAAATATATTAGAATTTTTGATGTTCTAAATCTTTTCTGAAAAATTCAGTGAAGCTGCAAGGTTACAGTTTACAATCTTTTAACACTTGGCTAGTTGTTGAGTCACTTTCCAAAGCATTACCTCTGTATGGTATGTCACAATTAGATCATCTTTACTGATATGAACTCTCTAAACTCTTGAATGATCTAACTCAAAATATCATCAGCATCATTAACAAAGGTAATGGATAGCAAAATGAATAAATTCCTCTCTGTAATTATCTTATTAATTAAAATAAGATGAGCCAAGGACAGAGTCTATATATAATCATTTGTCTTTTTGCCCTATTAATGTTAGAGTAGGAGATGGCCAAGAATAGTTAGAGCATCAAACAAAATGTGGTATTTGTTCTAGTCTTCTATGTTGACTAGAACAAATACTGCAATGTTCAACTTTGAGGCCAATAAAATAAAGTACCAACCAGTAAGTACTAGCATTGATAAACAACTAGCTCCCCTCAAAAATAAATACCACTCAAATTATATCAGAAATTACTGAAATTGAGACTAAGTAAATGAACATCATCATCATCATTTAATTTCCATATTCTATATTGGCATGGGTGAATTGGTTGGTTCTGTTCAACCAGGAATTAAGTTTGCATTAAAAAACTTACAAGGCAGATGCTTGCCATCATTCTGTGGCATTTTTATGGAAAATAGGTAAAAAAAAATGGAGTAAAACTTTATTTAAATTGGTAATTTATTGTGATGAGATTAGAAACCCAGTATTAGTTTCAACATTGAGAAAGTTTACTTGTGATAGCTTGACTTGCTGTAACTAGTAGCCAAATGTTCCTTAAAATCACATACAGTTTTAAGGGAGCAACATATCAGATAATTGATCCTAGAAAGAAATTATCTGTAAAAACACGAAATGATGAGTTGTTTATGACTTGAATGTCTTTTGATCTCTTATTGATCAGAGTGCAATCAGACAGATTGATGAGAGTTTAGTCATATTGGGCTTAAAGAACAAGAACAAAAATATTTTATGTTCTTTTTGGTTTTTGGTGCAGTTTTTAATTTTGTGCACCTTCTGCATATGCTTGTACATGTGCACAATTTCAGGGAATCCCCTCAGTTATTTTTTACCTGGAAGTTGACTGGAGGACATTCAACTTCCAAGTTAGTTCATGCTAACATAAAAACAATAAAACTATACAAAAACAAAAAATAAAAGATAATTAATTCAGCAGTTTACCTTTGTCATTGGAATCATTATTTCTATTTTCAGGTAATTGATATTAATGATTTTCAAAGACGTCGTTTTGCTAATCGAATTATTGAAGCTCTCTTTAATACAGTGACAAACAAAAAAATTGCAGTTTTTGGTTTTGCTTTTAAGAAAGACACTGCGGACACAAGGTAAAAATCCTTCATTTTCCTTAAATTATTATTAAGTTGGTTGTTAAAATGCCACATGGTATTTGTTCCAGTTCTTTATGTCCTGGTTTCAAATCTTGCCACAGTCAGTTTTGCTTGTTATCCTTTTGGGGTTGGAGTCAATGGTATAGACTAACCCCTCCTCCAAAAATTGCTGGCTTTGTGACAAAATTAGAAATAATTATTATTGTTGCTGTTGTCTGCTTGTGGCATTTTTCTAGCTCTTTATTATTGTTATTGTAGAGTAGTGTATTGGCAGAATCATTACAACTTCATAAAAAATGCCTTGTAGTTTTGTCTCTTCTCTTTCTATTCTGAGTTCAAATCCTATCGTGGTCAACCTTGCCTTTCATCTTATTGAGTCAGTAAAATGAAATATCAGTCAAGTATTGATGTTAATATTATCAACTAACCTCTCCTCTACTAATTTCTATGCAAAACTCATTATTATTATTATTATTATTATTATTATTATTATTATTATTATTATTGAGTGAGTGAGAGAGCAGTGCATCCCATCAAAGTGACACTGGGGTACAAATATATGAAGCCCAATATACCAATCATGACTACCTGTCTGATAAAGGTACACCAGGCACATGCATCACAACCATATGTGCATGACATGGTGATCTCATATCAAGATAAACAGCACATGACCTTGCAGGTGGGGCCCACTTAGAATTTTTTTCAGGTCAAGTAGCCCATCTCAGTCAACAGATCACTGACTAAGGTTTGTTTTAAGGATGATGAACAAAACACCCATGTTTCCAGAGGTGAATTATTCAAGCCTCAAAGAATTCTTCTTAACACATGGCTATGATGCTCCTCCACTACTTCTGCTCGTGATCAAAGATGCACATATTATCAACCACTTAGGGACATGCTCAACTGTTTAAGGTCAAACAACTGACAAGCAAATCTGTGGTATTGATCAGAATATTTGCTGTAGCGCATCTTTTATACCAAGACAAAACAATATACATGATAACACTTCCAATCAGTTAAAATCAAAAGCCATGAGAACTACTGCCTGGTACTGCATCATCATCATCATCATCATCATCATCATCATCATTTTAATCTGCATGTTTGATGCAATCACTTGCTGGGAGATACCCTAGGGTAAGTGAAGTTAAAGAATTGTTGAAATATAGCTGAAAGCTTGGGTAAGAGAAGTGGGGAGGGCAGTACAGAGATGCATGAATATAATACAACACAAACATTTAAATTGATTGGGCTTTTCTATTTTTTTTATAGGGCACCTAAGACGACAACTTTTGCTTTAAGATACCACATCTTTTGTATTTCAATTTCCAAGTCCTTACTAAGTTTATCAAATTCCTTTACAGATATTTTTATCAGTGTGGACATTTACATCTATTAGTGTACAAGTATTTTCTTCTTTGTCTTTAATAATTATGTCTGGTAAGTTAGCCTAGATTGTTCTGACAGTGTTGACTGGAAAATCCCAGAAGATGGTGACATTTTTGCCTATAAATACTGGCTCAGGATGCAGTTCATACCAGAGCAGAAGTGCTGATTTGTCAGTATTTACATATTTGCCAATGTAAATATTTTCCTACCTATTGTGGTGATTAGCATAAGACAGCCCAAAACAAGATGATCTATTGTTTCATCAAACATGTTGCAGAATCTGCATTTTAGGTCAACATCGTTTTAAAGAACATTAAGCTGGTAATTTCTGGTAAACAAGCTTTGATCTTGTGCTGCCAGTATGATGCCTTCAGTCTCTGTTTTCAATCCTTACCTCCTCAGTCACTGATGGGTTGTTGCTTGGTCTACATCAACATTTTGACTTTTAAGAATATATTGTCCATGCAGGGATTTCTGGCTTCACAACTCCTCGATTCTGCTTGATTTGATTTGCTTGTTTGGTAGCAGTGGTTTCAGGTTCTTCATCTAATTCAGAGTTAACACCAAGTTCCCTTGTAAATTTACAACTTTCCTTGACAATACTCTTTCATGTTTGCACACAAGCAACAGCATCCGGTCCTCTGTACTAGAAAGTACCTTTTCATTCCTATAGTGGAGGTTTTATAAGAGAGCTCTCATTGTATCATTCCTCTTCCCCTGTTGCTTATAGGTAGGTACTGACGGTTAATGTCTGCCTTAGGATGGTGCATGTTATTAGATATCAATAATTGCCTTACCTTCCTGTTTATGTATTGGAGTTGTTTATGTATTGGAGTTCTGTAAGATTCCAGTTAATGATATTAAAACTACTGGACTATTGGAAGTGCTGGGTGTTAATGTCTTCAATACAATTTTTAGAGTTATGTTTGGTCTTCAATACAAGTCTTATTCTCCTATAGTACTCCTTTCTTATCTTTTCCTTCATAGTGGCATGATTTATGCCATCTCCATTTATTCCCAGGTATTTATAAGTTTCTTGTGGGTCAAGGTCCTTGATGGTAGTGTCAATATTTAATTTAATGAACATTGTCTGAGCTTGCCTCTCACAAAAGTTGCTTTGGCACACTTATCAAGGTCAAAATCCATCTCAGTGTCATTGCTGAACTTTTTAATAGTTGTTAGCAGCTCTTCTAGTTTTTGGCCATTCCTTGTAAACAGCTTCAGATCATCCATGTAAAAAGATGGTTTATCTTGTAAAGAATGTTGTCCCCATATCCAGTGTTATTCAATTCCTTTAAGAGTGGGATCAGCTCCATGCAGAAAAGTAATGGAGTGAGAAAGTCACCTTGAAAGGTGCCTCATATGATGTTGATGATGTCAGACTGGCTCATCTCATTGCTATGGATTAGAAAGAAATGTGTTCCATTTGACCATGCTACTTTGTAAGGATTTGGAGATGACAAGAAAGATCTTGTATATCTCAAAGGCATTTATGTAGGACGCTATCAAACACTTTCCTGTAATCTATCCATGCCGCCATATGTGGGTTCTTGTTTTTGTACCGGCAGTTCTCTAAAATCATTCTGTTTATGAGCAACTGGTCTTTTCACCCATGGGAATTTCTTTTACAATCATTTTGAGCTTGTGAAAGGATAGAGTTCTCCAAGGAAAGTGTACATTTTTTCAGATATTATGGATACGAGGATCTTGTGAGTAGTGTTATTTGTCGGTAATTCTTCATGTTTTTTGTGTCATCAGTTTTTGGTAGTAGTAGTTCCTTCAGTCAGCCAGGCAGGTATTTGCTCTGTATTCTGAGTGATATCAGTTTGAGATGCAGCAAGATTTTCATATACTTCTGTCAAACAGTTCATTCAGAAGTTTGAGACCTAGTCCAGTCTTGGGGTTTTCCATTTATGAGACTTTCACAAATGTAGAGATCTGTCAACGTTTGGCAACTACAACAAAGAAAGCAAAGCTTTTTTGGAGAAAATAGTAATTGGAGATAAGAATGGGCCTGTCACTTTTAGCCAGAATCCAAAAAGCAGAATACCAAAGAGAATGGAGGGGAAACACACAGAATTACCAGAGAGAAAAGAAATTCAAGACTTAACCTTTTGCAGAAAAAGTGATGCTAACAGTTTTTGGGGACAAAAATGGCCCATACTTGAATTATTATCTGGAAAAGGGGTCTACAGTCACCAGTGTGGGCTCTAGTGAAATGCTGGCTAACAAAGTGTAACCAGCAATTTGCATCAAACACTGAGGTCTATTGTCAAAGTAGTTATTGTTGTACAACAATGCACACCTGCATAAGGGTGCCTATTCTGTTGAAACCATTGAAAAATTGGGTTTTGAGTTGTTGGAACGCCAGATCTCTCTCCTTCTAACTATCACCTCTTTGGACCACTCAAACATCCTTTACAGAGTTGTTGATTTGCTACAAACAAAGAAGTGTAATTATTCAACTCCTGCTTTTGTTTTAATAAATTACAGAAACAAGAGAGCATATAATTTTTGAACATGAACAAGCAAGAAAAAACATGAAAGAACAACATTAGGGTTGAATAAGTGATGATGTCAGTTTTCCCCATTTAAAAGTTGCTTTTTCCCATTTATTGAGACCAAAATCAATACTGACATCATTACTGAACTGTTTTACCATTGTTAAAAGTCCTTCTAATTCTTGGTAATTCTTAGAATGCAACTTCAAATCATCCATATAAAAAGATCAACTATTGGTGTTGTTATTGCTAAGTTTATATCTATACATTGTGTTGTGTAGTTTGTTTCAAAGAGGGAAGAGTGCAATACAGAAAAGTGGTGAGAGGTAATCATCTTAGGAAATTCCACAGATTATTTTGGTTTTGCTAGATTGCCTGACCCCATTACTATGGTTAAGAAAAAGAGATGTTAACCATTTTATCCAAACTATGTTAAAGATGACTGGGATGACTGGAAAGATTTTGTATTTGTCTAGAGCTTTCAATGTACACTCATGGGAGATGCTGCCAAAAGCTTTATTATTATTATTAAGGCATCAAGCTAGCAGAATTGCTAGCATGCCAGGTAAACTGCTTAGCAGTATTTTGTCCACTTTATCTTCTGAGTTCAAATTTTACCAAATCTGACTTTGCCTTTCATCCTTTCAAGGTCAATAAAATAAGTATCAGTTGAGAACCGGGGTCAATGTAATCAACTTACACCCCTCCCCTGAAATTTCTGCGCTTGTGCCAAGATTTGAAGCCATTATTATTATTATCATTTATTGTCTTTGCACAGTTTCTAATGCTGGAGATGTACTATGGTGCCAGCTGTTCACTACCAGTGAACTTAGGTAATACCCCTTATTTTTCAAGCACTATCTGGAGTATTTATTATTATTATTATTATTAATATTATCATTATGTCATATAACTGGCACCTGTGCCATTGGCACATAAAAACATCCATACTGCTGGCATGTAAAAAGCACCCATTACACTCTTGGAGTGCTTGGCATTAGGAAAGGCATCTAGCTGTAGAAACCATGCCAAATCAGACTAGAACCTGGTGCAACTCATCAGCTTACCAGTTCCAGTCAAACCATCTAACCCATACCAGCATGGAAAGCAGACGCTAAATGATGATGACGATGATGAGGTTGATTGTTATTGTTGTTGTTGTTGTTATTATTATTATTATTATTAGGATAGCAAGTTGTCAGAATCATAAGCACACTGGACAAAATGCTTAGCCATATTTCATTCATCTGAGTCCAAATGTCACTGAAGTCAACTTTGCCTTTCATCCTTTTGGGGCTGATAAAATAAGTATCAGTCAAGCACTGGGGTCAATGTCCCTTCCCCAAAATTTCAGGCTTTGTGTCTATAGTAGAAATAATAATAATAATAATAATAATGATAATAATAATAATAATAATAATAACAAAATACAAAGACCTGGAAATAGAGGTAACTCGAATGTGGAATCTAAAAACAGAAACAATTCCTATCATAGTAGGTGCCTTAGGTATAATAAAAAAATATTCAGACAAATACATAACAAAAACACCAGGACTTACAAATATATATAACATACAGAAAATTGCACTACTGGGCACTGCACACATCCTACGCAAAACACTTTCAATACAGTAATCATAAGAACATCACAGCAAAC
>NC_068987.1:41658650-41662323 GCF_001194135.2 Octopus bimaculoides
ATTCCTATCATAGTAGGTGCCTTAGGTATAATAAAAAAATATTCAGACAAATACATAACAAAAACACCAGGACTTACAAATATATATAACATACAGAAAATTGCACTACTGGGCACTGCACACATCCTACGCAAAACACTTTCAATACAGTAATCATAAGAACATCACAGCAAACCACAGCACATACCCAAGGCACACAGAGCTGCGCTCGGTAGTGAAGTGAAAGCACGTTATAAAAATGAAACTACTGAACAATAATAATAATAATAATAATTGTTGTTGTTGTTGTTGTTATCATCATCATCATCATCATCATCTAATGGTATGCATAAACTTGTTACTTTTGGAATCAGTGTCCTTGATACTGATGAGTCATAACTAGTCTCCTTAGATGTCAAGGGCTTCTCAAACAATCCTTGCTGTTCATATAAAAGCAAATTTCTGTATTAATACAATTCTCATAGTTACACCAATCTTAATAAAGGAACTATCAAGTCTGTTAGAGACAGTACCTCAGGAACATAGCTATTAGGCATATTTTTGCCGAAGCTCTCCACTGTCTTCACATTTCCCTTGCTAAGTCTTGGTATTTTCCTATTTTTTCTTGTCTTTAACCACTTATCTGCAGATACAGCCACATTTATGATGCACTCTTTTGACATCTTGTGTAGAATGATAATATGTGGTCATCTTGCTTGAATTTTGTGATCGATTCTAACTGTAAAGTCACATAAGACCTTAATCTGGTTGTTCTTTGTCACACTCTCTGGTTGGTGTTGGCACCATATTCGGCTTATTTGAAACCGCTTTGATGTAAAATGTCCCAGTGTAATACCTTAGCTACACAACCATGTTTGCATTTATATCCTTTCTGAGCCACAGGACTAAAAGAACTTATGTGTACAGCAGACTCATTTTTCTTGTTATAGATTCTGCATTTAGCACTTTCTATGGTTCTGTCTGACTGGCTTTGAACAGCCATAATGAGTCTTTCTGTTTCTTTCTTGAGTCCCCCATGCTTAAGTTCACCATTCTTCAATCATAACCAAGATTTGTCTTCTGCAGTATCCTATGTTTGCCTGAGATTATTATTATTAGAGCTGGCTGAACAAAATGCTGCTGAGCATTTTGTATGTCTTGGATCTTTTCCCTTTGAACGGCAGATTGAGAAATTAATTTTTTGTAACTAAACACTTTCAAACTTCGGACACTGGTAGAATGTATCATATACAACATCTTTTACCCTTAGTGTTGTTGAGAAAAGTTTATATTTTCAAAGTTATTTTGTGTTAAAGTTGTCGTATTTTGGTCATTTCAACCATTCAATGACGTGTATTCAACTGAATAAAATTACTGCCGTTGTTTGTCAACAACTACTATCGGCAGTGTATATTTCGTTTGTCACTGTTATTTATTACATCGTTCGTGTACTTGTACTGGTTTTAGCTTTAGAGTTTTAGGATTAGGGTTTTAGGGTTAGGGTTGGGATTTTAGGGTTAGAATTACGGAAAAAAGTGAAAAATGAAGAAATTGGAGGGGAGTGATGGGGGGCAAAAAAGTCTTTCTGAAAATAGTAGCTGAAAAACAGGAAAAAAAGAAAACTAAAAGCAGTCGAAATGCACGAACGATTGTGGTGGTGCCATGAAGTAAATATGCTTCATATACACTCGTTTATTTCTACAAAAGTAACTGAGATGAAATAGGTCATGAATAACAGTGACAAACGAAATATACACTGCCGGAAGTTGTTGTTGACAAACAACAACAGTAATTTTATTCAGCTGAATACACTTCATTTATTGGTTGAAATTACCGAAATACAACAACTTTAGCATGAAATAACTTTGAAAATACAAGCTTTCCTCAACAACACTAAGAGTAAAAGATGTTTTATTTGACACATTCTACCAGTGTCTGAAGTTTGAAAGTGTTTAGTTACAAAAAATTAATTTCTCGATCTGCTGTTGAAAGGGTAAAGATCCTATGTCTTTGTTCTGAGTTCAAATTCCACCAGTTAACTTTGTCATTTGTCCATTCAGGGTTGATAAAATAAGTACTAGTTGAACACTGGGGTTGATGTAATCAACTACCTACCTCCTCTCAAATTGCTTGCCTATTATTATTATACTAGTGCATGCTAATTGCTAATTTAGTTAGCAGATATTTTATCTTAAGGTTTGATCACAAGTCTCCTTAAATCTGAAGAATCTTCCTTCGAATTCTTGTAGAATATAGGATGGTACTTTTCTGCAGATTGACAATGTGATTTTCAATTCCAATCTCTTTCAGTCTTTTAGGTAGATTTTGGGTGTTGTGCCAAGTGCACTAATTACTATAGGAATAATTGCTGTCTTGATCTTCCACAGTCTCCTCAGTTCTCAAGCTAGATCCTGATATTTCTCATTTTTTTTTTCAATTTCTTTGATATTAACTCTGCTGTCATAGGGAATTGCAAAATCTATGATCTTACATTATTTGTTTATTTTATCTTCTATGATCATATCCAGTTTCTTCGCTTCAATAGTATGGTCAGTTTTTATGGGGAAATCTCACAAAATCTTATAATTCTCAATTTCTATCACAGTCTCTGGCTTGTGTTCATACCACTTTTCTGTTGTTTTGAAGCAATACACTCAGTTAACATTCCAATGCACTTTGTGGCCTACATAGTCATATGTGTGTTTATACTCCTTTTGCACTAGTGTACTGCATTTTCTCAAAAGGTGATTGATACTTTCCTGTAGATTCTACATTTGCTGTCTGACTGAGTTTTGTCAATCTTTGCCTTTATCAGGTTTGTTCTAAGGACTTGTTCCCGAGCAGCTATAATTAGTGTTTCTATCTCTAATTTAAGGCCCGTCTGTACACCAGAGATGGTGGTCTTTACTTCCAACAGTCTCAGTTTGTTACATGAATTGGCCGTGTAGTTGCATCTCTTTCTATCTGTTTGCTGTTATTTCTTTTCTCCTTGAATTCTTCTATTGTTTTGATCACTTTTTGGGTTATCTCTAGCTGCCAATAGCATTCTTTCTTTACTTAGCTCAACATAATTTTGATTATTGTTGTTATTATTATTATTATTATTATTATTGGAAGGCAGCAAGCTGGCAGAATTGTTAGCATACCAGGCAAAATGCTTAAGCAGTATTTCACTTGTCTTTATGTTCTGAGTTCAAATGCTGCCAGGGTCAACTTTGCCTTTTATCCTTTCAGGGTCAATAAATTAAGTACAAGTGAAACACTGGGGTTGATGTAATCGACTAGTCCCCTCTCTCAAAATTTCAGGCCTTGTGCCTATTTTAGAAAGGATTATTGTTATTATTCAGTAGTTTTATTTTTATAACGTGTTTTCACTTCACTACCGAGCACAGCTCTGTGTGCCTTGGGTATGTGCTGTGGTTTGCTGTGATGCTCTTATGGTTACTGTATTGAAAGTGTTTTTTGTAGGATGTGTGCAGTGCCCAGTAGTGCAATTTTCTGTGTTATATATACTTGTAAGTCCTGGTGTTATGTATTTGTCTGAATATTTTTTTATCATACCTAATGCGCCTACTATGATAGGAACTGTTTCTGTTTTTAGATTCCACATTCGAGTTACCTCTATTATTATTATTATTATTATTATTATTATTATTATTATTATTATTATTATTATTATTATTATTATTATTAT
>NC_068987.1:41662531-41677534 GCF_001194135.2 Octopus bimaculoides
TTAGCAGTATTTCGCCCGTTGCTTCAATCTGAGTTCAATTTCCACCAAGGTTGACTTTACCTTTCATCCTTTCAGGGTTGATGAAATAAGTACCAGTTGAGCACTGGGGTCGATGTGATCGACTAGTCCCCCTCCCCACTAAATTTCAGGCTTTATGCCTGTATTAGAAAGGATTATTACTATTAAGGTGACGAGCTGGCAGAATTGTTAGCATGCCAGGTAAAATGCTTAGCGGCATTTCGTTTGTCTTTACGTTCAGTTTCCGCCAGGGTTGACTCCGCCTTTCATCCTTTTGGGGTCAATAAATTAAGTACCAGTGAAACACTGGGATTGATCTAATTGACCTGCCCTCTCCCCCAAATTTTCAGGCCTTATCCCTTTAGTAGAAAGGATTATTATTATTATAAAATCTCAAGAAGTGATAGAGTAGTAATGTATACTAAACAGTACAGCAAGTCACCACATCAAAGTAGCAGTTGAATGTTACTACCAGTTTAACCCCAGGCAGATTCTCCACCAGCTGGTTTTCGGTGCAATGCTCTGCACCCTTTATAGTATTCGTTACTACTCTATAATCTTCTTGAGATTTTATAACTAGCTATTTTGCTTGTTGCAAATCAGTGACCAATGGTCACTTTATTTACAATATATCGTTAGCAGAAGCAGATCTTAGCTATCACTCAAGTGCACATGTGCTCACACCTGAGGATGAGCCAAATAGCTCGAAACTGGGCCAGTCCTGTGATCCTGTTAGCTGCTGGAGGATAGTAGAGGTTCGCTCCCCCTGCTAGCAGTGTATTGTATATAAAGGGTGCAGAGCGTTGTACCGAAAACCAGCTGGCGAAGAATCTGCCTGAGGTTAAACTAGTAGTAACATTCAACTGCCACTTTGATGTGATGACTTGCTTTACTACTATTATTATTATTATTATTGCTGCAATGTCTGAAGCAATAGATTGCTGGTTTCATCCCATTTGACTTCAACTTCAAATTCTTTAGTCAACCCCTACAACAATGAGTGTGTAGTGAAACCTCTCTCTCGGGTATTCATTTACGAATGATAATGTAGCGGCTAACATCTAGCTTTCGGCCGCTTGGACCCTTGTGTCCACCACCCTGATTGGTTCTTATTTGCGCAGCATTTGTCAACAGTTCTGTTTCACGCCAGGGTGCATACCGACCAATTGTGGCCTTCTAATAAGGTCACGTGAGAGAGTGCTTTCTGGAGCCCTTTTTCATCTATAAATAAGCCTGCTTCAAACACGCCAGTTTGTCTCGGCTTTAGACCTCTCACAGGTCTAGTCGTAGACCACACACAGAATACAGCTCCAGCCAGTTTCCAGCGACGACATCAACACCACCGATCTACTGTCTACCACAATGTTGTCGCCACCAGCACCACCACCAGAGTACACACTACCAACAACAACCACGGTTTCATCTCAACACTGTTTGAGTGGATTGTTTCCACCACGAAGTTAACAGCCAGAACAACCTGTGAAAATCTTCTGTACCAAGTAACCGGTCTACAGCATCAACGCTCAACTTCACACACAACATGTGACACCACAGCTCTGCTCTTCGGTCACAACTTCTTGCATACGAACATTCTATCTACTGTAACTCTTCTGTGAACTGGTACTTTCTTATCTTGTGTTCAGGACTCTTATAGTCTTTGTTACAGACACTCTTTCAATGCTCTGTATTTCTCACTCACTCACACACACACACACATATTATTGTATACATATTCTTTATACGACGGTCTGTCATCTATATTGTATTGTTTATATTGCTGCACGCACACACACACACAGTTCGCTACGTCAATAAACCTACTCTTTATATATATATCTAACGGTTGTCTCTCATCTCTCTCTGTTCCTTTGTTGGCACTCGCTCGCATCTCACATTGCGAGCCATCTTATGTCATATTATATGTTTTGTAGCGACCGTGCGATGCATGAAAAGGAGCTTCTTCCGTTCGTCGCAGTTCTCCTTTGGTTCGCACGGTCATTCTTTTACAAGTGACAGACATATTTTAAAGTCAATGTGATTGTGTATGAATACTGTAAAAGTATAATCTAGTCTTTAAGTTGGTATTGAATAAGTAGCTGCTATTGTTTAGAAGTGGGTCAACCCTAACAGACTTTTGATCCAAGGTATTCTTGAAATTAACATAGTGTCTTTTTGTGTATTAAGGACTACATAATCCAGTGTGTCTTTATTTAAGACAATAAGGTATGGTTTAAGGTAGATTTAGCTACTTTTTCTAGCAGGTTGAACAATTCATTGTCTCTTCTCTAATGAGAAGTGTCTTTGATGTTAGACTGTAGTGGTTTAGACAATTTTCTATTTTCTGTGCCATATCAAAATGTCTTTTCTTCTTCACAGAGAATCATCATCAATCTATGTATGCAAGCATCTCTTGGAAGAAGGTGCTAATGTGTTTATATATGATCCAAAAGTTGACCCAAAACAGATATATGCGTAAGTTACCTTCACTTGATTTTGGCTTTTGCTCTTCCTTCTCTCTCCCTCTTCCTTCTCTCTCCCCTTGCTCACTTCATCTCCCCTCTCTCTTCCTTCTTTCTCTTCTCTCCCCTCTCCTTCTCCAACCATCTCCCTTCTCTCTCCACCCTTCTCCCCTCTCTCTTCTTTCCCCTCTGTTCTCCCTTCTTGCTTTATATTTTCTGGGGGGGTTTTCTGTTTGTCTCTTTTTCATTAATTTGTTTTTGTCTTATTATCTTCTATATTTTCCTTTTTTTTTTTCATTTGTTTAATTCATTTGTTTTTCTACTTCTTCCCACTCTCTCTCTCTTTCTTCTCCTGCAGGAGGATGAAGGGAAAGGTTTAGCTATGTTTGTAAACTTCAATTTGGACCTTACTCTCTGCAATTTTCAAACTTGTTCCACTTCAAAAAAATTGATGGATGTGTGTGTGTGTGTGCATGCAAGTGTGCTGAGGTAAGGTATCATAACAGCTGTCACATTTTGGGATTTATTTATGCATAAAGCTACTGTATACTTGGTTTTTCCATGTAATTTTACCTCTGGATTTTAGGGTTAGTTTGTTGCTTATTTTAGAGTAGGTATCACTCTGAATTCTTGAAAATATTTTAAATGTAACTTCTACTGTACTTTCTTCTTGGAGAGCATCCAAAAAGAAACATTTTGATACATCATTTGTGAAATTTGGATGAATATTTTCTAAGTGAAAATTAACAATAAAGCTTTCACTTATATATTTCATAACAATTAACTTACCCACCCCCATCAATTTTTATATCAAAACAAAGCAAGAAAAGTCCTTTTCATAACTGTATGCTTTTCAACACAACTTGAGTTCTAGTGCTCCAACACATTGAACTAGAACAAGTGTTACCATTCAGCAGTCAAAAACAAAAAGAGAACAAACATTGTGATTGGTTGGAAATACGTGAGTGATTGAGGGAACCTGGCATGATATGTAAATGTGAGATTTTGATCAAAAATATATGAGAATACAGTTCACATCCAGAACTTTCACATGATATATGATTGTTAGAGAAAAAACTGTATTATGACATGATCAAACAAAAAGTAGGTTTTTGTGTGGTCAAATTGTGCTTGTTTCCTTTTCTACACAGCTCCACAGTGATACCTATTCAGAGGGAAATGATTTTTTCATAAGAGTTGAAACCATTTTTATTTGAAAATCTATGTTCTGTTGATATTATTTCAAAAAACATTTCCTGAAACAAAATGGTCCCACTTTGAATTTCCAAAGGTCAAACATGGTGGGTTTGAATATTGGGGTTATTATTCTATGATTAATAATTCCAGATCTAAATATTTTCAATATCTGAATTTTGGTAGCGTAATAGACATATCTACTCTTCAGAATATAATTAACTTAATTACCTGAAACGGTTATAATGGCTGTACTGGGTGCCAAAATTACATATTTGAAATATTTTTCTCATTTTTGAGACCATTTAAAAAACAGTTGGGACACCTATAGTCCTTTTTTTAATATTTATTTATGTATTCATGGAGTATGTCACATGTACAGTGTTTCAAAGGTTGAAAATGTTTCAATCATGAAATATTAGGGATCAAATTTGGTTCCAAGTTTAGCAAAGTCCTGAAATTCAGCTCAGTTCCCTGCTTTGACTGCTCACAAAATCAGAACCATATACAGAAGATAAAATTTTCAGGAGTGACTAGAAACAGGAGCCACATCACTTAGGAAACATTTCTGGCAATTTAAAAGACACCACCTTTCAAGCTTGGTTCACTATTAGCTGGAATGCCCCTTTTATCTTCACTAAAAGTCAAGAGGGAAAGCAGTGCCCATAACCCTTTACAGGGCCTCCAAGACCAGTGAGGTATCCTCAAGGTGGAGACCTGGTTAGATTTCTTGCAACAGAGTGACCTCTCTTTAAGGCATCCTAAATGTTAGATAGTGGTATTAAGTCTACCATTGAAAAGCAAATTATCTTTGTATACTACTTTAGTACATGTATAGGTCCAAGTATGACCATGTGGCTAAGAAGTTAACTTAATAATAACATAGTTCCAGAATTAATACCACTCCACAGAATCTTTGGCAACTATTTTTTACCATAGCCTTGGATTGATCATTGTCTCCATGGGTGAAATTAGGTAGGTAGAAGCTGCATGGGAGCTCATTGTGTGTGCGTGTGTGTGTGTGTACTGGTGGAACATCTACATGTCATTGAGAAATTACTAATAAATCAAAACATTAAACAAAAGCATGTTGTGGTAATTATTCTGCCCAAGTTGCACAGATACTCTCTTCATCATTCTCATTATTAGAAATGCAGTAAGCCAACTAATGTTGGTTTATTGCATGATATAAAATATGTAAAGTACCTGGATGTACTATCTTGAGATATCTAAGGTACCTAGTGTATCATTTGGGTACATATGAAATGTTACTGGGTACTGTATGGCGATATCTGTTGTATAGTCTACTGTATAGGGTTATCTAATGGTACCATTAATGTATTATGTAGGAATATTTAAATTATCATCCACGCTTAGATGGTTCACACAGAATTTGTTGAGGTAGATTTTCTACAGCTGGGTACTCTACCAATCCTCACCTGTTTTAATAACATAATACTTCCTCATGGCCAGACATGTTTTAACAGAAGATTGGAAAGAAGGACACTGTTTGTATGATGGTGACACTCACATACAGCCATCACATTATGTTAAAACATGAAGTAACAAACACACACACATACTTGCCAAGCATTTTTTAGTTTCTGTCTACCACATCCACGCACAAGGTTTTGGTCAACCCAAAGCTATAGAAGACATCTAAGGTGCCACATAGTAGAACTGAACCAGAAACTGTACTTAGGAACCAAACTTCCTAATCACACAATCATGTCTGTGCCTATGACCATGACTTACTTTAATTTACTGTTTGTGTATATTTGGAGACTGTATGGGTGGGGAATATATCTGTAATGGACCTTGGTTTATTGTTAGGGTCCATGTAAAGTACCTCAATGCAGTTTTTCTCATAGTGGTGACAGTTTGAGAAGATGAAAAAGTTGTTGGGGAAGGGACAAATTATCAAGTTAAATAAAATTAATATGTTCTTAAACTTTTTAAATGTGTCCAACTTCATGGTGAAGAAAGACAAATTATATGGGAAAGGAAGATATTCAATAACAAGCTACATGACAAGCTCACTAGAGCTTGTGGCACAAAAAATGCACCTAGTACATAGTTAACATTAAGAAAGACATCTAGCCGTAAACCCCATGCCAAAGTAGACAGAAGAGCACAATGCAGTCCTTAGACCTGTCATATTCTGTTAAGCCATCCAATAAATGGAACATGAACATTAAAAATGATGATGATGAAGTGGGGGAGGGCAAAACTTTTCCCTTTTTTCAGTGCTTGCCATACTACTTGTGTACATGTCTAACTCTTTTATTTACCTGTTATATCATATTGACATTACTTTGCAGGGAGCTGATGCATCCCACAATTACAGACAAACCAGAAATGGGTATGTTTTCCAATTCTTTTTTGTTTCTTTAGTGCCAGTATCACAAAAAAAGCACCCAATGCACACTGTAAACCTGTTGGTGTTAGGAAAGGCCTCCAACTGTAAAAACCATGCCAAAGCTGACATTAAGACCTGACGCAGCTCATCAGATCCTGTCAAATCATCCAACCCATGCTAACATGGAAAACAGACATTAAATGATGGTGATCATGATGTTGTTATATATATACATAACTCAGTGAACAAATGAATGGAAGCAGCACTCAACAAGTTGACTTAGCTTTTCATGTCACTTAAAGTTGCATGGATATGAAAATAAACAAGACCAGTTCCTCAGACATTTTTCATGTCCATGAAACTTTCAGTAACATGCCTGTTAATATATATGAGGGTAATCCCAAAAGTAAGGTCTCCAAAAATATTTAGAAATTACAGAAACGTTTATTGTTAATGATGTTTACAACATTTTAAAGTTTGAACATTTATCTATTTTTCTACATAATCACCATTTCAGTCAATGCATTTTTGTAGGAGCTGTGGCAGTTTTTGTATGTCTATGTCATACCAGCTCACTACCATATCATTGAGGAAGTGGTGAACCTCATCTTTCACCTCATCGTCATTGCTGAAGTATGTTCTGGCCAATTGTTCTTTCAACTTAGGGGACTGGTGGTAGTCACTGAGTGCCAAGTCCAGACTATAAGGTGGGTGGGTTATGATGTCCCGTTATGGTCTTCTATGAGTATTTGTGGGTACCATCTTGCGCACACCTTCCAATATTGCAACTTTTCATTGAAAACCTTATGAATGGTGCTTCAGGAAACCTCAGGAACCAAAATGCGGAGATCATCCAGAATGATCTTCCGATTTTCACACAAGATTTGCTCAACCTTCGCAACTGTCAAAAAACCAAATAACTGCATAAGCTTCACACTTGGCAGTAGTGTCAATCGGGAGCTCCATCAGATATGACTGCCAAGCCAAGACTAAGTGTGGCAGCAAGGCGCACGCAGGGGCAGGCACATGCACAACAAACACAACAGTGTTGCCAATAGCCACATGCACAGTTTTCCTGTAGCTCCAGTGCTTTGGAGACCTTACTTTGGGGATTACCCTCATATATATATATATATATATATATATATATATATATATATATCTTAGTAATTTCATTTGGATGTTAACCCTGAAGTTTGCTCCTTTAAACTCATCAGTGGGTAGGTATAGGCTGTAAGATATGACTATAAATCAGAGGTCAAGTTTTTACAGATCATACTTCCAAAAATTCATAATATCCATAGAATTAGTATAATTATTAACAAGGAGCATTCAAACTGAAACGTATTGTTATATTATCATATAATATATGCAACTATAGACTCAAGGTGTGTCATTATATCAATACAACTGAAAGTCAGCTCATCAGAATCCTGTATATAATATATTTGCTGCAAAAGACCTGTATTATCATTGATTTATACCTATAACTAGTAGGGATGTTTATATTAGCATATTTACATATCACTAGTAAAGCTAAGAAAGAAAAAATAAAAAGTGATAAATACAGAATAAACCACAATTTCAATATACCTGTCAATACATATGATGGAGGAATAGAGGAAGTAATGAATATAAAACAATAGAAGCAACAGAAAATTAATAATGCCAATAGTTTCAATATATCTAATATTATTGGTTTCAAATTTTGACATAAGGCCAGCAATTTTGGGGGAGGGATAAGTCAGTTAAATTGACACCAGTGCTTAACTGGTACTTATTGTATTGACCCTGAAAGGATGAAAGACAAAATAAACCTCAGCAGAATTTAAACCTAAAGATGGACAACATACTGCTAAGCATTTTGCCTGGTGTAGTAATGATTCTGCCAGCTTTATGCCTTACTACATCTAATAATATTCTTTTCTACTCTAGGCACAAGGCCAGAAATTTTTGAGGAAGGGGCCAGTCGATTAGATCGACCCCAGTATGCAACTGGTACTTAATTTATCGGCCCCGAAAGGATGAAAGGCAAAGTTGATCTCAGTGGAATTTGAACTCAGAATGTAAAGACAGACAAAATAACCACTAAGCATTTCACCCGGCATGCTAACATTTTTGCCAGCTCGCCACCTTTACATCTAATAATATTAAGAAATGTAATTTTAGAAAACAAATGTCTCTGCTAAAACATTGTATGCAAATGCTATGAACTAAAGCAAAGGAATACACATATATTGGTGCAACAGGGAGTTCTTTCAAGGATTGTTGGCATGACCATGTTGTGCCATTTACAAATGTAAATAAGAGGCATAACACTTCTGTGGCTAACCTAATCTGGAATTTAAGGGAAAAGAAAATTCAACACACTATTTCATGGTATGACATAAGAACTGCATACCACATGATGGCATCTCTAGGTAATGCAATCTTTGCCTGGAAGAAAGTTTATGTATATTACTATCTAAAGAATGACTCATTAACAAAGACTGAACTTATTATGTGATGCAACCATATAGTTGGCAAAACTTTCAGAAAATTCAAAAGGAAATATTGAATGAAGAATGACTAATTATTCCAGTTAATGTCTAAAATCCATCTTGGAAAATGGCTGAACAGAATTATGCAACAATATTTATTGAGTATTTGTATAATGTATTAGAAAGGAGTATACCTGTAAACATATAAACGATTAAATTGGATTATACATTCTTTTGAGAGAAAGAAATATATATGCTAGTGCACAAGCATATACAATATGTGTAAATATATAGATCATCATCATTGTTTAACGTCCGCTTTCCATGCTAGCATGGGTTGGATGATTTGACTGAGAACTGGTGAAACCAGATGGCTACACCAGGCTCCAATCTGATTTGGCAGAGTTTCTACAGCTGGATGCCCTTCCTAACGCCAACCACTATATAGATATTTATATATTTGTATATCTGTGTCTGTGTGTATGTGTCTGTTTTATACAGTTATTTGATTTACAGTGGACTGTTCTATGATTTTGATAAATTTACTATCAGTTACCATGAATGCAGGAAGGAGAATTATAATTTGGTTCTTTATTCTTTTATTTGTTTCAGTCACTATGACTGTGGCTATGCTGGAGCACCATCTTTAGTCGAATAAATTGACCCCAAGACTTATTCTTTGTAAGCCTAGTACTTATTCTGTCGGTCTGTTTTGGCAAACCGCTAAGTTACAAGGACATGAACACACCAGCATCAGTTGTTGAGTGATGTTGGGACACGCACACACACACACACACACACACACACAAACATTTACACACACACACACACATATATATACACGGTGGGCTTCTTTCAGTTTCCATCTACCAAATCCACTCACAAGGCTTTGGGTCACCCCGAGGCTATAGTAGAAGACACTTGCCCAAGGTGCTACACAGTGGGACTAAACCCACAACCATGTGGTTGGTAAGCAAGCTACTTACCACACAGCCACTTCTGTGCCTGTTCTTTATCATTTTTTATTTTCATCTTTCAAAATTTTTAAATTGTTATTTTCATAGATTATATACATAGCAACACAAGAATTATAATTCAAGTCTGTACAAGGATCAGCTGAAAAGTTCATAGGCTGACCAAGATACTCTCATGGAATTTAAATAAATAAGGTTTATTCTTCAACACAGTCCCCCACCCCCACCCCCTGCTGTCCACACACATCTTCCATCAGTGTTGAAAGCTTCTTCTCATTGGTGAAGAAGCTTTCATCCTGTTGGTCAAAAAAGTCATCACCAGCAGATATGATGTCATCATCAGTAGATATGACATCATTACTGTGCTACTGGTTCCCAGACAAGTGTTTTTTCATATTGGGGCACAGATGATAGTCAGATGAGGCAAAATCAAGAGAATAGAGATGGTGATCAACCAGCTGAAAGCCACAGTCATGCACAGCAGTCATTGAAACCAAGAAGTTGTATGCTGGAGCATTTTCCTGATGAAACAAGACCCCTTTCATCAATTTTCCTGGCCATTTGACCTTGATAGCATTTGTAACTGCCTCAGCAAGCTGGCATAGTACTTTCTATTGATAGTATGGCTCAGCTGAAGACAGTCAATAAACAATGCCTTTTGCATCCCAAAAAACCAAGGCCATCACATTCCCTGCTGATGAAACAACCTTGACCTTTGGAGCAGATAAGGATGCATGTTTCCACTGCATGAATTGTCTCTCTGCCTCTGGCTCAAAGTAATGAAGCCAACACTGATCCTCGATTAGGAAATGTCAAGAAAACCAGCTGGACCTCGCTGAAACAATGTCAGATTTTCCTGTGATGTAGTAAGCCTGGTGTGCTTTTGATCTGGTGTCAGAAGACATGGCACCCACCAAGCAGAAATTTTCATCATGCCAAATTCACCAAGCTCATTGTGCAGAATATTCTGAACTCTCACACATCATCATCATCATCGTCGTCGTTTAACGTCCGCTTTCCATGCTAGCATGGGTTGGACGATTTGACTGAGTACTGGTGAACCAGATGGCTACACCAGACTCCAATCTGATTTGGCAGAGTTCCTACAGCTGGATGCCCTTCCTAATGCCAACCACTCCGAGAGTGTAGTGGGTGCTTTTACGTGCCACCGGCATGAAGGCCTGGCTATTTGCTTTATAGTCAATCACCATGTGGTGAGCACAATCAATGCTTTCTTCAGTAGTGGCAGTTGCAGGATGTCCAGAACTTGGGTAATTTTCAAGACTCTCCCTTCCCCACTTAAATTCAGCTGTCCACTTTTGCAGTGTTGATAAAGCTGGAAAATCATCTTCTAATATAACAATGATGTCAGCATGATTGTCCTTGTGAGCTAAACCCTATTTCTGCAGGTACTTCATGACAGCACAATGCCAAATTTTGTCGATTTTCAAGAGAAGTCACTAATAGTTACTTCTGAAGTGTTCTTTGTACAATGAGATGTCAGTTTACCTAAAAAGAAACAATGCAGTTATTAATAAGAAGAGTTGAAATAATTGCACACAAATTTTCACAGCCTAGCATATTTTTTTTTCATAGTCAGCCTATGAACTTTTCAGCCCACCTTTGTATGCATAGAAATTCCTTTACAACTTCCTTCCTCTCGTTGGTTCATGAAGTGTGCTATTAAACACATTAATTACTTTATCTTTGTCCCCTATCTAGGTGTATATCTCGCCACTGGATTTAGTAGCCATTTGCACTTAGCCTCTGTGTTGACAAATTTACAAGCTGTCTTTACATCTGATATTCCTAAAAACTGTGTCTGCAGATGTCTACTGTAAAATAGGATAATTAAAAACATATACCTTTTGATTTATACATTTTCTGGAGACAGAATTATCTCTACTGACTTATTCTATTTCCTCTATCCCTCATTGACAGGTGTATTTAAATTTCTATTTTTTCTTTCTTAGCTTTACTTGTGATATGTAAATGTGTTAATATAAACACCCCTACTGGCTATACTTATAAATCAATGATGAGCCTAGTGTAGCCATCTGGTTTCACCAGTCCTCAGTCAAATCGTCCAACCCATGCTAGCATGGAAAGCAGACGTTAAACGACGATGATGATGATGATGAATACAAGTCATCTGTAACAAATGTATTATATACAGGATTCTGATGAGCTGACTTTTGGTTGTATCGGTATAATGATACACTTAAAGCCTATAGTTGCATGATAATATAGCAATACTCTTCAGTTCAAATTATAGTGAAAAAATTGTAAATTTATGTAATAAGCAATTTACTGACTTCACTCTTGTTCATAATTATATATAAATATATACGTACATATATGTATATATTTATTGATATATTTTTGTGTATATTTTTATGATGCAATTGACCTAACAATTCACAGCACACACTTTAAGAAACCAACCAACTACTTCATCACTTACATGGTTACATTCTCACATGGAAACTGAACAGAATGGTCATTGTGAATACCATAACATTTCCTAGTGAAGAATGTACCACATAGCATAGGTTAGTGGTTAATGAACTTGTGTCAGAGCTAGGTTGACACAGAAAAGACAATCAGTAAGGTTTAGAAATAAAAAGATTCAGCATTGGGAATGGGTTCAGAAAAATTCTGATGCACATTAATGTAGGGAAGTAGATTTAAATACTTGTAGCATAGACGACAACTGGGAATTTTTACATAATAACCTGCTTAGGGCTGCAGATGAAACATGACTGGAGAAATGTCTTAAATAAGCCAAAAGTAACATGGTAGTGGAACGATAAGGTTGATAGGGCAATCAAGGCTAAGGAGACTAGCTTGGATATACTGGAAAGATGTTGATAATAAGGAGTACTAAATAACTAGAAGGACATCTAGGTGTCAGGTGTACTTGGCCAAATGTGAGGCAGAAAGGAAGAAATTTGCACAAGTCCTACAATGTGAGGATCAGACACTCAAAGTGTTCAAAATTGTGAGATAATGTGTGAGAAAGTTTGTGATATCATTGGTGACAAGTATGTTCAGAATTATAAAGGTAAACTCACTATCAATATGGAACAAAAGAAGTTGGTTTGCAAGTGCTATTATGAAAGGCTGCTGAATGTGGCGAACATGTGACTGGAACCTGCAGAAGAGAAAGACCCAGGAAGACATGGGATAAAGTAGTAAAAGCCACCCTCAGAACCTTGAACCTGATAGATGAAATGACAGAGGACTGGGATCTCTGGCAGTATGCAGTTCTCAAAAAGAGTTGCCCTTTTCACAGGACTGAGTTCTGGAAGTGCTATATTTTTTGGTCCTCCATCTGTTACAGTGACACACTCCCCTCATGCATTATATCTATGTCTATCTCTTCTCCCTCCCTCTCTCTTGTCCTTCCTCCACCACCACTACCAGCAACTGTATCATCTTTATTACTACTGCTACATGCTGACTCCACTTTTCTGCATCTCTCTATCATCCCCAGCTCATTACATTTGTCTCATACTACCCCATCCTTGTTCACCTTCCCAAATAAGCATATAAACTCATCCACTTCTACCCAGCTTGTACCTTGTTGAGTGGCTTGGGTGCCTCATCATCATTATATGTAGCTCCTACTGACCATTTTTTCTTCTCTCTCTCAAACTACATGTGAGTATACATGCAGATGCAGATTCCTCTGCAAGAACCTTCTCTGCTCCCACCTCATGATAATCCCTTTGTCCTCTAACATGAAGTTACCTCACTGGCTACTCCAGGACTTGTAATCTTGTTGCAAACTGCATGGCAATCTCAATAGTGCTGGAGACACAAAAAAAGTACCCAGTCCATGCTGTAAAGTGGTTGGTATTAGGAAGGATATCCAGCCATAAAAACCATGCCAAAGCAGACATTGCAGCTCAGTACAGTCCTTGGACACATCAGTTCCTGTGAAACTGCCCAGCCCATGTCTGCATGAAACATGGATGTTAAATGATGATAACGGTGATGATGACATGCATATCAGGCACACTCACATACATCCACGTTTGTGTAAGTACTTTTGCATGAAACATTTTGAACTGCACATATGAGCACTTGTAACCAATAAAGAAACATTTATCCGTATTGTTATTTTTTCTTTTTTCCTTTTAGTGAAAGAATTTGTTACAATATGTCCTTGCCCTTATAAAGCTGCTGAGGCTGCCCATGCTGTGGTGATATGTACTGAATGGGATGAATTTATAGTAAGTTGCCATTTCTTCCTCTCCCTACTCATCTTTTGTGGGTCTAGTTGTATGACACATACATCCCCATGTATGTTCAGTTTTTTAAAGTAAAAATAAGACACAAGTTTTAAACACAAAGTGATTTATTCAATCAATGATATAATCACTGTTTCATTCCACTACCTTCTGCCATCTTGTGGGCAGATCCATTATTCCTTGCTCTAAGAACTTCTTGTTTTACTGGCAAGACACTTTTCCAGATAAATTTTTACAACCTCTTCAGAGTTGAAGGTCTGTCCATTCAATGAATTTTGAAGAGAACAAAACAGATGGAAATTTGAAGGCACAAAGTTGGGCAAATATGGAGGATGTGGCAAAACTTCCCTGTAACTTCTTTCACATCTGCAAAGGAGTGTGCAGTCTGGCATTGTGATGAAAGTCAGTGCCTTTATGATTAGCAAAACACTACATTTAATTTGCTCAATTTGGTCAATTGCTAGATTTAATTTGTCCAGCTGGTCACAGGACTCATTCAAATTGCTAGTCCTATCCATGGGAAGAAGCTTGTTAAAAACTACAACCTTCCAATCCCACCAAATTGGGTGAAGTGCTATTTCCCCCATGATCATTTGTGCTCCACATTATTATAGATGACCCATTTTTTGTCCCCTATCACCATCCTCTTCAAAAGAGGATTGTTTTCTTCATGTTTCTGTAATGAATCACAGATGGAAATCCATTGGGTGAGGTTAGCTTCATTTAGTTGATGTGAAACCCACACATTGAGCCTGCTGATGTAACCAAGTTGATGCAGATGGTTTTCAACACTTGATTTGGATAATTTGGGGAATATGTGTGATCATTCTGACTGTATGATGGGGGATGATGTCACTGTTTATCTCAGTTGGCTGACCAGTATGAGATGAGTGTTGAACTGAAAAATTTTCTGATCAGAATTAAAAAAAAACATTTCTGGTTCACATGCTCCATAACAGCATCCTCTCCATACACAGCACATATCTCCTTGCAGGTTTCTGCCACTTTTTTGCCTTTTTAAAAATATAAAAAGCATAAGGTATCAATAATGTTTATTTTGGTTCTTCGTTTTCAAGGTGATCCCAAGCACACAAAATACAACCTGCTTCATCACATGTTTGAATCAAACTACATTGAAGTGTCAAGTACCTAATGAGTGCACATATGCAGAGACTAGCTGCAGTTAGCTATTTGTTAGTGTGCTTTAAGTTTACTGCCAATGAAAGCTGAACTGACATTTTGGTCAACTCAACATGTGCACGC
>NC_068987.1:41677544-41680253 GCF_001194135.2 Octopus bimaculoides
ACACACACACACACACACACACACACACACACACACACACACACACACACACATAGGTGTAAGACATATATACAACTAACTGAAAAAATTGTTGTTTAGCATCAGGTCAGCAGCAATTCCTGCTGTTGTTGTTGTTTAGCCCCATACCAACCTTGGATGGAGAGACATGATCAAAGAAATATAGCTCTGATTATCTTTTGCCTAGAAACAGAAAGCAAATTGAGAAAGGTGATTTTTAGTTGCAACCTTCTCTAATCAAAGTTCAAATCCTGCTAGGATCAGATTTGCTTTTCATCATCAAAGAATAGATAGAATAATCAGCAATATACTGGGGGTTGTTTCAATCAATTATACTCTTGTTCTACAAATTGATATTTTGGTGCCAATAGTAGATATTAAAATTGCTGACTCAACAAGAGAGGCAAAATTTAACAGTGAAGTAATAGTCGTAGTAGTAGTAGTAGTAGTAGTAGTAGTAGTAGTAGTGTGTGTGTGTGCTAGAGCTTGATAAATAAACTAACATATTTTTATGGATATAGTAGAGTGAGAGAGAGCATAATCTATGATAATAGAACTATTGTAAATACATGGGCAATAACCTAATGTTGAAGTTAACTTTGTTGTATGCTTACCAACTAAAGTATATTTGACTCTGTGAAAGAAGTCAGTTTTTCTGGTATAGTTGTGTCTATCAATGTTTCTAGTCTATATTTCTCTTTTATAGATCAATGCATGTGTGCTATATGGTGGGTGTATGACTGAATCAATAAAGTGTTGGTCAAAATACCTAGTGGCATTTGTTTACTTCCTTTTATATTCTGAGTTCAAATCCCAATCTGATTCACTTTGCCTTTCATTTTTCCATTGTCAGTAAAATGCTGGAATTTATGTAACTGAATATATTCTCAGAGTTGGTGCTCCAACATGGCCAATGCTGAAACCAGTTAAAAAATTAATATGCAATTTAAAATAAATTCTTGTCCCTGTACAAAGAGCCTCATTTAACCTTCTTTAACATTTTCTCTTTCAGACCCTTGATTATAGCCAAATCTACAAGTCCATGTTGAAACCTGCCTTTGTTTTTGATGGACGAATCATATTGGACCATCAGGCACTTATCAATATTGGATTTCATGTTGAAACTGTGGGCAAAAGACTTAGTAGGTGGAATGCCTCTCGCCCAATAGCTACTGCAATGCCTTAACTCTGTAATGACACACTTCAGTCAACTGGGTGAAATATTCTTTTAGTTCATTTATTTGTTTTTATCTGGGTTTGCTAGGGAAGGGTGTCATTTTTATTTTATATTTTATTTTTTGCCATTTGTTTTTAAATGATCCCTCTTCTCTTAAATCATGGTTTTAATTATTTCCTCCCCTCAATTTCCATGTTATCCCTAACCATCAAACATTCATCTTCTCACTTCTTTTACTTTTTTTTTCAATTTTCATTTTCGTTAGTTTAAGGTAAATTGCTATTAAGATATCAACAAATCAGATCTGAAGTTTGGTGTCAATCCTCTTCAACTATCACACAAAATGTTCTCCAGAAAGGCATGAACATCATGCAGTCTCTTTATTTTCCTCTATTGCATTTACTATTTTGTATCTTTTTCTTCTAAGAAATCAATAATACTGTTATTGATTTCTTAGTTCTGTGGAACTGGTAAATACTGAGAAAACCATGACACCACCATTAAACAGATTTCAATTCCCATTGGAACCGTTTCCCATTAACCCTTTAAACTCGCCATCCTACCCATCCTCCAGTGTTACTCTGGGAATTCCTGCCTATTTAACAATATTACTGTTTTTTTTTATTTTTTACATTTTCATTTTCAAAATTTGATGACTGAAATTTTATCACAAATTACTAAGCTATATATATTGGGGAGTTATATTCAGACTGAATAACATAGGCTTTTATTAACCTTTTGCCTAAGGGTGTGTATGCCTGTCAAATTGTCTACAAGTCACATTTATGTTTGTATATCTTGTTTTCCCTCAAGGTACTGTAAATAAACCCCATCACTCAGTGTACAGTGTGAAAACCCTGTTATAAAACATACTATGTGAGTCCTAACTGGCTCTGTTAACATATGTCTGTTTAAGCCATCTTACAGAATGTGTTACTGGCTTTGTTATACAATCTCTACCAACTCTTGATACAAATTATGTGTTATTTTATACACTTTAGTATGTATATATGTCATACACATTATAGTGCATATATATGTTAAACATACTGTAGTGTTTATATATGTTATACACATAATAGAGTACAAAAATGTCATATACATTAGTGTATATATATATTTAATGTGTATATATGTTACAGAATGTCTGAATCATTATAGTGTTTCTGTTCTATGTTATACACTGTGGTGTCATGGTTAACAATAGCATCAAATTTTTTAAATGGTATTTTTTATTGGTGATTGGGGTGGGCCTTTTAAAGTAATTCTGTTTCTTAGAATCCATGGTTCATTTAAAAATGACTTTAAACAAAATTATGTTTGTACATACATGTATGTGTGTAAAAGTATGTGGACACACACACAAATGAGTACTATGTGGTATAATTCACAGAATCATGCAGCTATCACAGAAAGTATAATTCTAAAGGAGTCATGGAGTTAAATAAATCTATATTCACCATTCATATCTCTTGACATTATGGTTATATATATATATATATATATATATATAT
>NC_068987.1:41682087-41683088 GCF_001194135.2 Octopus bimaculoides
ATATAACAAAAGACTGTTACTCTGAGTTTCATGTTCCCGTTCATCCCGATGAACGGGAACGTGAAACTCAGAGTAACAGTCTTTTGTTATATTTCTGCTGCTTTTAAATAAAGCATATTACTCTACCTCTGGTATTTGAGTACTCTTTTTTTCCACCTTGTTGCACATTTCATGTGCTTACTCCAGTATATATATATATATATATATATATATACATACATCTGAAAACTCTGAAGTATTCATCTGTGATGAGGCTGACTGCACTCAGCAGGCTGGAAATTCTGGCTAAAAGATTTATACTTGGAAGTTGAATCTTCAGTTAACAGTGAATGATAGTCCCACTTATCCAAAATAACCAGCAAATATGTTAGCATGTGGAGAGTAAAAGTTCCAAGGTAATGGTTGTTGTTGACCATTAAGACTTCTAGTAAGGTTAAGTTTGCCTTTCTCTTCCTGGGTTGCTCAAACAAGATCCCATTGAATTGATAAAATAGGGAAGTATGAGACTAAGATGGAAAAATGAGAGAACTATCTTTTAGAAACGCTGTTGAAGTATTTGTGTGTTTAAGTGTCTATACTTTGTACAACCTTTAAACTATGGATGACAATGAAGACATAATCAAAAATTTATAATGTAATGAAATATATTGCAGTGTTACTCTTTTAAACAAACCTTAATTATGGAACAGTACAGAATGGAAACACATTTAACATATTGATAGAGTGTAATAAGAAATAAGAAAATTTATGAAATTTAGAAATCCCATAGATGCACTTGTTATAATTTGTGTTTATGCTACACACATTAGTTTGTAAGGCAATAGAGTACCATGCACAATGGTTTGCCCTTCTTTCTGAGGTTAATAAACAACTTTTCTTCAACAGTAGATTCAAACTACAATTGAAATGATACAGAAGTGGGATGGTAGAATTAGCAGAGTGGCAACAGACGAAATTTAACACTGCTGTATTTAATTCTACTCCTATATGTTATGGGTTCA
>NC_068987.1:41683188-41690624 GCF_001194135.2 Octopus bimaculoides
CATCATCATCATCGTTTAACGTCCGCTTTCCATGCTAGCATGGGTTGTGTGTGTGTATTTTGTACGAAACGTACGTACTGCTATAACCTATTGAATTTTCGTGCGGGTGGCACGTAAAAACACCCACTACACTCTCAGAGTGCCTGGCGCGTGTAAAGACATTCGAGTGAGATCGTTGCCAGTGCCGCTGGACTGGCTTCTGTGCAGGTGACACGTAAAATACACCATTTTGAGCATGGCCGTTGCTTATTCTAGCAGCTACACTTTCAGCACAACCTCCCCCACTACTAACTTGGTCACCCAGATAGCGGAAGCTATCAACTAAGTCTAGTTTTTCTCCCTGGAATGTGGCCAGAGTTGTTTTCTGCACATTTTCAGTGTTTATTGCTCCTGAACATCTGCTCCCTAACTTGCCAATGATCAGATGCTGGGACATCATGTGGTCTCCACTTCCTCATTAAAACACCATCATGAAGATAAAACCATATTGGCAACTTCTCTGCTTCTTTCTCTGAGAAAGCTCTCGCATAAAGCTTGCTTAAACTGCAATCCTCTTTCTGCTTAAGGATTAAAGTTTTCTTGTCTGCTTTGAATTCAGCTTCACTAGGATACGTAGGCTCCTCACTTCCAGAATTCAGATCCACAAGGAAAGTATTAGACAAATCTATGTTATCATCATTAACTGAACTAATATTAGATTTCCCTTTACTGGGATTAACACTAGCCTCACCATAGCCTTGGTCTGGGACCTAGTCACTGCATATTCAGGAAATATTCCTGGATACAATATGTCTAACTTTTCTGTCTCTTGATCAGTCTCAGGTTTTGACTGCACAATAGGAACTGCATAAACTTTATTTCCTGCAATATCATTGCCTAACAAAAGAGCCACACCATCAATAGGTAAAGTAGTAACTAATCCAACTGTAACTAGACCTACTACATATTTACAATCTAAGTGAACTTGATACAAAGGAATTGAATCATATCCTGCAGTAACACCTTTAATTAATACTTCCTTTCCTAAAGATGTCAGCATCATGCTTCAAGAGAGTTTGTTCTGCACCAGTATCTCTAAAAAGTGTAACAGACTTAGGGGTAGACGAACTGTCAGAAGTAGCATCAACACTAGAACTATCCACAACTGAAGTCATAACTAAATCTGTATCAGCAGCATCAGAAACACCCACATCTGGATCCAACTTAATCTTAGACAAAACCCCTGTGTCCGAAAAACACTTAAAACCTTATGGCACAGCTACCTCTACAGAACCTATCACATTTGACAAATCACATCAATTAAAAGCTGCTTCAGGAACAGCTCAATCCCTGGACAAATCTGCTTGAGCTGCCTCCTTAGCCTTTAACTTTCTACAATCAGGAGTCTTACAGTAATGGCAGGATTTAGAAGAAGCACTATACTGAGCCTTCAGCTACTTCTGTTTTCTGAGTAACACCATCTGACTTGATAAACTGTTTTTTATTTTCATTCTTTGGTTGACACTTGCCGTGAATCAATGCATACTCGTCGGCAAGTTTTGCTGCTTCAGCTACAGTATTAACCTGCCTTTCAGCTACAAAAACTCTAATGTCATAGGGAGACTTATTCATGAACTCTTCTATCAACAACAACTCTTCCAACGGACTGAGAGTATCAACTTTTTTAGACCTAAGCCACTTACCCTACATGACTTTTTTTTTCTAGTGAATTTTATGTAAGTGTCAGAGGAATTTTTCCAAGCTTGCCTAAACTTCTGCCAGTACACTTCAGCTACTTTTTCATGACAATCTAATATCTTCTGTTTCACAAAGTCATAATCTTTGCAATCAGCTACACTCATAGCAGAATAGATCTCTAAACTTTTCCCAGTAAGTTGAGTTTGGAGCAGTATTGACCATTTATTTTTAGGCCATTTCAATAACTCAGCTGTTTTATCAAAAGCTCAGAAATAATTATCCAAATCACTATCCTGGAATCTAGGAACAAATTTACTAGCACTAGCAATGTTAAAGCATTTAGATGAAGTAGCAACATCAGCCTCCTCAGACTCGGAATCAATTTGATTCACTTTCAATTATAGCTCTCTGTACCGGCAGCACGTTTTCCTGTTTTATCTAATTTGCAGTCTTAACTTTTCAAGTTCATAAGCCATCATTCTTTCACTAGATGATAATTGAGAGGCAGCTGAGTCAGAGTTTGTCTCATTCCCATTGGCAGACATTTTACTCTCAACAATTAGGGTCTCTTTGACATGCGAAAAAATTACACATTTAAGATTACTTGCAGATACCTCTAAACCAAATTTAGCACTCACCTCTACAAATCTTTGTTTAACTGCTGCAGCTCCCTCAAAGTGATGGTATCATTCTGCAGTAAGGCTGCTGCCATGGTGCACTCCATGATTACCATAGTTTACAATATGGTAAGACACCCATTAAAACAGGTTTACAGATAATATCACAATGGTAATATTTGACAAAAGGCTCTTTAACAATTTACAGAAAAATTTTCCTTTTTTTTTAAAGAAAAAATTGATTGGTGCATACAATTGTTTAAACTCCTGGACAAGCCCCCAATTTGTTACGACCTGGTGGCCATAACCCAAATTCACAGAATCAATGTGGATAGGGTGAATTTAAAACAACACCATACCATGAATTTTTTTGTAAAATATTATTAATAGTCAACATAAAAACAGCTTACATACAAAGAAATATATATACAAACAAATAGCAAATGCTACACCAGCTGTGCAGTCAAAAGTTACAAGGGTAACATATATACACAGTTTAGAAGTTTGGATTCCATATCCCGTTTTTGGTTTCAAAAATAGCATTCCAAAATTTTGGATTTCATAAAATCTGGATTTCTATTTTTGTACCAGTTCGGTTTTTCGAATCTCGGATTTTGACAGTGGATTTCGAACCTTGACTATCAATTCGGTGTCCAACCTTGGGTTTCGAACATTGATATGTCATAAAATCTGTCTTTCAATTTGTTGTTCAACCTTGGATATCGAACCTTGGAATGTAGAAACCTTGGATATCAAACCTTGGAATGTAGAAACCTTGGACCCAGATGAGACACAAAAATTTTCTTAAATTTGACAAAAATTCTGGCGAACTCCTGGAGAATAAAATAAATCTGCAAATGCCTAACACAAAGCACAAAGTGCATAAACTAAACAGGCAATCATAGCTTCCAGAATCCAATTGAACAAAGCTGTCAGAAAAACTGGGTGGGAGGGGGTAAAATTATCTCTATTTATAAAGTTTACCAGGGTGTAGCCAATTTGTCATAGTATCAGTTTTGGCTAATAACTATAGCATCCCCCATTTTAACAATGAACTTCACCCTTACAGTGCAGCATGAAAACCATTTTCCTGTCTACGTCACATTATAACTTATAATTTCCTAACAAGGCACACTCAAAGGCAGGTCTAGTGAGATTGTAGAAATGCTCGAAAGGAGATAGGTTGATGTATGCTGCATACAAGAAGTAAGGTGGAGAGGAGCTTCAGCTAGGGTCCTCATAAGCAAGGCACATAGGTATAAGATCTTCTGGCAAAGTAACATAGATGAAGTAGGGGGTGTAGCCATACTCCTTGTGGAGAAATGGGTGGATAAGGTCATTGAGGTTGTCAGGGTATGTGATAGAGTGCTTAAGCTCAGGCTAGTCCTGCAGAACAGCACAGCTACAATTATCTCTGCCTACGTCCCACAAGCGGGACTACCAAATGATCAGAAGGACCATTTTTATGATACCCTTCTACAGGCTACCTCAAAGACGAGTGGCAATGACCTCATCTTTGTGGCTGTAGATTTTAATGGGCATGTTGGGCGGTTATCTGGTATCTTCACTGGTGTACATGGTGGCCATGGCATTGGTTCCTGGAATGATGAGAAAACTAGGCTACTGGAGTTCTGTGATGCATGTAACTTTTTAATCTGCACCACTAAGTTCAGGAAGCCAGACAGCCACCTGATAACCTATCAATCAGGTGACTTTGCTGCCCAGATTGATTTGATCCTCACCAGACAGTGGGATGCAGGGTTGCTCTTAAATACAAAAACCCTCCCAGGTGAAGAATGCACCCCCCAGCATAGACTAGTCATTAGTGACTTTCGACTCAAGACCAGAAGGATGCCAAGGAGCAGACCAATCCAGAAGAGAAGGATTTGGAAGCTAAAGAACCCTTCACATGGTCGGAGATTTAGGGACTTCCTCATCAAGAAATTTGATGAGAGGGAGGAGGAGCTACAGTCCTTGGACATAGAAGGTAGCTGGAAATTCCTACGAGACAGCTTACTGTGTGACACAGACCAAATCTGTGGATGGTGCAAAGTCCCTTCCAGACGTAGAGTAATGTGGTGGTGGAATAACATGGTAGACAAAGAAACAGGCCTGGAAAGCCTGGAAGGATGGAGGTAGCAGGGAACTGTACTAGATAGTAAAAAGGGAGGCTGGGCAACAGGTATACATAGCCAAGGATGAAGCAGAAAAGAATAAGTTTGCCAATGTCCAGTGACTTGAGGACCAAAAAACTGAAGTATTTCAGATTGCAAGACAGTGTGTGAGAGATAATTGTGATGTCACAGGAGAGAAATGTGTCCGCATGGATGATGGTGCACATGCTTTTAATGATTCAGAAAAGAAAGGCTTGGAGAAGCCATTATGAAAGACTGCTTAACGTGGAAAATGAATGGGAGAAGGAGAGCCTGCCAAATGTTGATCCAGTAGAGGGACCAGCTATCTGAATAAACAGCACCCTTGTAGAAAAAGCAATTAAGGGTATGAAGTGAGGAAAAGCCCCGGCTCATCAGAAATTACTGCTGAGATGCTTAAAACATCTGGTGGTGTGGGCTTTGGCCTAGTTACCCATATTGTAAACCTATTAGTTCACGAAGGAGTCATACCCAATGACTGGCATAGCAGCACCATAGTCAACTGCTACAAGGGTAAAGGTGATGCTTTAGATAGAGATAACTACAGGGGTATCAAACTGCCGGATCAGGTGATGAAGGTCACAGAGAGGGTCATAGCCCAACTAACTAGGGAGAGAGTCTGCTTAGATGAGATGCAGTTTGGTTTTGTGCCAGGTAGAAGCACCACTGATGCTATATTCCTGGTACGGCAACTGCAGGAGAAATACCTAGCCAAAGATAAACCCCTATATTTGGCTTTTGTGGACTTGGAGAAAGCCTTTGACAGGGTCCCCTGATCCCATATCTGGTGGGTGATGCAGAAACTGGTAATTGACAAATGGTTAATAAGGGCTGTACAGGCCCTATACAGAGATGCTGTTAGTAGGGTTAGGATTGGCAATGAGTATAGTGAAGAATTCAGGGTAGAAGTAGGGGTCCACCAAGGATCAGCCCTCAGCCCCCTCTTATTCATCATAGTCCTTCAGGCAATATCAGAATCACTACCAGAACTAGAGAAGAAATTTCAAGTGTGGAAACAAGGTTTAGAATCGAAGGGCTTTAGAGTCAATGTTGCAAAGACCAAAGTTCTAGTAAGTAGGAAGGCAAACACATTACACAGTAGGTGGCCCTGCTCGATCTGTAGAAAAGGTGTAGGTAGAAACTCCATAAGATGTATCCAGTGTAAGCTATGGACACATAAGAGGTGCAGCAACCTCAAAGGAAGATTAACCGGGAAGATAGCTTTCATGTGCAGCAGATGCACAGGGCAACAAACACCACAAATGCTCAGAAAACCATCACGTGCCAAGGGGAGAAACTAGAAGTAGTTGATAGCTTCTGCTACCTAGGTGACCAAGTCTGTAGTGGGAGTGGATGCTCAGAGAGTCTGACTACTAGAATAGGAATAGCCTGGGCAAAATTCAGAAAGCTTCTACCCCTACTGGTGACAAAGGCCTCTCGCTCAGAGTGAAAGGTAGGTTGTATGATGCATGTGTGTGAACCGCTATGCTTCATGGCAAGGAAACATGGGCCATGACTGCTGAAGACATGTGTAGGCTTGAAAAAAATGAAGCTAACATGATCCGCTGGATGTGTAAAATCAGTATGCACACATGACAGAGTGTAAGTGCCCTGAGAGAAATGTTAGCCATAAGAAACATCAGTTTGAGTTGGTATGGTCATGTCCTGTGGATGGACAAGGAGAGCTGTGTGAAGAAGTGCCACTCCCAATCAGTGGAAGGAATCCAGAGTAGAGGAAGACCCAGGAAGACATGGGATGAGGCGGTGAAGCATGACCTTTGAACGTTGGGCCTCATAGAGGCAATGACAAAAAACAGAGTCCTCTGGAAATATACTGTGACTGAGAAGACCTGGCAAATAAAGTGAGTTCACAGCTGTAACCTACACCAAAGTCGCATAAGCAGCCCAATCAAAAGTACCTTGGATTCTAGGGTAACATGCCATCCTTGAAGAGACCTATAGAGTCAAGTACATCAACATCAACATCAATATCAAAATCAAATCAAATCAAATTACAATCAAATGGAAATTGTAGTTGTGACCCCCATATTGGTGGCACACAAAAAGCACCATCCGAACGTGGCCAATGCCAGTGCCACCTTGACTGGCTTCCATTTCGGTGGTATGTAAAAAGCACCATCCGATCGTGGTCGATGCCATCTCCTCACGCCCCTGTGCCGGTGGCACGTAAAAAACACCCACTACACTCTTGAAATGGTTGGCGTTAGGAAGAGCATCCAGCTGTAGAAACACTTCCAGATCAGATTGGGGCCTAGGGTAGCCTCCTGGATTCTCAGACCCCAGTTGAACCGTCCAACCATACCATACATGGAAAACGGACGTTAAATGATGATGATGATAATGATGATATACGTATGTATTATATGAGTACAGCATGTCACCAACAGTAAACAACATGAAATACAAAAACAAATGAGTTCAATATGCAAACAGCGAGAGAAGCAAATGGAAAACAGGATAAGTACCACAAAGAACGACCCTTCATCAATTGCTGGTTGTTTATGTACTCTTCATTTCAAGCATTGAATGACAATATGAATCTTTGAAAACAGTTACTCCCATAAGTACCAAAATAAAATTTGGAATTTATGGAGGGTCCAGTCCTTAGGTTAGTCTTGAAAGAAAAGAAAGAAGATCACATGAGGAAAACAAGGATGGACAATGGTCATATGTGAGCAATGAGAGAGAGAACATGAGAAGAAGGGGAGAGAGAGAGAGAGAGAGAGACAGATAGAAAATAGTGAAGAGGAGAAAAAAGAGAATTAGAGAAAGGATGAAAGAAAACGAGGGGGGAGAAAAACAGTATAGAGTCACATCAAAAAGATTAAGATAAACTTACTTGGAAACGGATGTGTGGCGTTCAATCAAATAATAATATAAATAATATATATATATATATATATATATATATATATATGCGAGTAAAAATAAGTACAAAAAAGGTGGGTTTTTTTGTATGATTGTGTAT
>NC_068987.1:41691087-41692288 GCF_001194135.2 Octopus bimaculoides
TTTATATTTATATATTTGATCCTTTATATTGAACACTCAATATTTCATCTACATTCAATACTTTCTTTCATGGTGCCATCCATTTTTATTTTATTTTATTTTATATTATATATTGTATATTCCATATTCTATACCCCACATTGGTTCTGCAGGAATATAAATAAAACATAAAAAACAGACAGTGTTGGAACTCTTTTAAACAAAATAATATATATATATATATATATACACATATGCATATATGAGTATAGGACATCACCAACAGTAAACAATACGAAATACAAGAACAAATGAGTTCAATACACAAACACCAAGAGAAACAGATGGAAAACGGGACAAGTAACATGAAGAACGACCCTTCATCAGTTGTCAGCTGTTTATTTACTCCTCATTTCAAGCATTGAATGACAATATGAGTCTTCGAAGACAGTTGCTTCCATAAGTTCCAAAATAAAAATTGGGATTTATGGAGAGTAAATGTTGGGAACAAAAACAGGACATACAAAGAAACCAAAGCAAAACAAACATGGAAGGTTGTTAGACCTGAATGAGGGTAAAATAGCAAACGCTAGAGAAATATTGTATTTGACTAGAGAAAAGATAGAAGAGAGAGATAGGATATGTCCAGTCCTTAGGACAGTCCTGAAAGAAAAGAAAGATGATCACATAAAGAGAAGAATGATGGTCAGATGTGAGTAAAGGAGAGAGAGAATAGGAGAAAGAGGGAGAGAGAGAGAGACAGATAGAAGACTCATATTTTCGTTCAGTGCTCGAAATGTTGGAGGGTCGACAACTGATGGAGGGTCATTCTTTATGTTACTTGCCCTGTTTTCCATTTGTTTTTCTCGTTTGCGTATTGAACTCATTTGTTTTTGTATTTCATGTTGTTTATTGTTGGTGATGTCCTGTACCCTATATATGCATATGTATAATGTATATGTATATATATATATATATATATATATATATATATATTGTAAATCCAAAAGAAAAAAATAACAACAAAACTACAAAGGATTCCGCGGTACACGTGTTTCAAGCTCTACATGTGTATAATATAATATAACATAATATAATATGTGTATAATCTACAATGTAAAGCTTGTCAAGTATTACCTCTAATTTTCAATTTACCTCTCTCTCTCTATATATATATATATACATAGGGCGCAGGAATGGCTGTGTGGTAAGTAGCTTGCTT
>NC_068987.1:41696710-41699136 GCF_001194135.2 Octopus bimaculoides
AAAAATTTATAAGTATATACACGATAAATAAGTATAATAAAATACAAAGTAAAAATCATAAAATAATATTTTATTATACTTATTTATCGTGTATTTACTTATTAATTTTTTCTATATGTGACTGGATTTTCATGGATGAGTTCATGAACTTTGGTTCTTTTCTCTAAATTATATATATATATATATATATATATACATACATACACGTATACATACATATATACATACATATACATATATACAACCACACAGATGATTTGTTTATAGTGGTCAAATGTTTGTATTCGCATAATCTCACTCCTTCCATCAAATTGGCATTACCTGTACAGGTACACCATGTGGTACATGTCAGATGATGAAATGATCGCAGAGCAACGTGAAATGGAGTGCTTTGCTCAAGAACACAACGCAACACCTGGTCTAGGAATTGAAATCATGATCTACCAATCATGAGTGCAACACCCTAACCACTAAGTCATACACACACACACACACACACACATGCATACGCATAAATAACCTTGGGCCGATAAAAGCCTTGTGAGTGGATTTGATAGTCGGAAACTGAAAAAGGCCTGTCATATATACATGTATGTATGTGTTTGTGTGTCTGTTTGTCCCCCCTCCCCCACCATCACTTGACAACTGATGTTGGTGTGTTTACCTGTAACTCAGCAGTTTGGCAAAAGAGACCAATAGTATAAGTATTAGGCTCACAAAGTATAAGTCCTTGGGCCAGTTTATTCAACTAAAGGGAGTGCTCCAGCATGGCCACAGTCAAATGGCTGAAATAAGTAGTAGAATAAAAGAATATATATATATATACACACACACACACACACACATATATATGCACACATACAAGTGTACGCACAGATATTTACACATACACACATGCACCCATGTGCACACAATAATACATACATATACATACACCCATACGCACACTGGCATGCTTAAGTTCATATGGGTGCCTATGTCTCTGTGTGTGTATAGGTGCATTTATGTGTGTGAATATGTATGTATAAGCCCATACACATCCCATCCCCTCCCCCTCTCTGTGTTAGCCAGTGTTGTACTCATCCCTCCCTTTAAACTTGACGCAATCTAATCCCTGCTTAACAGGCCTCACCCTATCTCTATCTAATGCTTTGCCAATGGGTTGTACCCTATTTATATTCCTTCCCATACACTTTCTCTTGTATATCTTCCTTTCATTCTTACAATTTCTATTTTTATATTTATAGTTATTGAAAATTCTTTGTTTTTAACACAGGGACAAAAGTAGTAAAACCTCATTCCCAAACGAAGTGGACAAACACCAACACAACTGCCTGAACTCTATATTTTTAATGGGACATGACTTTATGTATGCATGTACCTGACGCGATCCTGACTGCAAAATTGATGTAACACAATATGCACATCATCCAACACATAAAGAACAGTTGCAAGATGGGTCAGAAAGAACATTGTACGGAATAAAGACTAATGCCTAATCCATTTTCTGTTTTATTAATTGATTATATATATATATACACACACACACACACACACATATACAGAGTGTGATGGGTAAATTGTTGCCATTTTATACTTTTAATTTCATGCATGCGCATTGTTTGTTTTTGAGTTGGCTGCACCATCTGTGAGAAAAACAGTACCATGATGCAATTAACTTTGCCAGAAATTTGGAAACAACATGCTGTACTATTTGGCATTCACGCCAGAAGCTCCAGAGTAAACACTGTCAATCTGAGGAGAGTGCAATCTCAGGATATGTTCTGAGAGTGATAAAAATCAAACATCCAGTCAATATCATGGTGTTTGGAGTGATCGCTAGTGATGGCAATGTTATGCCTCCATTCATCTTCCCACATGGCCTCAGACTCAACACAGAGACCTACATCAAGTGCCTGGAGGAGGTAGTGTTACTCTGGGTCAAGAGGGTGGCTGCTGGAAGAACTTACGTCTGGCAACAGGACTCTGTACCATGCCACACAAGCAGGAGAAGCCAGTCATGGCTGTCAGATAATTTCTGCAACCACATCACTCCCAACATCTAGCCACCTAACTCCCCAGACTGCAACCTCCTTGATTATTATGTGTTGGATGCAGCTGAGCGAGAGACCAACAAAACTCCTTGTAACACCAAAGATGAACTGAAAGCAAGGATTATGGCAGCATTCACCAACTTAAACAAGGAGACCATCCAGAAGAGATGCAGGAGATTCTGAAGTCGTCTGAAGGCCAAGGTTGAAGCCAATGGCGATTTTATTGAATAAATTCACTCTTTAGTATTTCAAGATATTTTTATGTAATTTTGGTAAACATATCTGTTAAAATGAGATGGTAGTGTTATTTTCATTTTTGTGTAATTTAGATGACAGTTTATTCACCGCATCCCTGTATGTGTGTATGTATAT
>NC_068987.1:41699223-41699930 GCF_001194135.2 Octopus bimaculoides
TATATATATTGTTGTATTTGGGGATGGTCATATTGCCAGTTTAGCCAATAAAAACCATTGCACCGTATATTTGGTATTAATTTGCTTCAGCTTTATATTACATTACATTACATTAATCCTATTTCGGCCAGAGTTCTTTCGTCACACTTCTGTGACCTCATCAGTGGTCCTTTGCTTTCTTCTTTCTTATGTGTGTCCCACCTTGCTAACTATCAGCCATTTTGTATTTTGTATTCCTATTGTATGTGTCTACGCATGCGTATCCCTCAATGTGTCTCTATGTTTTGTAAGTGCATGTGTGTGTATGGGGAGTACCTGTATTATCTATATCCTCTGTTAATACATGTTTGTTTATTTTCTTTTTTTAAATTTATTTGTTCATGTGTTTATACCTACTTTTCTTTGTTTGTTTTTTTTGTTCTTTTTTTTGTATTTAATTTAATTTTAACGTATGTAGTATTTAATTCCATTTGTTTATCTATGTATTGTATTATATTTTGTTCATATTGTTATCGGTTTATGGGGAATTTATTGTCATATGTTGTGGTTTGTTGGGGGTGTGTGTTAGTGTTCCATTCCAGTTTCCTATTCAGGCTAGGTTTATCTTCTATTATGTGTGTAGCTTCTGTGATTTGTCTAAGTGCTGCGTCTGTGCTATGTGTGGACAAGATTTTAATTTCTATGTTGTTGAGTGAGCCTCCGTGTTC
>NC_068987.1:41700377-41706927 GCF_001194135.2 Octopus bimaculoides
TAGGATGTCCCAAAAGGAGGTTTATCTCTTCCGCATTCATATATTAACAGTTTAGATCTTAATTATAAAAAAATATGAAACCATTATTCAGCAACATGGAGCACCTCCACATTATGCCTTGACAGTAAGAGACTACCTTAACCAAGCCTTTCTACAGCATTGGTTTGGAAGAGAGGGCAGCATCGAATGCCCACCACATTCACCTGACCTGACACCAACAGATTTCTTTTTTTGGGGTGTTGTAAAGAACAAGGTTTATGAGATGAATCCCAAAACAGTAAATGAATTAAAAGATTACATTTCTGATGCATTCACTGAAATTGATGGTGATCGAAATTTGTGCTAAACTGTGTGTCACAGTGTTCTGAAGAGGTTTGAAGAATGTTGCAATGTTGAAGAAGGACATTTTGAGCATCTGAGAGATTAAACATTGTCTATTTAAGATGTGTATAAACAATATGATTGTAAGATAGAAATTTAAATGTAATAAAATGTTTCAATAGAAATTTGAAGTACATACGTGATAACTGTAAACCCACTTTTGGACCACTCTGTATACACACACACACACACACTACTTTTCAGTGTGTTTGGGTTTCTTTTCTGTAATGTTCGTGGTGAAGTTGTGAGTTGGACAGAGTTGCTCTTCTCTGTGCTTCCTGTCACAATGTAAGCTCATCTGGTATCTCAGATAAAATTTGTCTAGACACTGAAAATCTCCACAGCTACACCTTGTAAATCTCTGAGATTGTTTGGCACAATACTGAATAGCTGTGGACCCTTGAAACCTTAGCTGTTGCAGTAGTGGGTCCTTCTTATAGATGGAGAAGATGGGATCTTTCGTAAGATCAGTGCCATCCAGTTTGGTGGTTGGTACAACTTTCAATTCCGAAATTGGGAGCTAGACCTTCTGGGATCTTCCATATGCATATCATTGCAAATGTTTCACACTTGTCTAAGGGAGTAGAGCATTAGTTCCTTTAACCTCTCCCAGGTAGCTCATCCGTTTCCTCCACTAATTTGATTGCCTCAAGTTCCTCCACCATTTGCCAAAAGTCTAGATATTTAAATGCGTATATTGTTTACAATTCCTCTTACGATAGAGTGTGGGTGACTGAATTTTTTTTTTTTTTGTTAACTTTCAGTTTAAGGTATGGTTCAAATAATCTGATATCTAGATTAACTGTTACATTGAGAAAATTCACCTTACTGTAATTATTTTCTATAGTAAATAGTTTTAAATATTTGAAGAATTAAGAGACTTTTCCTGCATCTCTCCAGTCCAACTTTACTTCAACTATTTAATATGAAGAGAGTGTCATCCTTATATAGATATCTGCCCCCAGCTTAGGAAACCAGGACTCAATCTGGAGTAGGATATATATTCCAACGAGATCAGTAACTTGCACTGAATCTTTTGGCCCCATTGCCTTATTGAAACAGTGAGCCCCCATCAAATCTCATCTAAAACTTAATATCGAAATTTATAATAGTGCTACATGCAACCAATATTATATCTATATCCAACTGAGATAAATCGGAATTCCACTTAACAAATATGAGAGCCTTATTAAGAAGTAAAGGATTAATTGTAGAATGATAATTTGATATGTCTAGTTGTATAGATTTGCTTCTATTTTTCTTCTCTAATCTTTTGAACCATCCAATGTGTTAGCTCAATCTGAGATCTAAGAGTCTATCAATATTTTATCAATATACTAATTCTACCAATATCTGACTTCATTATCATCACTATCATCATCATTTAAAGTTCGTGTGACTGCATATTTTGTTGTCAACATCCTGAAAATAGCACATGTCGCCAATATTTGTAAACAACATGTGTCATGTCTCTGGTAATTTTCTTTCATGTAAATAAATCTTATTTAGCTGTTATTTTTAGCACACCTCACAACCACCAGTGTTTAATGCAAATGCGATAAACACATTAAAATTTTTAACAGAAAGATTTAGAAGAATTAGATGAAAGTTTGGTAATTTTCTTTCATGTAAATAAATGTTTATGTTAATTTAAAAGAGAAAAACAGTTTTAAATCTCTGAGTGAGATGTTGGCAAATGAACTTTAATTTAAAAAATTTACTCAAAATATCTTATTTAGCTGTTATTTTTAGCACACCTCATAACCACCTGAATGACAAATGAAACGAGTAAACAAACATTTGTCAACATGTGCTTCCTTGCAGGTAAAAGACTTTTCAAGCCTAGTACTTATTCTATCGGTCTCTTTTGCTGGGCCGCTAAGTTACGGGGACGTAAACACACTACCATCGGTTGTCAAGTGATGTTGGGGGGGACAAACACACACACACACACACACATATATATATATATATATATACATATATACAACAGGCTTCTTTCAGTTTCCGTCTACCAAATCCACTTGGTCAGGCCCAAGGCTATAGCAGAAGACACTTGCCCAAGGTGCTACGCAGTGGGACTGAACCCATATGGTTGGTAAGCAAGCTACTTACCACACAGCCACTCCTGCGCACTTGGCTAAAATTTCCAAAATTTTCAAACATTAATTACCAAAATTAATTTCCAAAATTTTAATTACTAATACCTCCTTATTTATTGATTTATAGCGAAAATTACTTTCATGTTACTAATTAGCCAATAAAGTGTATCATTACACGAATATGAAATCAATTCGAACAGAAAATTGATGCTGGCAACCAAACAGAAAAGATCCTAAGAAGTATATATGAGTACATGTGTAGACATATGTGTGGATGTATGTATATAAAACTATATTTGCTACCTTGTATGTGGGGGAGAGTTTACCTACTAACTTACTTTTTTTAATAATTTAACAGAAGTGTATAAAAGCTAAATAATCATAGCTTCTTTCAGTTTCTTTGAATAGTGACAGATTCTGGTGTAGGATGAAGCCAATTGTTTTATTATAATAGGGAGGGGGTACTTTAAATCCCTTTCAAGTAGATAGTTGAAAAAAAGCATGGAAATGGTCAGTCCTTATCACTTTATCACATTATTATCTCTAAACACTTAATTTTATTCTTTATTTTGTTTTTCTTTGACTTCCTAATATTCTGACCACAAAGATGTATTTTATAGTTAACTGAACTTGGTAGTTTTTTTATGTTTGTCTCTTTGTTTTTGCGTTTTGCATTTTGAATATATTTTTGTTTTGTCAGCCATTTTATTGATGGGTTTAATTTTTGTTTGCAAATTGCTGAAAATAGCTTAGGGTATTCATTCTTCAATAGAGTGAAATAACAGTCTGATCTAATGAGGGACTTATTCAAAATAACCACCTGATGAAACACACTTTACACCTTTAATGGATGGTAGTGATTATGCCATATGTTCATTTTATTATCTCACCAATGTACAACAGGTGTGATGATGTGAGGAAACAATTATGATATGAAATATTCATTTCTACACATACATATATCGTTTATCTTTTACTTGTTTCATTCATTAGACTGCAGCCATGCTGGGGCACTACCTTCAAGAATTTTAGTTGCATGAATCAATCCCAGTAATTTTATATTTTCAATCCTGGTACTTATTCTATTGGTTCCTTTTTTGCTGAACTGCTAAGTTACAGGGATGTAAACACACTAACACCAGTCGTCAAGCAGTGGTGGGGGGAAAAACACAGACGCACACATATAGATATATGTACATATATCTGATGGTCTTCTTTCAGTTTCCATCTGCCAAATCTACTCACAAGGCTTAGGCTGACTTGAGGTTATAGTAGGAGACTCTTGCCCAAGTTTCCATGCACTGGGACTGAACACTGAACAATGGGGTTTTGAATTAAACTTCTTACTACAAAGCCACTCCTGTGCCTATATATATATATATATATATATATATACACACATACACACATGATACACACACATATGAGGGGAGGCTGAAAAGTTCCTAACTTTGGGTAAAAGCAATTTCCCCTCTCAGATTCACACACTTATTGCAGCAGTCCTTCAGTTTTTCTAAGCCCTGTAAAAGAACTTGGAAAGTTGGGCCTCTAACCAGACCTCTTGCAATATCCTTAAAGCCAGGAGCTTTTCAGCACCCTCCCGTATATACACAACAGGCTTCTTTCAGTTTCTGTTTACTAAATTCACACACAAAGCTTTGTCCATTTGGGGATTGTAATAGAAGACACTTGCCTAAGGTGCCACACAATAGAATGAACCTGAAGCTAGGTGGTTAAAAAGTGAACTACTGAACAATAGTCACACCAGTGTCTAACCAACATTAATAATGAGTTAATTATAAGGGAAATGGCTCAGTCTGGGACTGAACCTAAATTGTTAGCTCTACTTGCCAGAAATGTACCATCACTTGGCTGCTCTCTCTCACACACAATATTTAACTATTTCCAAAACTTTCATTTTTATTGCAAACGAACTAATATAACAAAACATTTCTTCAAATCATTATTAACATTTCTAGCAGATTGAATGATCACACAGATCCTCCTCTTGATCATTGACAGAATGTATTACTGGTCAAAGTTGAAGTGATCAAACAGAAAATGGTGGAAATTCCTAGATTTTGAGTTATGGATATAATTATTTATAATATTATATATTAATATTAATTAATATTACACTGAGTTTCCAAACTCTTTACCTTTAATAAAAATTAACATGAAACGTTTTTTGTTAGTTAAAATTTTTATTGTTAGATTTTTATTTTGATATCTTCTGTATATTTTCATACAAGGAACCATTAGGTATTTGCACAAACAAGAAAAATAAAGCAAAAACAAAATATAAAATGTCCAACACTTTTATTGATTTGTCGTAATTTATTAGTTCATATTGACTGAAATCAGTCTGAAATGGTTAAAAGGTTATAAGTTCACAGCACCAGGCACAAAGGCCTCACATTTATAAGAAAGTTGGGAGGAAGGGATAAATTAAAATTTCAAGATATCCATGCTTTTTTCAAGAACATTATCAGTGCAAGTAAAGGGAATTGGCTTCGATGGGAAACAAATTAGGCCACAGACTTGTTTGGACCTTTCAATTCTGTAGCACTCACCTCAAAGACAAATATGAAGGTAAATAGGCAATTTTAGCGTGACCTCAATACATATCTGGTACATATTTATTGACCCCTGGAAAGGTGAAATTGGGGGCATTTAGTTCAATGAAGATTTGTTCCCATCTCAACAGTCTTTAATGATAATTGTTTCTAATATAGGCACAAAGCCTGTGGTTTTCATGGGTTAGATGATTACTCCCCACCCACCCTTTGTGCCCTTCACTGGTATTTTATTTTGTCAATCACCAAAAGGATGAATGGCAAAATTGACCTCATATGGGGTTTGAACTCAGACTGTAACTAAAGACTGGAAAGAATTTTATCTGACACTAATAATTCTGCCAATCCATCATCCTTTTAATAATAATTCTTTCAAATGTTAGTAGAAGGCCAGCAAATTTTAAGGGGAAGGAGTTAGTCAATTACACTGATCCCAGTACTTGACAGGTGCTGTATTCATTGAGCCCAGGAGAATGAAAGGCAAAGTTGACCTTGGCAGGATTTGAACTCAGAACATAAAGAACCAAAAGAAATATTGCTGAGCATTTTGTTTGATGTGCTAGCAATTCTGCTAACTCATTAGCTTTCTAATAATAATAATTTCTAGTATAGGCACAAGGCCATAAATTTAGGGGAATAGTTTAAATGATTAAAATCCATCTAGGTATTTACCTGAACTTTTTTGACCTCAGAAAAATGAAAAGCAAAATTGACCTTGCTACGACTTGAACTCAGGATGTTAAAGACACAGAAATTGTCTATAAGATAGGCACAAAATCATAAGTTTTAGAAGGAACAGTTAATAACATCAAGTCAAGTATTTAACCAGAATAATGACTAAATTAAGTAGAGATTCTGATAATAGGGAGAGGCAGATGATTTTAAAAAATAAAGGGTTTCTTGCAATGTTTTGTTTGGCGAGGGGGAGAATGAGTATTTTATAATGTTCGTGCTTTTCCTCCAAAACAATCACTGAAGGAAACAAAGTTCTTAACTTGGACATAACTTTAGTTACATGCAGTCAGATTGCCTTGAATTTATTTCAATGTACACCACATTTAGAAATAATGGTTATGGGGGCATGCAGTGGGTGAATTCAGGAGAATTCAAGGTTAGGATGTAAAATAAAGAGAGTGAGATTTCAAAACAGAAGAGAAATAAAAATGTAAGGTTGAGTCCCCTTTCCTCCAGATCAAACAAGGAGGAACTCAAGAAGTAGAAAAAATAAATTGAAATGTTATATGAAACGCCAAATTTGTAAACTGTCACAGCAGTAACTTAACCAATTGACTGTAGATCTCTGATATGGTTTGTGCTGAAACAGGAGGTACTGCGCTATCAACAACCATTATCAGGGAACACAAAGTAAATAATGCATGGTGCAGAAAGATCTGAAAGTCATGTTTTTATACACTATGTGTGTATCTGTATATATATACTGTTGTGTCTGGGGAGAGTCATTTTCTTATTGTGCCTTAAAATTTAACACAC
>NC_068987.1:41707664-41708755 GCF_001194135.2 Octopus bimaculoides
TATATATATATATATATATATATATATATATATATATATATATATATATTTATGAGTAGTTAAGTTTATGTCCGGTCATAGTGACCAATGGTTTTGCATCCACAAAGTCCTTAAACTCATGAACATTTCATCAAACTTTAATGCCAAAGACAAATGTAACTCTTCACCTCTGGGAGGCAAGAATCAATTATGGTCATTTGGGCAACAACAAATAAATAGTCCGGGGTCAGTAAGAATAGCTTATCTCCCTTAGACCAGTTTTGTGTGACCTAAAAGATAGGGAACAAAGGATTTATCCCTTGGGCTGCTTTTGGATTGTAAGGGCTCTTCAGGGTCTAATCAGAGAACAGGGTTTTCCATGTTTGCAGCAGGTAGTGTTTAAAATTGATGCAAGGACTGCAAATTTCCTGGTGAGTGTTCAGTGATCCAGCTTCCAGGGAGTCTTTGAGTATCCTTGCTCCTTTGGGTATACAAAGCTTGCAGCATTCACTCCTGTTAATGTAGGGTATGGGCCACTTTAAGATCCTCCACTTGATATTGTATGGGGTACCTTCATCTTTGAGGCACCACATGTGGCTGGCCAGAAGTGTGATGAATCATCTTTCTGGAATCCTGAAAGAGGACCAGTAGCTGTACAGTCATCACTTGAAGGCTGTCCCAGCTGACCCAATCCGATATATATGTCCAGCTACCCTTTATATATATATATATATATACTTTATTTAAAAGCAGCAGAAATATAACAAAAAGCTGTTACTCAGAGTTTCACGTTCCCGTTCATCGGACAGTTTTGTTAGAAATGGGAGAGAAATGATAATGCAATCAAAATTAATAACTATTAGTTTTGATTGCATCGTCATTTCTCTCCCATTTCTAACAAAACTGTCCGATGAACAGGAACGTGAAACTCTGAGTAATAGATTTTTGTTATATTTCTGCTACTTTTAAATATAGCATATTATTCTACCTCTGGTATTTGAGTACTCTTATTTTCACTTTCTTGCACATTTATGTGCTTACTCCGGTATATATATATATATATAAATAAATAATTTTCACCTTTAAAGGTATTTTAATATATATAAATAATT
>NC_068987.1:41709870-41713722 GCF_001194135.2 Octopus bimaculoides
ATATATATATATATATATATATATATATATATATATATACATATTAGAGAGAATGAGATAACAAAGCCAAGGCTGTGAGGAGTTTTTAGGACATTTATAATGAAATAGTCTTACAGCTGCTTCTGGGATATTATGGCTATCCCTTCATCAGAAACATTTGACTTTGAATTATTGTGGAAAAGGAGAAGATAGAGGGAAATAAGAGAATGAAAGTAGAAATAACACACATAAAGATATTGTAGTTGCAGCTCCATTATTCGAGGAAAATGGTGCATAGAAGTGGTAAAAAAAGTTCCGTGTACATGGTGTGTAAGTTCCAATAGCAGTTCAAGTTTAGTTATTTCAAAATATGGAGCCATGGAATCAGTGCTGCTTGTTCAAAAGGGTTTTGTGGGGTGAATGAAAATTTGAGAATGTATTGGTAGTATTTGGGGACAGATGTGCCCTAAAAAAACCCTCTACATACCTATTTAATTAATACTATTTAATGCTGCTTGTCAATCTACCTGATAATTAAATATATCTTACTGCTGATATGTGCAAACATATATAGTACTTCTTGGTGTCCTACTTGACTACAACCATGTGTACATATCTAGATTTCGCTCTTATAATGTCATTGTGTGTGTGCATACCTACTATTATTATTATTATTATTATTATTGTGTGTTTATTCACTATACGTTGCCACTAATATGTATTTTTGAATATGAACATGTGCATGTACACGTATGTTCCACAAACACACACATATATATGCCACTATTTTTATATGTGTGTGTACTTATAGCTATATACGTGTGCCTTTTTTTTCTCTTTTTACTGCTATGAGTATATATATTTTTGACCAGTGTTCCTTCCTTTATGTATACCCTAATAAAAAAACAACAACAAAAAAAAACCAACTAGAATTCCTATATCTATGTATACTAATGTGCAGATATGCCTTTACTCAGGTATAAGTAAATATACTAACAATTTTTTTCCTAATAAGATTTTTATTGACATTATATCTAAGTTATTTTGTATACTTATGTGCATTTTTCGTTTATACATAATACACAATACTCTTCTATTTCTGGAATATCAATTAATTACTAACCTAATTCCACACTATATATCTCTCTCACATTATGCTAAGCTAGTTCCTTAATTCATAATTTTATTTATACTTAAACATAGTTACTGTATTACCTTACATATCAATTACATGTAATTTAAACTCTCCATTTTTGTATTTTTCATTCCTAGCACATTCCTACATTGTTATTTTTCAGTATCATTACTGCCAATAATAATAAGCCTCTGAGCGTTTTTTTTTTTTCATCTTTATAGCTACAGCAAGTATTTACTATCTAAATTGTAATATTATCAACATGTTTTCTGTTTTTAACTTATTTTTCAACCTTAAATTTATTACATACAAATGAATATTAGTTCTTATGCAAACACAAGCTTATTCTCTCTAACTTTTTCTACCACTATAATACTTTACATTAACAATACAGTAGCCCTTTATACACTATCTCCTCTAGATTAACTTCATTATAATGCATAAAATTTTTTTTAAATATACACCATAGTATAGTTTCTAGCTGTAAGGTCATATCTCAATTCAAATGTAGCCATGCCTTCCCACTGAACATTTCAATACAACCTTTACACTACACGACTTATTTGGAGTATGAATTACTAATCTCTTTATTCATCTATGGAGGGAATGTCTCTAAATCCTCTTTCACTTATATTCTCAAATAACCGTTATAGACTTTAGTTTTAGTTAATACCTAACTGGACTCAAAACTCTTCTTTCTGTCTCATAAGGATAAATATGAATCTCCCAAATCCTACACTGCTATTTCCTTTATCAAGTCCTTTGTAAAAAAATTTTCTTTATACTTCTTGCACTGATGGGTAGAGTAATATATGATTAAATTAATTTAATTATTTCTATTCAACCATGAATTTGCATGTTCTTTTATATCACTGTTCGAAACGATCGTCTGCATGAATTAAAATTCTCTTACATTTCAACATCTTCTCGTCTCCATTTTTAACAAATTTGTTGAGTTTTATGGGATTCCTTTATGTAAAATCACAACACACCATATACAAGTATTATTTTCATATTCATATACTTATGCCAGTAAGCTACCAGCAAAAAAATATGAAGAAACTATATTAGAAATTTTTTTGGAATACTCCAAATTAAAGGATGAAATTTAATTCCAAATTTACACACACACACACACACATATACATTTATATATATATATATAATTATATATATACATTTATATATATATATAATCAAATCTATATACATAATTTTATATATACAAATTTATATGTATATATATATAATTACATATATACATATACATTTATATATATAATTATATATATATAGATATACATTTATATATACAAATAATTATATGTGGATATGTGAGTGTATGTTACTAGGGTGTAACTGCAGATATGTGTGGAGATGTATGCGTATATTCATGTATTTAGAGCTATGAATAAAAAGACATACTTGTATACGCTCGAGCATGTTAGCGTATGTATCTGTATGAGTGCGTGTGTATACACACATATACATATACTATGACTTCTAAGTAAGTGTATGTACCCATGTAATAGATAGGTTTATAAAGCTAAAAATTTTTAGTGGTGTATTTGGGGAAACTGACCATTCATCACAATGATATTGAATTACAACCTTAATCTGTAATTCAACGACTTGTCAAGCTAAGAAATTATTTATGACCCCTACCATCTCATCCAAGCCAACATCCTGTTCTCAGCTCTATATTATTTTATCTCTTTATTTTACTTTATGTTTTTATTTCTTTTGTTATTTTATTCCAATTTTGCTAAATCTTATTTATATGTGTATCTAACTTTATTATTCTTATTTTTACTTTTATTACTCTTGTTTTTATTTTGATTTCTTTTATTTTATTTTTTAAATTTTATCTTTTCTTTCTATCTTATACACATAAATTAAATATAAACTCAATCCAATCTATTTAACATTCACTCTAAGCTGAATAGTGGTACAGTATGGGGAGATTTTTGAAATCCAACAAACCTTTATACAAATATACCTTTCCAAAGGGATGTGATAAACCTATTATTATAATGGGTAATACTACGTGTACTTTTTCTTTTGTGATGTAATCTTTTGACTAACAATGTTTGCGGCTGAGGAGAGCTTTACACCGTCTTTTATATCAATAATATACCTATGCTGATGTAATAACATTGTTTATACAGCTTGAAAAACATGTACCGCGATATCCTGTGTTCTGTTTTTAATTTGTTTGATATATTCTCTCACCTCTGCCATTATCTGGCATACACAGGTGCTTACACTTATCAAGTATTCTCTCTAAACTTACACTACAAATAATTATATAAATATATACATTAATATATACATATAATTATATATACACAGATTTATATATAATTCTATATATATACATTTATATATATATATAATAATATATATATATATATATATATTCAGGTGAATATGGTACTTAAGTTTAGGCACCAGAATACAGTTTCAGAATAAGGTGATTAAAGTCAAAATAAGCAACAGTAGGATTGTTTCATGCGACTCCATTTAATTAAGCAATGTGAACATTATATCAAATATAAAATGCAGAGCAATGCTCAGCTGCACAAAGATATAGACATTTGATGAAATTACATTTACACAGAAGTACATATTTTTATAAGTACATCTACAGTTATATAAACATACATTTATATATATATAATTATATATATATATATAATCATATATAATTATATATATATATATATATATATATATAT
>NC_068987.1:41713822-41718718 GCF_001194135.2 Octopus bimaculoides
AGATTGTTTGCCAACATAACATGGCAGTCTTGGTTTAGGACGAATGTTGCCCCAGGAGACTTCGACTCCAGCTGGCTATACAACACAATCTGTGTCCTTATATTTTCAAACAAAGGAATCTAGCACCCCCATTCAGCTCAAAACAATATCTGTGTATTGCGATTTCTGGGTTATTTCCCTTTATCAGCACAGAATAATTGTTCAGCTAGAATTGGCACTGCCAAATTCTCATTCGAAATATATAGTTTTCAAAGTGACAACTAGTCACTGATTTATAAATTAGAAAATTACTATTTTTAAATCTCAGAACATGAGATATTCAGCAACAGTACTTTGTAGTAAAGACTGTTTGCCAACATAACATGGCAATCCTGAAGAAGAGATTTATAGAAAATGAACTAGACAGATTGGAAGAACTTATGGAATGGCTGTGTAACGCATTACAGGTACCAACAATATTACAGATGGTTGAACCCACATGTATAAGTGGAAGAACACAGAGTTCCTACAAATAGCCAGCTGGAGACAAAGTCTCCTGGGGCTAAATTACAGCAACATTCGTCCTAAACCAGGACTGCCATATTATATTGGCAAACAATCTTTATTATAAATATGGATTTGTCATTCCATTTATTGTTATAATGTGGATCCCAGTCCACTTGTCTGTTGTCATCGGTACTGTAATATTTTTGTCGCCACTATTATGTTGTGGTGGTATTCAATGTCTTATCTTTGACTCGTCTATTGTGCTATCCTTGTTAGCTCCGCAAGACGACTTTGAAATGTCTACCTTGATGGTAACTTGAACTCGTATATATCATGTAACTGGCACTAACTCTAACTGAGAACTCATACGACTCTACCACTACTTACCTCCTACAACAACTGACTATCTGACTTTATAGTGGTTATGTTATACTACTTTGTCACATAGGAATGAGTGTACCATTTTCAGTACATCTCCCCTTTTAGTTTTTTTCTTTGGGAAGTAATTTTATTTTACTATATTCACCTCTCCTCCCTTTTTATCATTTTTTTTCCAACTTAGTATTTTTGTCTTTTTGGCGTGTATTTGTAGGAACTCTGTGTTCTTCCACTTATACATGTGGGTTCAATCATCTGTAATGGTGTTGGTACCTGGAATGTGTCACACAGCCATTCCATAATTTCTTCCAATCTGTCTAGTTCATTTTCTATAAATCTCTTCTTCAATTGGTTTCTGTGTCTTTTTTCATTACTCTATCTTTTAATTCCGTATATCATTTTACCTATGTATTTTGTATTTTTTCCTTCTTCCCAGTATTGTTTTCTGTTTTTATACAACCTCATGTACACCTTGAGAAATTTTGGATTGTCTTTCCTGGTACTTTTTCTTTCCTTGTCAGGTAATCAAAAACTGATTTCACCTTCCTCGTAGACATCAGTTCAGCTGGTGTATTGGGGTTTGGTGTCATTCTATATACCCTTATGAATTGCTGCAGAGCAACTTTATCTGTGGCTTCCTTATTTGCTTTTCTCAAAGCTCTTTTTAAAGTGTCCACAAAATGCTCTGTCTGTCCATTTGATCTGGAATGGTAAGGCGCTATTGTTTTATGTTCTACCATGAATATTTCATAGAATTTTCTAAATTCACTGTACACAAATTGTGTTCCATTATCAGATACAATCATGTCTGGGATGCCAAATTTTGTGAATAATTCATGTAAAAAATTTATTACTGTTGTGGAGGTTGGTCTTTTGCACTTAACGGTAGACTTTTTACTTCTGGTCAAGGCTCCCATTTTTGAGTAAGCAATTTTGCAGCCTTTTACTATATTCTCAACTTCTTTGTCCATCTTTGACCAATACACATAACAGCACATAAGTGCTTTCATCCTTGCGATCCCCAGATGTCCAATATGGAATTATTTCAACGTTCTTTTTTGTAAGAGTCTCAGGTATCGCTACTCTTTGGCCATACATTAGTACGCATGTTGAATATATTTTTACCTCTTCTTGTTTTTTCTTACCAAACCTTTTTTTGGTTTTCTTTTGCTGACCATAGAATTTTTTTGGTTTCATTAATGAACTTGTCTTTTGAAGTATGCTGCTTTATCTCCTCCATAGTTATTGGTACAATGTTCTACATTATATGTTTAATTTCCCCTTTGGCTCTTAGGGCTGCTATTATTGTGTCCTTGAAGTTCATGATTTCTGGATAGGCTGTCAGCATGTCCTAACTTTTTCAAAGGTAAATATTCCATTGCGTAGTCATAGTTTATTCGTATGGAGCCCCATATCTGCAACCTGTTTTCTGTATGTACTAGGATTTCTTTCTTGGATCCATAAATCATCAGCAATGGGCAATAGTCTGTTTGTAGTCTAAATTGTCTACCATATATAAACTTGTGGAACTTTTTTCTGCCAAATATAATCGCCAGTGCCTCTTTTTCAATTTGGCTATAATTTTTTTCCACTGACAATAGCATCCTTGATGCATGAGCTATGGCCTTTTGGATGCCATCTTCACATTTGTGTAAGAGTACGGAACCTACCCTGTACTCACTAGCATCTGTTGCCAGTATTGTTTCCAACTTTGGATCGAAGTGTGTAAGTGACAAGTCTGAAGTTAACATGCTTTTTAGTTCCTCAAATGCCTTCTGGTATTTTTCTGACCAAAACCATTTTAATAGCTCATTTAGTGGAACCTTTGTGTTGTGTATGTTTGGGATATATACTTGATAGTAGATTACCAAGCCTAAAAATGCTTGTAACAATTTGACATTTGTTGGGGGAGGCATATTCTGCATTATTATCACCCTTGATGGGTCTGGCCTTCGTCCCCTTCTGTCAGTTACTTGACCCAAATATTTTATTTTTTTCATCAAAAATTCACACTTTTCCTCCATTAGTCAAAACCTGTATACATTTATTTTTCAGAATACTTTTTTAATATGTTCAAAGTATTGCTCCACTGTTTTGCTCTTTATCAAAATATCAAGATAAGCGATAGCGAAGTCGCTATCATATAACATCAAGTCCATCACTTGTTGGAATATAACAGGTGTCACTTTTACTCCAAAAGGAAGCTGCTTGAATTTATACAATCCAATCCACGGTGTGTGTTGATTGTTAAGAAGTGTGCACAATCTTCCTCTACCTGTATCTGTAGATAGGCCTCCAAGAAAATTATTCCTCCATGTAGCTTTGAAAACACTTCTTCTGAGCTTTGTAATGGATAGTTGTGTTCGAGTAAACAGTCATTTAATCCAGTTCAAAAGTCCGCACACACTCTTAGTTTATTATTTTTTTCTTTCCATAAACCATCGGAGTTGCATAGTCGCATTGGTCAACTTTTTCAATTATAGCTAGACTTTCTAGCTCTTTATTGACCTGGTCCAACATCACAAACAGTAATTTCTGTCTGGGCCTAAAAACAGGTGCTGCCTTTTCTGTTGCCACAATCCTCACTTTTGTTTAAGTGTAACAGCCTAATCCTTCCAAAAAAACATTTGGAAACAATTTTTAATTTTTTGTTTCAGCTGATAGACTTCATTCGAACTTTTAATTGACTGTTTTCACAGAGAACACTAATGGGGATATCCCCCATTTTAAATAACTCCATGCATTCTCTGCCAAATAGGTTTAGCGGTTTTTGCAACACATAAATGATTGTTCTTGTTTCACCTTGAAAAGTTACATTGCAAATACATTCGCCAATGAAATATAATTTCTTTCCTGTAACACCATATGCTACTTTATTTGATTTAAATAATTTCAGCTTACCTATTTGTTGCCATGTTTCTTTATTTATGATAGTGATGTCACTGCCCATGTCTAATTGCATTTTGACACTAGTGGTTTCAATTCTCACCTTCAGGAATTTTCTGTTCATTGTACAAACTTTTTTCTCTGATGACAAACTATTTATTTTTTCTATGTTTCGTCCATTTTTTTGTCATCTTAGTTTTGCAGTGTGATTTAATGTATCCTGTGTTCCCACGAAAACACTTCATTTTTTCTGAACAGACACTCTTTTTTCAGGTGCCTACCACCACATACCATACCTAGGTTTATCTCCTGACATATATTGTATTTCTTGTGAAACACTTTATCCATTTTCTGACTTTTTTGCACTGGTTTTATCTGTAAACAACCTCTGCTTTGGATTTCTTCTGTGTTGTGCCTTATTATTAATATCATATCGCACTCCTCTGACAATTTCTGGAGAATTATATCCTGGTTCATTTCCAGCTTTGTGAGAATTTTCTTTCTGAATCTGCATCCATTTTAGTATTAACTCCCTGAGCAAAAATCAGGCACTTGAATGAGTCTGGAGTTAGTTTATCCAGTTTAAATCTCTCGCACTCTCTGTACACTCTACCCGCATTGGTGGTAAAATCTTCATCATCACTTTTCTCAGTGTTCAAACACTTCCAACACATGTTGAACAATGTTTTTTCACTAAACATCCTACATAAAATGTCAACTGTGTCCATGAAATTTATATCAGAAACTTTTTTAGACAATATAAAGTTACAGTATTTCTCAAGCTCTATCATCACCAGTTTTCTCAGTATTAGACACGTTTTCATTCTGTCTGTCCAGTCTTGGCATTCTTTTTTGAAAATTTGTTTAAATCTTCGGTAATCTTATCTTAATATATAAAGCTGAAGTTGTGTGTCTGTGTGAAGCCGTTTTTAAAGTTTATAGAAATCCACATTTTCCACTTTTTCGTAAAATTTTTTACATCAATGGAATTTTCTCGATGTGAACTTTCCAGTGCAGTAATTAGATTTTTTAAAATTCCGTTTACTTTGTGTGATTTAAGGGAGATTTGGCTGTTATTTCTAGCAACTTTTATATTTCTTCCCTTCTACCTGGAATGGCGTTCTTACACACGTGCTCAACATATAT
>NC_068987.1:41720162-41728067 GCF_001194135.2 Octopus bimaculoides
CATAAGGGTTTTTTCGTTGTAAGGCTTTCTTTTTTAGTTGATTTTCAGCTAGCAAGACTTATCGTAGATGGCATAATAAGTCACAACCGGACAAGGTCGGGTTATACTGCTAGTTTATAATAAAGCTGAAATTGTGTATCTGTGTGAAACCTTTTTAAACATTATAGAAATCCACATTTTTCACTTTTTCGTAAAAATTTTTACACCAATAGAATCTTTTCGATGTGCACTTTCCAGTGCAGTAATTAGATTTTTAAAATTCCGTTTACTTTGTGTGATTTAAGGGAGATTTGGCTGTTATTTCTAGCAACTTTTATATTTCTTCCCTTCTACCTGGAATGGCGTTCTTACACACGTGCTCAACATATATAGAGAGTAAGAGTAAAAGAGGGAGAGAGAGAGATAGAAAGTGATACATACAAAGTCATAGATTAACTTCCTCTCTCCCATTTAATAGCTATCTCTCTACCTCTAACATATTTTTCATAACATAGAAACATAAAAACACACACAACCACACATACGTGATCTGTGGCAACATATACATAAACACATCAACATTATAGATATAAGATTTAGTTTGTGTGTGTTTCTTATATAAACACGCGCACGCATTGCTATTTTATAACTGTCTTCCATTCTCCCTTCCTCTCTTTCTCTACCTCTCTCCCTCTTCTCTCTCGCTCCCTCAAACACATACATGCGCACGTATACACAAGCATTCACTACAATATAACACATGTTCGTCAATGTTTTGTAAATATACAAACTATGGAGCTTATGTAGACAGGACAACACTAGGGTGTTAGGGTTTGGGTTTAGGATTACGGTTAGGGTTAGTGTTACGGTTACGGTCTTAGGGTCAGGGTTAGGGTTTTAGGGTTAGGGTTTAGGGTTAGGGTTAGCATTAGGGTTAGGTAATCGTGCGGGTGTTAATCTGAAAAATTACCGAAATGTGAAAACTACTGACCCTGCCATCTGTTATAACTTTTGTTGTATTGTTTAATATGTGCATAGATTATGCCTCCAAAGAAGAGAGCTTGCTGGAGAAAGAAAGCAACCAGTTTAAAAAGACAGCAACAGACTGCAGCAATTCGCCACATTCCAGAAGCTACTTTGAACATAATGCAAAATGGTGCATCCACATCTACGGCCCAATCTGATAGAATTCGTGCAGAACTGTGTCGCAACAGATCGCCAGCAATTGCTTCATCAGAAATTGCCTTCGTAGCTCCTGCGAAAAGGGATTACCCTGCTATGTATAATCATGGCAGCGCAAAAAGTTGTTTTGCACAAGCATTTGTATAGTCAATTAGACGGATGAAATTTACGTACACTTAATAATGTTACGCAAAACAGCCTTCAGACTTTCCCTATTAATTTCATCGTCTTTTGAATTATGAACATATTTACATCATAACGGTTTTTTCGTTGTAAGGCTTTCTTTTTTAGTTGATTTTCACCTAGCAAGATTTATCATAGATGGCGTAATAAGTCACACCCGGACAACGTTATACTGCTAGTATGTCTTGAAAGTGATTCCCTCTTCTGAATCATATTTAAATTCATTTGTTGAATTTGCTACATGATCTGGCTCAAATGTATTTTCCGGTTTTGTTACCAACTTCATTAGTTGTAGCATTTGTTGCTGTTTTTGCAGCTCAACAAACCCTCTCACAAGTTTTCCATAATTTTATGGATTTTTCATAGAATATATATACAACAAAAATGTTTGTTACTTCTTTGTCAAGTTTTTAATTTCACCATATAAAAAATTTTTCAACATTGTCCACATGAATTGTTTATATCCTAATTGCCACTATTATAATGGGGATCCTCGTCCACTTGTATGTTGTCATCAGCACTGTAATATTCTTGTCACCACTACTATGTTGTGGCGGTATTCCACATCTTATTATCTTTGACTCGTCTATCAGGGATACCTGATAGCTCTGCAAGACAACTTTGAAATGTGTACCTTGGCAGTAACTTGAACTCGTATATATCATGTAACTGACACTGACCCCAACTGAGGACTTGTACAATGACTCTACTACTACTGACCTCCTACAACAACTAACTGTCTGACTTTATAGTGGCTGTGCCATACCACTTTGTCACGTGAGAAGGAGTGTACCATTTTCACTACAACAATTATGCACACATTCACAAGTACTGACAGAATATACTTGTATTCCAAGTCACAGACAGGTACACTCACTGCACAAATTCCACAGTCAACTGTAGGCCCCAGATCTAAATGCATGGTGAAAAATAAGCAATAACAGATGGATTGAGGTTCACCAGAGCTGTTTCAGACGTGTTCTCTATTGATGAACAAAAGTGTTACATCATGCAAAAAACCTGGTTTTCTTCAGGTGAATAAAGAGTAAAATTTAACTTATAATTTCTCACAAAATAGACCATTCACTCTTTATTCACCTGAAGAAAACAGTTTTTTTTCATGACTTAATGATCTTGTTCATAAATAAAGAATATGTCTGAAACAGCTGTAGTGAACCTCATTCCATTTGTGCTATTTTTTTTATATATATATATATATATATATAATTAGAGATGTACTTGCACAGCAAGTGACCTGATCTGAGATCATGTGCTAAAACAAACATTTGCAATGTGGAAGGTGTTTATAAGCCATTTAAAAACACACAAAAACCATTAGATTCACTTCAACATCTAAATTTAGTTTGCCAAAATATTTTCGTCGCTTTGAGACCGCAACCTGTTCACTGACAAAATTCCGTGCAGCACGGAATCTAATGGTTTTTGTATATTTTTAAATGGCTTATAAACACCTTCCATGATGCAATTATATATATATATATATATATATATATATATATATATATAAATGGAGACAGAGAGAGAGATAACGTTCATATGTGTTTCTATATTTATTTGCCCATGCTTGTATGCGCTATGTGCTTTTCCTACACTCATACTGCCCAGCCAAGTATTCTCTGCTTCTCATTACCTAACCCTTCCCCCCAACTCATTGTACCACCTGTTACTGCATTCCTCTCTTCTCACCTTACTTACATTCCTCTTTCTCATTATTCTTCCTTGGATATGCTTCTAGTTATTCCCCCTCTCTCATGCTTCATCTTAATACCTGATATATCACCTGTATTTCCCAACACTTTTGCATATTTGTCATCATGCCCACTCACTACAGTTACGCCTTAAGTGCCTCTAATTCACTCTCTCCACCACTACTATGCCTTGTTTACCATCCACTCCCTGAACTGTCATTCCCCCACCAACTGATATTTTCCCTCAAGCTGCACCTCTATTCATCATTCGTTACATTCACTTCTATCCCCATCTCTAGCCATTTGGTACTCTCCTGTCACTGACCTCCCCTCTTGATCCACTGCTTGTATCATCTCTTGCTTTTCAAAGGTTTTGCTCTGGCACTCTATCATTACCATCTTACCCTTTTCCTAGATATTTCCACCTACTCATATATAAATGTCGGGTAGCCATGTATCTGCTGGTCCCTGGCATAAAAATCACCTCGCCACCCTCTCAAATACTTCCATCACTTAGTTGAGAGGGCCTTTCCCTTTTCTCTTGTTTTTTTCCTTTTCTTGGCCTTTCTTGTGCTGCAAATTATTTGGCAACCCCCATCTTTTTGAAGATAACACAATGTGATTTGAAGGAGTTTTCATTGTTATATCTTGTTTCTTGTCTCATGAATTACTAATTATTAATTAAAAAGTACTTTGAAAGTAAAAAAAAAAAAAGAAAGAAATTCCAAGAACTAATTTTTATTTAAAATTCTTGGGGAAGTTTTCAATTAAACAAGATGGAATGCCTTTCCAAATTAAGGGAACTGAAATAATTTCCTTAAATTTTTTAGTTAAATGTTCACAAAAATTATCTGAATTATTTATGAAAAGTAATAAAAAGGCCCAGAATCATCAACATAATTTATAATTAAAGTGCATATATGAAGATCTTTGCTTATTGCAATGGTCAGCATGTAATGCATGACTTGTCATTGTTTCTTTTAAATTCTCATTTACAAATATATAATGCTATGTTAGCTATTACCTGGGGAATGGAGTAGTAAGAAGCAAAAGCAGGTTTACAAATGGTTTCATTTATTGGTAAAGTAAATAAAATTTGGCCCAAAACATCTTGCAGCAAACTAGAATTAAATTATTCAATTTAAGCTTTCAGTGCTTTTTTGATTTCCTTGATGTAACTTTCTCGTGGAATTGTGCACTGTAAAGAAAGAACAAATATTTTAGATAGATTTAACCCTTTTGATAATATACTGAAAATGTCTCTGGTTCTATGGTGCAGATTTCCTGTATTAAAGTAATATAAATAAAAATGTTCCATTAAAATTTCATGTTAATTCATATTTCAAGCACTATCTTAATAATGACAAAATTATTTTATTAAATTCATCATTATTTTCAAAATTCATTGAAACAAAGAAATATGATAACAAAAGAGTTTAAGTTATATAAATTAAAACCTTCCATCAAGATTTTATGTTAATTTATGTTACAAACATCAGCTTAATAAAGATAAACTTATTGAACTAAATTTTTGATTATTTTCAAAATTAACTGAAATAAAGCAATGTCTTTCAACAGAAATATAAAAACAAAAGGGTTGAAAAAAATTAAAAGCAAGAATTAGATTTTTTTTTCTGTATGAAATGTTTTTCAAAGTATTATATATTCAGTCATGTAAATAAGGTTTTTATACATTTTGTATGTGAATATATCCAGTGTTGATAGCATGAATGGCTAATTCAAGAGGATCCTTAGAAAACTAAGAGGTTGGGAATTTATATACAGTTACTACCATTACAAGGTATCTAAGGTTATGATATTTAACTCTCAAACGTCCCAGTCCTCCAAGCTACAGCTTAGGAACCACAACTAACAGTAACACTAAAACTGACAATTCATTTATATGATTGCAATGTTGAATATTTTTACCTCAAACCTTTCTTTAACTAGTTGGCTTTGCCTTATGTGTATGTGGATCTGGGCAAATGTGACTAAGGTGAACAGTATTTTTGATTTGCATAACTGATATGCCTGCAGGCATCCTTGCAAACCCTCTTACCTGATACTGAATGCTGTTCCCTGGGTCCCTATTTACTCTTTCCACTCTACCCACATCCTTAGAGTAGGCACAGTCAATGAAAGCACATTCCAAGGTAGGTTTGGTGAGATTGTTGAAATGTGAGAATGGAGGAATGTAGATGTGTGCTGCATGCAAGATACAGGGGGCCTCAGCCAGATACCTCACAGGTAAAGAACAGATATAATTCTGTTGGAAAGGCAATAGTGATTGTAAGGAGGACATGGGGATAATTTTAGCTGAGAACTGGGTGAATAAAGTGATCGAGGTAGTCAGAGTGTGTGATTGGATAATTATGCTTAGACTAGTCTTGAAAAATACATCAACAACTTATTTTCTTTGTCTGTGATTCCAAAAAAGTAGGACTGTCATATCTAAGATTGATTTTATGATACTCTTTTTCAGATTACCTCAATGATGAACATCAGTGACCTTATTTTCATGGCTAGTTACCTCAATGGACATGTTGGGCAGCATCATAGTGGCTTCCATGGTGTGATGGAGGTTATAGTTTTGGTACCCAAAATGAAGACAGAACAAAGCTATAGGAGTTTTGTGATGAAATTACCTGATGATCTGCAACACTAACCAGCCAATCCTCTGATCACCTATCAATCTGATGCTCACACAAGCAAAATTGACTACATCCTCACCTATTACCCCCACCAACCCACACCTACCTCCTCCACCTTCCCCTCCAACTGATTTTCATGACTGACCAATTACTACATTTCTCTCTATCCCTCAACTACTTGCCTCTCACATTCTCACAAACTTGCATACTCACTCATACCACACTCTTTATTCACCTTCCAGTAACTTGAAGATATGCTGACACACCCTCACACCATCCTCCTCCTCTTCCAACGGGAGTAACCATGACATTTGTTGCTTGACATATGTTCCTATCCCTCTATCATACTTTAACCTCTCATCATCTGGCATAAAGCTACCACTCTCCAGCCCTCAGTTGAGGAGTAATGTCTTGTGAGTTATTTGGTAACTTCCCTAGTGCTGGTACCATTTAAAAAGCACCCAGTACACTCTGTAAAATGGCAGGTCTTAGGATGGGCATCCAGCCATAGAAGTCATGCCAAAGCAGACATTGGAGCCTGATGCAGTCCTCTGGTTTGTCAGCTCCTGTCAAACCTTCAACCCATGCCAGCATGGAAAACAGATGATAATGTTGACAGCTATAACTCAGAGATGAACTCCACCATGGTTATATACAACATGTAAGATGATTGTTATTGTTAATCTTATTTGTGGGAAGAGTGAACCTTCAGCTACACCAGTCAATGCCTCTCTTTTTAAGAGAGGAGGATGTGGTTTGAGGAAGAGTTGGCAGTTTGTTTCTAGCAAGGCAAACAACTGCATAGCGGGTCTTCCGTGGTTTATGTAAATTATACAACAGTCTCAATAAGAAAATGAAGTTTTCAATGGTGACTTAACAAATCAGTCTGTAGCTCACCAATCACCACATCATCATTATTATTGCTTTGACTTTTACTTTCCCATCCCTCATGGGTCAGATAATTTTATTGAGGCAGATTTTCTACAGCCAAATGCCCTTCCTGTTGCCAAACCTCACTAGTTTCCAAATTAATTGATATTTCTCCATTGCTAGATATGTCTTCACACAAGATTGGGAACAAAGAATGTCACTTGTCTTACAGTGACATTCATTTACAATTACCACACAATGTCAAGACAAGGATACCCACACACCCCATATATATCTACTGGTGTACATTTTCCTCAGTTCACCTGGCTGTCAGGCAAAGGTATCAGGTCATCTGAAATTATTACCAGTGTTAGACAAACACCCTACTTGTAGTGACATTTGCCTTCCACCTACAGTACACCATAACACCAGGGAGACTATAAGGTTGCTTGATGTAATAGAAATATTACAGCCAAATCTCTGTCAAATCAAACCCTACCTCGTTAGAAAAGGTCATTCAGTAATGTAGCTTCTGGGTTCCCAGCACACAAGTAAAAAACCACAGGATGGTCATGACTGGAATGCCTTTTGATCATAGATCTACTCAGTCAGGGCTCACCAGGAGCTAAACAATAATTAGCAGTCTTTAAAAATCTGTTGGGCTTAGAATATATATTCAAGGATGTGTGTGCTCATCACCAGTCACAAAGAGAGACACTCTGTACAGTAAAGAAGGGGTTTACATCTGCAACATAAAATAGTTTTAAAATACTCCTGTCCGAAAGACACCAACATATGACAATTTTTAAGCGTAACAAGATTTAAAATTATCTTTCTACGAAGACCTGTTGAGGCAAGTGAAATCGAAATTGAGTTAAATTCAACAACTGGCACCCATGCCAACGTTGTCTCCTTCATTGGACACGAAACTCAGCTAGCGAAGACTTATTGGGGAAAGTGAAATCGTGAAGGCACCTGTGCCCAGCGTCGCCTTTCTGGTACTTGTACCCGTGGCATGTGTAAGGACTTTCGAGAGAGATCGTTGCCAGTGCCCATGGACTGGCTCTTGTGCGGGTGGCACATAAAATACACCATTTTGAGCGTGGCCGTTGCCAGTACCGCCTGACTGGCCTTCGTGCGGGCGACACGTAAAAGCACCCACTACACTCTCTGAGTGGTCGGCGTTAGGAAGGGCATCCAGCTGTAGAAACTCTGCCAAATCAGATTGGAGCCGGGTGTAGCCATCTGGTTTCACCAGTCCTCAGTCAAATCGTCCAACCCATGCTAGCATGGAAAGCAGACGTTAAATGATGATGATGATGATGATTAAT
>NC_068987.1:41728443-41738432 GCF_001194135.2 Octopus bimaculoides
CCGCGGCATGTGTAAGGACTTTCGAGCGAGATCGTTGCCAGTGCCCCTGGACTGGCTCTTGTGCAGGTGGCACATAAAATACACCATTTTGAGCGTGGCCGTTGCCAGTACCGCCTGACTGGCCTTCGTGCGGGCGACACGTAAAAGCACCCACTACACTCTCTGAGTGGTCGGCGTTAGGAAGGGCATCCAGCTGTAGAAACTCTGCCAAATCAGATTGGAGCCGGGTGTAGCCATCTGGTTTCACCAGTCCTCAGTCAAATCGTCCAACCCATGCTAGCATGGAAAGCAGACGTTAAATGATGATGATGATGATGATTAATGATTAAACAAACATAGCATGAGAGGTGTCAGTTAAAACAAATAACACCTCACACACAAGACCTATCACACATTTTGCTAAAGTTCTCTTCACTTCCCTTATGACTTACATGGCAATTAAGGAATGCCCAGTGTGGAATTAAAAGGATCAATTTGCCTGAGATCAGTTTACAACTGAAATCAAAGACCAAGTTATCATCATCATCATCTTTTAGCATCTGTTTCCATACTGGCATGGGTTGGATGGTTTGACAGGATCAGACAAGCCAGAGGGCTGCATTGGGCTCCAATATCAACTTGGAGCTTATATATATATATATATATATATATATATATAGCAGAAGAAAATGGATATAATAAAAATGGGAAACTTGTGGTTTTCGCTGGTATGCCTTAAGGCATACCAGCGAAAACCACAAGTTATATAACCTAAACTACGGTTTACCAACCAAACCACCTGCTACCGTACAACCTTACAAAAGACTGTACCTACCCAGGTAATAACTAGGAGCAACTATGGATTTAATTATCCCTTAGAGGTATTAAACCTCTCTAACTGATACCTACACTATATATATATATAAACACACACACATGCGCGCACACTATTTTATGAAAGCTGAAAAATAAAAACTCTTCACGAACCATTACTCAGAGTTTCATGTGACTTTTCATCAGACAGTTGTGATAATACAAACTATATGTAGTCTGTATTATAGTTAAATGTACAGAAAATAGACTCCATCAACTGCCAAGGGGATATTCTAGAGCTAGTAGATAGCTTCGATTATCTAAGTGACCAAGTCAGTAGCAGAGGAGGATGCTCTGAGAGCTGCAAGAATAGGAATAGGCTGGGCAAAGTTCAGAGAGCTCCTACCTTTACTGGCAACAAAGGGATTCTTCCTCAGTGTGAAAGGCAAACTGTATGATACCTGTGTGAACAGCTATGCTACACAGAAGTGAAACATGGGCTGTGATAGCTGAGGACATGCATAGGCTTGAAAGAAATGAAGCTAGTATGCTTTACTGGATGTGCAATGTCAGTGTGCATGTATGACAGACTGTAAGCATCTTGAAAGAAAAGTTAGGCATAAAAGGCATAAGATGTGGTGTGCAAGAGGGACGACTGTGCTGGTATGGTTGTGTGATGCATACGGATAAGAACAGCTATGTACAGAAGTGCCGATTACTAACTGTGGAGGGAACCTGCGGTAGAGGTAGACCCAGGAAGACATGGGACAAAGTGATGAAGTATGATCTTCAAACTTTAGGCTTCACGGAGGCAATGACTAGCAATTGAGACCTTTGGTGATATGCTGTGCTTGAGAAGATCCGTGAAGCCAAGTGAAATTGTAGTCATGACTGATGCTGGTATCATGTAACTGATACCCATGCTAGTGGCACATAAAAAGCTCCATTCAAGTGTTGGCCTCATGGAGGCAAGGTAGCTGATGCTGGTGGCACGTGAAAAGCATCTTCCGAGTGTTGGGCCTCATGGAGGCAATGATGAATGACTGAGACTTTTGGCATTATGTAGTGCTTGAGAAGAAGACACAGCAAGCCAAGTGAAATCATAGTCATAGCAGATACTGGTGTCATGCAACTGGCACTTGTGCCAATGGCACGTAACAGCACCCATTACACTCTCAGAGGGGGTGACATTAAGAAGGGCATCCAGCCATAGAAAACTTGCCAAATCAGACTAGAGTCTGGTACAGCCTTCCAGCTTCCCAGCATGGACAACGGATGTTAAATGATGATCATGATGATATATGTGTGATACATTTTAGAATTATGTGGAATAACTATTCATATATTTTCTTTTGATATTTATTTATTTAGAAGTAAATCAACCAAGCTGTTGCTATATCCTGTCATTGATATCTATTTGGGATATATAAGGCATTTGGACTAAACTTGATGATTTTTTATGCCCACTTTTTTAAGGACAGCTTGATGTATTGATGAACAGTCAACAGAGTTGGAGAGCATAAAGATTAAAGTTGTAATAGAAAAAAAGTTAGCTGACATGGAGGACTGGAAGTCATCTGAAAATTAGTAAAAAGTTACCTGTATCATTATGATTCACACCAGGTATCAAAATACTGACACCATGACTGCTGTTCAATGCTCTGTAAACACAATAAAGGTGTAAGACATGACATGGACATTATGAAAACCAAATTACCCCAAACTGTGATAGTCTTTGGGTGTGTCTCCAATGAGGGTAATGTCATGCCATCCCACATCTTTGAAAGGGTCTTAAGCTCAATTCAGACAGCTATGTGAAGCTATTGAAGACAGCAGTCAAATCCTGGCTGGTGAGGGTTGCTGATGAAAGACCATATGTGTGGCAGCAGGATTCAATTCCTTGCCATGCCACCAGAAGTGGTTGTTGGACAATTTCTATGACTTCACCAGTCCCAATTTCTGGCCTCCTAATTCTCCTGATTATAATCCCATGGATTATTATGTGTAGGGCTTAGTTGAGAAAGACACCAACTGCTTTGCCTGCAGTACCATGGCTGAGCTGGTGGCCAAGATCAAGGAGGTGTTCGAAGATCTTTCCAGGAATACAGTGAGGAATGCATACACCGGGTTCCAGAGTTGTCTTGAGGCCATGATAGAAGCTGAGAGCAGCTAGTTTGAGTAAACTATTATCTCTCAGCCATAATCTAGTTGAAACTTTTTTTATTTTTTAAAAACACTTTTATTTTTGGATAGGATACTGTTTTTGTTTTCCTTATATGCAAACTGTCAAAGTTAGCCCAAACATCCTGTAGTTAACTGTTTTTGCCGGGAACACATGGCATAATAATGCATCCTTGATAAAGTTGTTTGGCACTGTCTTATGATGTAAAGGTTGTAAAACACATAATACAATTTTGGAAGAAAAAAAAAACAAATTATTTTTACATCCATTTTTCCATGACTACATCAGTGAGATGATTTACTTGTTGAAGCATTTGTTTTTATATTGAGATATACTTCCTACTACAAACTACTCAGTGATGGAGTGGAGACTAATTAGGTTCAGTAAATTAAACTGGTGCCAGCAGGATTATTTACTTTGCTCAGTAATACAATCCCTTGGTTGCAGTAAGGTGTGAAATTACAATTGTATGTGGCTTGTAGCCCAGCTCCTTAAACTGTCAGCCAATATGCTTTCATAATATTAAAAGACGTTAAAAAAAAAGGAAAAAAAGGACTGGGAATGTGCCTTAGAAATCTTTCTGGTCTGGTACTAGTTTCTTGATGTGAAATAGAAAATATATGTTCCCCTTGATTGCATGATAATCTATCTCATACAAAATCCCTAAATGTCTTTGCATTACATAACCTTAATTCAAGCAAATTGAGGTACATGTAAAATGACAGGCTTGCAGTGGATCTGAACACAAGACTTTTGAGCAATTAATCAAGCAGATGCTTGCCCTTTTGCTTCTACAATATTGTCCTTAAGGTCAATAAAAATTTGACAGGAAGTTTTACATTCAGTTGAAATTCTACTCCCTTTCTGAAAACAGATGCTTACCTCTTCTCTGGTAGAAATAACACGGAGTTTGACAACACCCTGCTCAATTTCAGATTCTCCAATAATAATGGCCAAAGGAATACCACTGTTTTCACAATACTGGAATTGGTCCAACAATTTTGGAGACTTTTTGTAGGAATGCTCAGTCTGTAATGAAGAACAGGAAACAACAATAAGGTATTTTGTATGTTTGTTATAGGCAAACTGCAAGTTTTACAGGCAGTTGACACTATGCAATTCATTTTATCACCATTACCTTGTGTGGCAGGTGGTTCTGAAAGGCAGAGTTATCTCAAGCAGTTGTTGAACTTAGAATGTAAAGAGAGATAAAATTAAACATTGTGGAAAATTTAATTTGGTGAGTTCCCATTTCAGCTATTCTGCTACCAAAATTTAAATAATAATAATTTCTAGCACTGGCCACAAATAATGGGAGAAATAGTCAATACTTAAGCATACCTTCTTTTATTGGTACTAGAAATGCGATAGACAAAATGAATCTTGGTAAAATTTGAACTCACATTGTAAAAGTTCATAAAACATTTTGTCTGCCACTTTACAACTTTCTGATAATTACAAAAAGGATGATTTGAAGACAACATATATCAATTAATAGTCAATAATCACAGTAAATCAAAATAGATGAGAATATCTCTTTAAATTGTTGTCGTTTAAAGTCTGCTTTCTATGCTGGCATGGGTAGAATGGTTTGACAAGAATCAGCCAGGCAGAAGCCCACACCAGACATCTGTAGCTGTTTTGACAGGATTTTTATAGCTGGATGCCCTTTCTAACACCAACCATTCAGCAGAGTGGACTTAGCACTTTTTACATGGCACAAGCACAAGCGAGGTCAGTTTGGGCAAGGTTTTTACAGCTGGTTGCCTTTCCAAATGCCATCCACTTTACAATGTGGACTGGGTGCCTTTAAGTGGCGCCTGCACTGACAGGGCCACCAAGTACTTGCAAGGCATAACAAAAAGTGGGGAGGGAAAACTCTTTTGAGAGGGGAGGGGACACTGATTTTCTGCTGGATGATGAAAGGTTATAGTGAGGCAGAGAGACAGAAACAGGTGTTTAGAGAGAGAGAGAGAGAGAGAGAGAGAGAGAGAGAGAGAGAGAGAGAAAAAGAGAGAGAGAGAGAGAGAGAGAGAGAGAGATCAGGAATGAAAACAGAAACAGTTGTGCTATTGAGACAGGTTGGGAGCTAGCAGAGAGCAATAATACAGTGGCACAGGGCCCAGAGGACAGGATTGGGGAGGTGGGGAGTAAGCTTAGTACATGAAGTGGAAATGTGGGGAAGAGAAGGGATGTAGTTTGGTTTGTTGTGGTAGAGTGAGTGAGAAATTTTAAGTGTGGGTGGGACACAGCGCTTCTAGAACTCAGTTTCACTGATGTGGGCAGGTCTTCTCAAAAACTTCGTATCACCAGACATCTTGGTCCATTGTCGTTTCCTTCATGAGGTCCAATATCCTAAGATCAGTCCTTACCATTTCATCCCACATCTTCCTGGGTCTCCCTCTTCCGTGGGTACCATCTACTTTCAATGATCGGCACTTTTTTATATAGCTGTCCTCATTCATACGCATCACATGTCAAAACTAATATAATCTTCTCCTTTGCATGCTACATTTGATTCCCCTTAATGCCCAACTTTTCTCTTAATACATTTACACTTTCTTGTACATGGGCACTGATGTTGCACATCCAATGGAGATTACTACCTTCATTTCTCTCCAATCTATGCATGTCTTCTGCATTCAGAGCTCATGTCTCACTACCATGGAGTATAGCAGTTCACACACAAGCATCATATAGTCTACCTTACGGTCTGAGAGTGAGTCCTTTTGTTACCAACAGAGGTAATAGCTCTCTGAACTTTCCCCCACCCAATTCTTATTCTAGAAACAATACTTTCAGAACACCCTCCACCATTACTAGTTTGGTCACCTAGCTAACAGAGGCTATCTACAATCTGAAGAGAGCCTCCTGGGCATTTGAGAGAATCTAAGTCCTGTGTGCTCTTAGTGCTTATTGTTCCTGCCCATCTGCCACATACAAAGATTCCATTGCACCTTTTATGTGTCCATAGTTTACACTGGGTGCAGTGAATGGAATTTCTTCCAACTCCTTTCCTACATATTGAGCAGGGCCATTTACCTGTCGGAAAGAGAGCTTTATCTTCTTTCTTACTAACAACTTTGATCTTTGCTAGGTTAACACTAAGGCCCTTTGATTCCAGGTTTTGTTTCCATACCTGAAATTTCTTCTCTAATTCTGCTAAAGATTCTGCAATAAGAGCAAGGTCATCAGTATATAGCAGTTCCCATGGGCACCCAGTTTTGAATTCCTCTGTTATGGCCTGGAGGACCATAATGAATAAGAAGTGAGCCTTGGTGAACCCCTACCTGTATGCTAAAATCATCACTGTACTTATGGCCTTACTGACAACACTACTGTACACGGCTTGTACAGCTCTAATGAGCCACTCCTCTACTCCTAACTTCCTTAGAGACCACCATATTACAGAGTAGGGTGACGAAGGCTAAGTACAATGATTTACTTTTGGCCAAGTACTGCAGCTGTCTCATTAGGAAGATGGCATCTGTGGTACTCTTCCCAGGTACAAGACCAAAATTGCATCTCATCTAGTTTAATTCTATTTCTAATCAATTGAGTTATAGCTCTCTTAGTAACTTTCATGACTTCGTCTAGCAATTTAATGTCTCTGTAGTTGTTTCTATCTAAGGCATCATAGCAGCTAATTATAATACTACTACACCAGTCATTGGGGATGGTGCTTTTCTGAAAAATCTGATTAACTATATGGGTGGCTAAGCTGCATCCTACACCACTGGAAATTTTAATCTTCTTGGCAGTGATTCCTGACGGCTAAGGGGCTTTCCTTGTCTTCATGTCCTTAATGTTTAAAAGATTTAGAAATAGAAATTTCTTCAAGATGAGAAATATAATTGGTCTAATGAAGAAAAAAGATGGTACAAAGAAGAAAGTCACTATTTTAGACATGATGATGCAGTGAACTGTGTAACCACTGTTCTCTGTAACACAAATCCTATATAAAAATACTAACATTTCATAAACAAACTATAGATACTTAAGTTATAGACTGTCTTATTACAGAGAGGTAATATTTATCCCCACTTAGGTGGGGATAAACATTACCTCTTGGTATTAATTAATACTACCTCTGTTGCTAATATATATTATGTCTTATTACAATTTAACCATGACCAACAGAAGAGTTGTTAACATTAACAAATCAGACATTGTTAACAACTGAACAAATGAAATTTGACTATTATCATCTTGAATGAAAATTTTTGGAATCATTGCTTTTGCAACTAAATATTAATAACATAACTATGATGGGGAGTGATGTCTAGTTTTGGTTGGTAGACAAAGTAAAAGAATGGTAATGCACCTGGACCAAAAGCACAACACAGTGACAAAATCAAACATCTCCACCTCCACATACAACACCAAAATCTGAGGCTCCACATCACTGCAAGAAATGATCCAACAAGAGGGTTCCTATGTGGTTCCACAGTCTATTAGAAACAACAACCAGACAGACATCAAACCACATCCTGCTACCTTTAAAAGAGGTTCCTGGCATAGTGTAGTCCAGAGTACACTATTGATCAAAATATGATGGATTGATCATAGTTTGAGTGGCTTTGATCATAGGACTGCACAACCAGGGCTGGCCTGGGGCTAAATCACAGTAACATCATCATCATTCTTACTTTGATTTTAGCATCCCAAAGTTCACAACAAATTTTCATCCGTTCCTCAAGTAAGTTCTTTTGAGCTGAAATAACATATACCTCTGTACTGGTCGTTCGAATCTTTGCATTATCACTCTGAAATAACAATACAGATATATCATTCACTTTAATACAATTATATTATAAAATTCACAAATCACTACAAAACTACATTGCCACAGGTCACAAGGGTTTTGGGAACTGGTGGTCAGCTTTTGATAAGATTAGGAAAATATGATACTCACTTAGAAATCATGCTGATCTATCGGTCTAAACATTCCATTACCTATTTAATGCATGTTTTGGGTGATCTGCAGTGATGTATCATATCCTTTTTCAGAAGGAAGGTAAGGTATTAAACTACCAAACTCTACTAGTAAAACACACAAGTATTACAGAAACCAGTGATGCAAGAAAGGGTAGCAGGTTGTGTCACAGACTCTAAGAAAAAGTGCAAGGCTAAATTACAGAAACCAGTGATATAAGAAGGGGTGCCAGGGTGTGTGTACCTCAATGTATTTGATAGTAGATGAATTAGTGAAGCAAAGATACTTGTGTCTACAGCTTATCAAAAGCAATGTGTCCAGTTTTAAGTGTTCAACAACACCTTTGGTACATATTGACTCTCAGTCTTTGAATTGATAGTCCAATACCTTATATTCCAAACCATTTTACATCTACAAAAGTTATGTTCATTTGTGTTTTAATGATGCAAAACAGATTAATTAAAATAATAAAAACCCACAGCCATCTCTCACAAGCAAGTATGACTTGGTTAACATGTATCAGGCATTCACTTGATTGTTTTAAGTGCTTGAGTCAATTTTAAGAGTAAGAGAGGAACATTTATGCAGGGATTTAGTCAAATCTTTCTTAAATCATATTTTACTATCGTAAACAGAAGTAAGGATGCATTAATTAATGTAGTCCTAGATATACTGCAAAACAAGGCAAGATGGTCTAGCTGGAATGCTAAATAACAATACCAATACTAATGATAACATATTTAATGAAGGTGCTTTACAAAATCACTCAACATGCTAGAAATAGCAGCTGAATTTCCCTAAAAATCATCTTAAAGAAAAGGTGGTACACATTGGATAATGTAATTGTAGATATACTATATTTGGTAGAGTGGTCATGAGTGGAATGCTTTGGGATTTAGGCTTATTTGAACAGAACTAACCAGGTGCTAATTGACAATAAAGTAAATTGTTTGACTTTTATGGGACAAAAAATACCAATTAAAATGCGAATAAGTTTATTGATTGAGGCAAACAGAAATGTGATTTTATAACATTGATGCCTTTCCCAAAGCATTAATAAGTGAAATAGCTACAATCAATAATTGAATATGTGTTACATACTTAGTAGTCTGACAGCAAGATAATAAATACTGTTGAAAGAGGGGCTATTTACTGTTGAAATTGAAATTATTTTTAGTAAAACATTCTGCTATGTCTCTAAATCTTACCAAAACTTTAGCTTCCATAATGGCGAAAATGCGTTCTATTCCAATACTGACACCAACACAAGGTACTTCCTTGCCTTTTGGGTCGAACATTCCAACAAGGCCATCATATCGTCCTCCACCAGCAACACTGCCAACAGCAATGGATTCTGTTGAATCTCCAGAATCTGATTTACAGGTGTAACCTAGAAAGTATGAAGGAAGACAATACTACAAGTGTAATCATTATTTGTTCTTAAAATGAAAAAAAACAAGCCATATTTTTAATAGCAATGAATCAGCTCATTTTATTATTAAGGCACCATAAATCATAAAACTGTGCTTGCTTGTTTCAAGTTAGTTAGGTACTCCACAATAAATATATATATATATATATATATATATATATATATATAACAAATGGGATTTAAAATTAACAGCTGTTTCAGCATCATTTTACAGATGAGTTCTTAGATTACATCATGACAAAAATCTGCCATCTTCAGGTGATTTTAAACAGAGTGGGTAGAAAATTTAAATTGACCAGCTCATGATGTTACATAGTGAAGCAAGTGAAGCTATTAAGAGTTGTAGAATTTCTAAAGGCTGCTTGTAAGATGCATAAGGGTTCAAAACCTATCATATTTCTCAAATCACTATCTTAATTAGTTTATGGTTCTATCTGGAGAATCAAGGAATACAATTATATAAGAGGAAAAATGAGAATAAAATGAAAGAAACACCAGATAAAAGGTATGGTTATCGCCATTTATCCTACACCAGCATGCACATACATATATTTTATTACCTTTAGTAGATGCATTTGCACACACACATACTCATAAGTATACATCATATTTACATATACACATACAAATATATATATATATATATA
>NC_068987.1:41738486-41742120 GCF_001194135.2 Octopus bimaculoides
TATTCGGTAGCCATGATAAAACTCTGAGTTTTGAATGTCGGAGCGGAAACCCGCGCCACCATCTCTTCAGTTATCTGACCATCGAAAACATGCTGTGGAAATGACCGTTAAACAAAGGGAAATTACTGTGTGATTGACCGTTATTAAGACAAAAGAGCTATTAGAATGACCGCTAAGTGAGAGGAGGGATTAAAGGTAAGGGAGTAAAAATATCCATAGTATTTGTGGAAGCGCACCAGTCCATACATACACATGCGTGCCCGCACACCCACATACATGCTCCTATATGTATATACTCATCCACCCTCACTTGAAACACACGCATGCTCACCCACACATTCACCAAAAAATATATACATACCCGCATACACGCTCGCACACAAAAAAGGTTCATACACACATCTATATATGCACATGCACAAGAAAAAACAGAGCTAAACGCAAATTACAGAAAAAAGTGTGAAAAAGTGTAAAAAAGCAGTAAGAATAACACACGTCTATATATGCACATACTTGCATGCATGCACACATGCACATCTATATACGCATACCCACACATACGTACACATCCATAAACATGCATGAAAGGTTCCACATACACATCTATATACGCACAGAAAAAATGCAGGGTGGAAGGTAAAATACAGAAAAAATATGTGTAAAAAATATATGAGCAATAGACCTATAAAACAATATCTCTATAAATATGTAAAAAAAATATATAAGAAATAAAAGTAAAAAGTATAGAGATAAAAAGCTTATACATGGACACAATATAGAAAGCAAGTCCTATCTGTAATCTTGGTGGGACCAAAAATGTAACAAATATTTAGCCACATGTGGACATGATCCGAAAAGTTCAGTTCTTGAATTTAGACATGTGGCGGGGATTAAGCTGCTTTTCCAGATGAGCCACCTTTCCATATCACAGAGACCGCACTTTCCCCTGCTATTGTTGTAGGGCTTACACTTGGCGAGGATCTTCCAATGGATGTTGTAACTGACACCTCTATCTTTTAAGGACCATATATGACTGGATAATTTGGTCGTTTTCCTTTTATCCCAGTGCCTGAAGCTCAAGGTGTGATTATTGAACCTGGCCTTGAAATTACCCTCTGTAAGCCAAGTGTAAGCCCTACACTAACAGCAGCAGAAAGTTCAGTCTTTGTGATATGGAAAGATGGCTCATCTGGAAAAGCAGCTTAGACCCTCACCACATGTCTAAATTCAAGAACTGAACTTTTCGGATCATGTCCACATGTGGCTAAATATTTGTTACGTTTTTGGTCCCCCCGAGATTACAGAGAGGACTTGCTTTCTATAATGTGTCCATGTACAAGCTTTTTATCTCTATACTTTTTACTTATATTTCTTATATATTTTTTATATTTTTTTATATATTTATAGAGATATTGTTTTATAGGTCTATTGCTCATATATTTTTTACACATATTTTTTCTGTATTCTATCTTCCAACCTGCATTTTTCCTGTGCGTATATAGACGTGTATATGGAACCTTTCATGAGTGCTTATGGATGTGTACGTGTGTGTGGGTATGTGCGTATATAGACATGTGTGTGTGCGTGCATGCAAGTACGTGCATATATAGATGTGTTTTACTCATATCGCTTTTTTACACTCTTTTCACACTTTTTTCTGTAATTTGCGTTTAGCTCTGTTTTTTCTTGCGCATGTGAGTATATAGACGTGTGTATGAACCCTTTTTGTGAGTGTGTGTGTGTGTGCGAGCATGTATGCGGGTATGTATATATTTTTGGTGAATGTGTGGGTGAGCATGTGTGTGTTTCAAGTGAGGGCAGATGAGTATATACATATAGGCGCATGTATGTGGGTGTGCGGGCCCGCATGTGTGTGTATGGACTGGTGCGCTTCTACAAATACTATGGATATTTTTACTCCCTTACCTTTAATCCCTCCCCTCACTTAGTGGTCATTCTAATAGCTCTTTTGTCTTAATAACGGTCAATCACACAGTAATTTCCCTTTGTTTAATGGCCATTGCCATAGCATTTTTTCGATGGCCAGATAACTGAAGAGATGATGGTGTGGGTTTCCGCCCTGACATCCGAAACTCAGAGTTTTATCATGGCTACTAAATAATTGTCATATATTATTTACAGATAAATTCCTCTGTTTACATAATATCGAGGTCTCTTTCTTTCTTTTGTTGTCTTACCTTTTCTATCAATATATATATATATATATGCACACACACACACATATATACCCACACATTATACCCATTTACCACATATATACATGCATACATACACACACACATGTATATACAAACACACATCTGCACTTACATATAATTAATGTTTATAAAAAACAATCAGTGTATATGTGAGTGTTTATTTTATGTGCATCTGTGCAGACACATACATACAAGGGTGGACGGAAAAGTTCATAAGCTGTCTATGAAGGAGTGTGGCTAGAACTGTGAAATCTTGCACGCCTTAATTTCAACTTATTTTATTAACAACTGGTAACTAGTAGTGACTTCTCTTGAAAACTGACAAAATTTGGCATCATGCTGTTATCAAGTACCAGCAGAAAAAGGGCTTAGCCCCCAAGGACATTCATGCGGATATGGTTGCTACATTAGGGGATGATGCACTGCAAAAGTGGGCAGCTGAATTTAGGAGAGGAAGAGAGAGAGTTTTGAAGACAACTCAAGTGCTGGATATCCTGCAACTGCCACCACCAAGGAAAACATTGATCACATTCACTATATGGTGATGGATGACAAGTGACTGATTATAAATCAAATTACCAATGCTATTTGCATATCCTGTGAGACAGTAGAGAATGTTCTGCAAATTGAACTTGGCATGATGAAGGTTTCTGCTCAGTGGGTGTCATGTCTTCTGACACCTGATCAAAAGTGCACCAGGCTGATCACATTCCATGAGAGTATCTTAGCCTATGAACTCTTCAGCTGACCTTTGTATGCACATATCCTCACAAATTCAAAATTACCTGGTCTATCGTTAATAGTGCACAACCACACAAGAATGGAAGCTTCAAATCAAAGATGCAATGTGACTTTTGTTTGAGCAAAAAATTGAGATGTTAAATTAATAAGTTTTCTTAATATATGTTTTGATATGTGTGTGTATATGTATATATGCATATGTGTATACATACATGAATAAATAATTCTATGTATATATATATATGTGTGTATGAGTGTACATGTGTATATGTATGCACCTGCACAGGTCAATCACATTAATGTATTATTTAAAATCAATGCATTTTCATGATGACACTTGTATGGAGTTTAAGACATTTATAATAATGCTACCAAGTCAATCAGAAATGAAATTTTAAAAAGTGTGAGCTTGAAGCAGCCATTTTTGCACATGTCATTCACAAAGGTTTTAAACAGAACATAAGAACAAGTATTTTCCTCAAACTTTCATTTCATATTTCAAAAAGTATTCAGACAGTGGATATTTCAAAGGCTTGATTTACCAGCTGATGATTGGAGTACTGGAAATAGGAGCTTTTCAGTTATAGAGAGAGAGAAAGAGAGAGAGAGACAGAGAGAGACAGAGAGAGAGAGAGAGAGAGAGAAAGAGAGAGAGAGAGAGAGAGAGAGAGAGA
>NC_068987.1:41742400-41753032 GCF_001194135.2 Octopus bimaculoides
GTGTGTGTGTGTGTGTGTGTGTGTGTGTGTGTGTGCGTGTGTGCGCGCGAGCGCGTGCGCACACACAGAGAAAAGTAAGTAAGTAAATGGGTCTCTGATAGTTTCAATGACAAACTTTCAGTTGTTTGATCACATGGCCTATACCCACAGTTTTCATTTACCCTAATTTCAAACACAAGGTTCAAAGCAACCTGAGGCAAAGGTAACCAACAGTTGACTCAGATGCCATAGAATGGGATGAAACCCAGGATCATGTGATTGCAAAGCAAACTTGTTGACCATGCAGTGTGTGTAAGTATATGAGTGCATTCAAAACATGCGTGTGTATATGTGCATTTATATAGGAGTGTGTGCATACAAAACCAACTAAAAGTTAATAATGATCTTCAGTTCATTATTTGTTCCCTTCTTGTATAAACGTCCATTTACCTTAGAACACCCTTACCTTTGAGAATACCTTCATATATCAATCCAGTGTAATAATCTAGTCCTCTTGCGAGGCTCAGATCAAAAGACACCTGAAGAGAGAAAAGAAATATTTAGACTTCATAAAGTTGCAATGCTTATTGTGAAATATTCATTTCTGATAGAGAAGTCACAGGATTGTAAAAAAAAAGTAATCCCAGTATATGACTGGTACCCATATCTGCTAAATGACCCTTGAGGGCTGAAAAACAAAGTGAAAACCCGATGGAATTTGATCTCAGAACACAACCACTCTAACTAAACATTGTAAGAAATTTGGTCAGGCACTACTAATTTTTGTTCCATTTCTATGCCTTGATCCGAGCGTAGGACGGGGCTCACCTCTTTCAGCTGGGAAATGGATGGAATGCCTAGTGTGTGTCTTGTTATGGCTACACACTCCTAAAAAAAAAAATGGGGAATAGGCCTGGATATATGATATGATGATGGCTACTAATTCAACTGTGTTTGATATAATATAAGTGTTTCTGACATAATATAAGTATGTCTGATATAATAGCATATCTGATATAATATTTAGCATATCACATTTACTGAGTGAATATTTTATACAAAGTATATAAAATATATGTAGGATTGTGTAAATTTGTTGTATAAAGTAGATTTAAATTTGTTATAATGATAGTTTGTTTGTACATGCATTAAGTTCATCTGCCATCAAATTACCTTAAAGCACACACAACCTAGTACTTCTAGCACCTCTTCTCATACCTCTTCTTACATCCCTTCTTGCATCACATATTTCTGTTAGACTGGTTTGGTTTACTGAAGAGCCAAAGAGACAACCCCTACATAGTTACCCAACCTACAAGAAATAGCAGCCAAATCTCCCTCAAATCAGATGTTCCATCTTGGACACAATGGATAATGGGGTACACAATGCTGTAAAACAGATGTAATGATTATGGTTGGATATCAGCTCAATTATGACTGGCCTGGGGCTAAATAACAACAAGAGGAGGCATTGTGGTCAATGCTGATGTCGTATAACTAGCACCCATGCTGGTGGTACGTAAAAAGTACCTTTCGAACACTGGGCCTCATGGAAGCAATGACAAATGATGTGCTTGAGAAGAAGACCCATCAGGCCAAATGAAATCGTATTCACAGCTGATATTGGTGTCATGCAAACTGACACCCATGCCAGTGGCACATAAAAGTATCCATTACACTCTCAGAGTGGTTGGCATTAGGAAGGGCATCTATCCATAGAAATCATGCCAAATCAGACTAGACTCTGGTGCAGCCCCTCAGCTTACCAGCCCTAACCAAACCGTTCAACCCATACAGGCATGGACAACGGACGTTAAATGATAATGATGATGAACTAGGATGGCTTATTAGAGTTTAATTGGCTATTAGCTTAATAGGTCAATAGTTTAACAGATCGTTAGTTAACTGGGCTAGAAAATGGCATACTTATGCAGTTGAAAACATGACTGCAAGCTATTCCCCTCTCAGAAAAACAATGCTAATAACTGGAAATGAAATTCTAATCTCTTACAGGGTTATCTAGCACACTATCAGCTGTCTATGGTACTAATTCTCAGCCTTGTTATCTTAGGGTTACACAGAGTCAAGTTCATAAGATGTCAGGCTCTCCAATCCCCTAACCTCACCTCTTGCTAGAACAGCTTGCTTGGTATGCTAAGTACACTATGGGACAGATACTATAGGCTATGGGACAGATACTACAGGTCTCTGCTGTGGTCAATGGAAATATGTAATAAATGAATCTTTCTCTAATTTAGTTGAAAATGCAATAGGGCCCATATTAAAAAGTAGTCTACATACAGTGGCTCTATTTAGTCCCCACTGTGACCAAGTGGACTCAATATGAATGAATAAATTTTTATAAAAGCCAACATACATATATCTTTCTTTCAGTGCTCCGTACACACTTCTACATTCTTTTTCCATCTATTTCATATTCAGATACAATTAACAAAGATTCTAGAGAGACCCGGCATGAATGAGTTTATTCTTGGGAGAAGAGACTCATGGTTACTTGCATTTTACATAGGTGTATGTTGGGTTGGGGTGAGGCTGGAGTGCTGCCTGAAAGAGAGATAAATACAATGGTGACAGAACATGCTCTGATGATAATATATCCAAGAAGACGAATGGAAGAGAGGGTGGACACAAAAGAATCAGGGAGAGTAGATAAGGTTGTAAAAATATGGGAAGAGAGTAAGAGGCAGATATAGACATAAGAGTGGAGGTGGTCATTTATATATGGGAGATGAATATAGCGAAACATGAACAGGTGTGGGGTGAGAAATATGAATGATGGGGTTGGACAATTATTAGAATGCAGATGGATGCCAACTGGATATAGCTCAGAGAAAAGGAAGTGGTGACTGGCAGTACAGAAATGGTAATATGGTATGGTATATAGTAATAGGTTCTGCTTTCATTTCTTCCAGCAGCAGAATAATACAGCAGATAGGAAAGTAGTGGAGAAATGTGTGATAGGGTGTTAAGAGGTGGGGGAGGGGCAACATTAAGAATAGGGACTGGATATCAATAGGAAGTGGCTCAAGGAAGGGACCTAGTTCTCTGGGTAACACACATAATTGGTCTCGTTGGATCATTGCTGTTAATTAGAACCATATTTACTTTAGCAAATCATCTAAATGGACTACAAGTCATGTATTTCAATGTATGTGCTTTTCCTGCATTCTGTAATTCAATCTAACATTTCTCATCTCCCAAAGATAAGTAAGATACTCTGAGGACATTGTTAGCCTCAGATTGGCCACTTTGCAAAGACGAAATGTATCTCTTATAATACCATGAAACTGAGACCAAGCACCAGCTTTTGTCGGCATAGTTATCCAATACATAGGTGAATTAAACAACTGAAACAATATATGTGGATGCATCAGGTGTGGAGCTTGCAACTTACCTTGTCTAGACAACCATAAATATCACAGTACTTCAGTAACAACTTCATGTCAGCAACACCTTCAGCAGCAGGTTTTTGTGCCATCAATACACTATCATTGTTTAATCGGTCAACAAGTTCCATTTTGCCTGCAAGTCAAATAGCTATATAAAAATAAGTTCCATTTTGCCTGCAAGTGAAACAGTTCTATAAAAAAAAATGAAGGATTTCAAATTTAACTGAGGAGAGGTGTCAGGGACTCAAACAGATAAACACCAGAAAGGTACAAATCTTGTGAATATTGGTGAAGAGTTTACTAAAGAAGGTGGAAGGCAGTAGAAATATATATATATAGAGGGGGAGGAGAGAGAGAGAGAGGGAGGGAGAGAGAGAGAGAGAGAGAGAGAGAGGGAGGGAGGGAGGGTAAAGAAAAAGGTAAGTGGGATGTTATTTTTGTTTGGTTACAGAGCAAATCTGAACCAGAAGACCTGTGATCAAAGGTGTTTCTACTATCAACCTCCTATCTTCTTTTCAAGCATAGTTTATTTAGAACTACATTACCTGATATGTCAGCCTTTCTTTAAATAGCAGAATATAATTTAGGGAAGATTTGGCTGTTAAATCTAGCAGGTGAAGGATCTTTTGTTGCCTCAAGTGATTAAATCATAGAAATGGTGAGAAAGAAAGAAAAGTGAGAGGTGGAAGAGAATGGAAAAAAAGGTTAAAAGAGACAGAATGAGTGGAAGAGAAAATTGGAATAAAAGAAAATGAAGTGGAAGGAAAGACTGGTAAAAAAAAGATCAGAGGGTGGGGTGGGGCGAAGATGAAGTAAGAAATTGTTTTATGTAAAAAGCAAGGAAATAGCAGCAAAAGGAAACAAAAATATTGAAGTGAACAACATAAGAGAGAAAAAAAAGTAGGAACAAGAGAAAAAGGTAGACAAAGAAGAGAACTAAGAGAACAGAGGGAGGGGTTTAGGATAAAGAAACTGAAAGAGACATAAAGAGAAAAGAAAAAATGGTGAGATACTATAAAAGTTACCTTTCAATTTAACATATTCCCATATTCTATCAGCTGTCTCTGGGGCAAGGCCTTTTTCATCTGTCATTTCTTTACGAACATCACACCAATCCATCTTAGAAAATGTTAAGAAAATGTATAAATATATTGTAAGATTTCATTATTATAATCATATGAGGCACAAAGTCTATGAATTAAGATGTTGGATAACTGACTACAAGATCATATGTTCAGATTTTACTACATAAGTCACTGTGGATTTAATATAATGTGATGAACCAATGTAAGTGCAATACAATAATCCCTTGACTATCAAGGGTGTTATGTTCCAAAACCTTCAGCAGTAGGTGAAAATCTGTGAAGTAGAAACAGTGCTGTACTGTATATATTCTTTATCATTTTTATAATTTGTATATATTTATTATATTATAAATGCAAAACAATACCACACACTCACCTCCCGAGTTTCATTTTCCATACAGTATGTGCAATTCTTTGTTTACTCATCTACAGTACACTATGTATTTTCTTTTAATATATTTTCATTAATGTGTTATACAATACAGTACTGTAATCTATTTTTATTTATTAATTTTGGGGCATGAAAATGCTTATTTTACCACAGAAATAATTAAAATCTAAAAAAATATAGATACCTATCGGCTGCAGAAACCCACTATATATTGAGGAGTCTATGATATAAATTTACATATATTAGCCAGAAAAATCCATGATGCACTGAGTGTGCAGTAAGTGCACCACGATACGGTGAGGGATTACTGTATACCTTAACTCATGACCTTGTGATCATTGGTTACAATATGGTGTTTTGACCCTCTGAGTAAGCCACCTAACTTTGAATGGAAGTAACTAGTTATCAGTAAATAGCAATTCGCAAGCATAGAAAACCATGACGGATGTAAAATATTCTTGTTGCTGCTGCAACTAATGATAAATTTATATCTGTGAAAAAGCATATGTCTAGAAATAAACTTGCTTTGCATGTCTTTGTATATCTATAATTTCATGTAAGCATCATCATTTTACAGGCATCTTGGCACCATTATTAGAGAGGTCATTGTATTTTAAGCAACACCAAAATGTCATTTCTGCTCTATCTCCATTCACCAACCACTTTACAATGTGCTGGCTATGTTTTATTGCAGCACCAGCATGAGGCGGGGTTGTCTTGTCCTCAGCAACAGCAACACTGACTATCATACTGGGTCTAGGGGTCACCAACTGACAGGGAACACCAAAACACAAGTAACAAGGTGAGCAAAGACATCAGGACTACTTTTCACTTAGTATATAGGACAAATATTTTATGCACACACACAATTTGTGTTTTTTACAATCTACTACTTGAGCTACAAAGAAGTCAATAAATAGTACAATGTTTTATTTAGAGAGACACCATCAATATTGTTTTAATGTCTACTTTCCCAAGCTTGTATGGGTCAGATGGAACTTGGGGCAGATATACTTAGGTTTATTTTTATTTCATAGGTAAGCACACAGGTGAGAAAGTTGAACTACTTAGTTAATGTTTTCATAGTCTAGCATTAAAAAAAAAAACTTTAACTTTATTTCTACCTAACAACAACTTAACAACAACCAAAGGAAGATTTGGTGAGGAGTCAACAGACATTATCACCATGGATATGGTAGAAGTGAACCATATGTAGTGGCTTCTGGCAACATGATAACGTTAATAAAATAGACGAGATGAAGAGATTTGAGACATATTCTAAGATAGTTGTTGTTGCTGCTAAACATCAGGTAATCTCATCAAACAATGAATAAATCATTCCAGATTCAACCATTTCACCTTTTTATTCAGGAACAGTCAGGATTACATTATCTTTTTTAAGAAGGAAGGGTGTGATTTGAGGGAGACTTGTTGTTTAGACATTCCTGATTGAGTAGGCATGATCTAAGGTCATTCCTGATTGAATAGACTTATGATCAAAATTCATTCCTGATTGAGCAGACTTATGATTAAAGGTCATTCTTGGTTGAACAGACTTAACATTAAAGGCCATTCTTGATTGAGCAGACGTATTAAAGGTCATTCTTCATTGAACAGACTTATCATTTAAGGTCAATCTTGACAGAGTAGACATATGAGTAAAGGTGCTGAAGCAATTATCATCCTGTCTTTATTTAAGGTAGAGTATCCAAGTTCACATTATTCTGGATACATCTAAGTCTTTCTCTTTTTAGGATAGTGAGGTGTGATTTGCAGGAGTTTTAGTTACAGACAGGAGACTATTTAGCTGAAAGTAGAGGCAAGTGAAGTTTGAGACAATGTAGATAGGTGAGGTGTGAGACTGTGTAGGTAGGTGAGGTGTGAGGCAATGCAGATAGGTGAGATGTGTAGGTGAGGCTTGAGACTGTAGATAGGTTAGGTGTGAGACTGTACATAGGTGAGTTGTAAGACAATTTAGATGGAATGATTGAAATCTAAAAATATATTCTTGAAACATAATGAATCACCAACATTGACTTGCCTTATCAAGTTTGTCAACAGCAGAGCAAATTGGTCGGAAATCTTTCTCTGGGACACCACATGCTGCAAATATGCCATCTAAGAGTTTGCGGTGATTCACCTGGGAAATGAAAAATAATCAGATAAATAAAATATGTAGGCACAAATCTAAAATACATAGCTATGTAGGTACATATATTGTATACACCAGAGTAAGCACATAAATGTGAAACAAGGTGGAAAATATAGTACTTGAATACCAGAGGTAGAGTAATATGCTTTATTAATGAAGTATATCGTATATATGTCTATAATAAATATAAAGCACAAGTATAAAATACATAGTTATGTATGTACGTGTATTGTATATGTGTGTATAATAGAGTATATAAACATAGCTATGTATGTATGAATATTGTATATGTGTATGATAAAATATTTGTGCACAAGTATTAAATATGTAGCTTTGTCTGCATACAATAATATATATATATATATATATATATACATATATATGTATGTATACACACATATATATATATTTAGAGGGACATGGCTTAGAGGTTAGGGTGTTGGACTCATTTTCATAAGATTTATCCACTGTTTTCAATCTGGGTTTTGTCCCTGTTAACAGGGGTGGTCAGATATACTTCAATGCCACAGTAACCACTCTCACACCATCTCGCCTGGTTTTGGGCATCCTCCCTTCTCAAGACAACCCTCCCAATCTCCTCCTTCACCTGTCCCTTCCATGTTTTCCTCAGTCTACCTCACTCTCGTGGTCCATTTACCTCAAATTCAAACACCCTCCTCAACACATGCCCATACCACTGCACTCCATTTACCCTTGCCAACTGTTCCACCAATTCCTCCAGCCCCGGCATCCCCATCAAATCTTCAGTCCTCCTCTTTACTTGACATATTTCTCTCACCATTGCTCTCTCGGTCCTTCTCAAAATTGCCATCTCTCTCCCTCAGACATCATGTCTCATTCCCATACAGCATTGCAGCTCTCATGTAACTCCTATAGATCCTTCCTTTCATCTTCAATGAGAACCTTTTCTCATATTACAACGCTCCACATTCCCTGAACTTCACTCAGCCAAGTCTCGCTCTTGCTGTCACAGCTGCTTCACATCCACTCTATCTACCAAATAACAAAACCTCATCGTTTCCACCTCATCACATAACATTTCCACTGGTTCCACCAGCCCTCCAGCTCCTTTCTCACATCTTCCACCAACAAATTCTCTTGCCAGTCTTGGGAGTTACCTTCTTCATTTTCATACATCTACCACGAATCCATTTCTCACATCTCATACACAACACCACATTTGCCATTAGCCTCCTCCCACATACACCACATAGATCCACCTTACTCACTAACACTTCTCCTTCCACACCGCTCACCATCACCTTTGTCTTCTCGAGGTTTATCTTCAAACCCTTGCTTTCAAATGCCTCCTTCCATTTCCAAAACTTCTCCTTCAATCCCTCTATTGTATCACTCCTTAGAATAAGGTCATCCACATACAGAATCTCCATTATCAATTCCTCTCTTGCACTTTTCGTCACCACATCAACCACTATTGCAATCAACAACAGTGACAACACAGATCCTTGATGCACACTAACTTTCACCGCAAACTCCTCCAACAGCTCTGATCCAATTCTAACTCGTCTTTACCCCCTTATACAAACTTATTACTGCCCTCACTATTATCTCTAGTACACCACTCTTCCTCAATGCTCACTCAATCACCTTCCTTGGAACCCTATCAAATGCCTCCTCCAGATCAATGAAGCACATGTACAACTCCTTCTCCTTATCTCGGTATTTCTCTTGCAATCTTCTTACAATGAACACTGCATTTATTGTTTCCCTTCTTGGTATAAAACCAAATTACATCTCGTCCACATCCACCCCTTTCTGAATTCTCTCCAAAACCTTTTCCACTATCTTCATTGCATGCTCCAATAACTTCACTCCCTATACATCCCACAACTCATCACATCCCCCTTCCCCTTGAAGATCAGTACCACCACACTTAGTGCCCAATCATCTGGTAATCCTCTTCCATCCAGCACGCCCTGGCAGAGCTCCATCATCACAGCAATCCCTATCTCCTTACTTCTGATGGACCAGCTGCCTTTCCTGTTTTCATTTCCTTCATTGCCTCCACTACTTCTTCCCAACTAACCCTCTCCACTGGCCCCTTCACCACAGCAACTTCCACTCTCTGATTCCATTCATTCTCCTCATTCATAATTCCTTCCAAACTCTTCCCCTGTCCTTCTCACTAAAATTCAACCTTCCATCACTCCCCCTCATGTTTCTTCCTCCCTCAAAATCTCTTCCGTCTTTTTTCATTGATTTAATAAACCTAAACACTCTATCTGGGTTCTCATCCAGCCCACTTAACCCCTCCTCAGCCTCCTTCCTCATAGATCTCACAACCACCCTCTTTGCACAATTTTTCATGTTATTATACCTGACTTTCATTTGCTCAGTCCTAAAGCTTTGTGTGCCTCCTTCTTCCTCACTATCATGTACCCCACCTCCTTGTTCCAACACCACATATCTCCTCGATCTCTCTTACCTTTTGTCCTTCCACACACTTTGTCACATGCCTTTAGTACCCCTTCTTTAAAAGACTTCCACAAATCTGGTGCATCAATGCTTACCAACTCCCCAACTCTCACCTCAAAATTTGCTCTTGTTTCTTCTTCCTTCAGTATCCACACCTTTCTCCTCTCAACCGTTCCCTTTCTCATACACTTTTTAACTTTCTTCTTATCCAAGTCAGAAACCATCAACCTGTGCTGCAACTCCCCTGGTATTCACATCTCTCAGATATTTTCTGCTTTTTCTGCCAACCAACACGAAATCAATTTCTGTCTCATTTCCTCCTGCACTGTAAGTTACCTTCATTTTCTCTGTTTTCCTAAACCACATGTTTGCCACACACAACTCCAACAGCATCCTTCCTTCCACATTTCTCTCCCCAATCCTGTTTCCTCCATACACACTCTCAAAGCCCTGGATCCATTTCCCAACATGTCCATTAAAATCACCCATGCCCAAAACCAATTCATCAAAGAACTGCTCTTTCTTGGCGATCCCTCTTCCACTTTGCTGACCATACCCACAAATCACCCTCACCACTTCTTCCTCAAATGCTAACACTCCTGTCATCACTCTGTCACTCTTTCTCCTGACCTCCACCACCTTCTCACAGATTTCTTCCTTCACCAAAACCCCCACACCTCCAGTCCCCTTGCTATTTCCTGACCACCACAACTTGTACCTTCTTCCCTTGACCCCCACAAATCTTTCACCCTGGCCCCTCCACCTAGCCTTCTGTGCACATCACACATCCACCCTCCTCTTCCTCAATTCCTCACACACCTCAGTTCCCCTTCCATGCCAACTGCCCACTACCTCAGGCTTCTCCTCAGGCCAGCAGCCATCATAAGGCAAGTCATGCTTGCACAACCCAGCATGAAGGTTTGCACCTTCCTTTTTGAGGTAGGCAGGTGCAGCCCACCCCAACCTTTGGGCTGGCTGGTGCTCATTCTCCTTTGCTATCATGAGGCTTTCTCAGAGCTGAATTTTCTAGGGAGAGCATGCCCTTGCTTACCCCCAACCTCAGTTTCTAGACATGAGTGGTCCTGAGACCAAGGCCTCTACCACAATTTTTAAGAAATGTGGTGGAAAACTAGCTTGGGAAGGCAGAGACACTGATCC
>NC_068987.1:41753572-41755691 GCF_001194135.2 Octopus bimaculoides
TTTACAGCTGGGTGCTTTTATGTGGCACCTGCACTAACAAGGTCACCAAGTACTTGGTGACAAGAGAAAAAAAATCTTTTGAGAGGGCAGGAGGTAATCTTGTGTCAGATGATGAAAGCTTATAGTGAGACAGAAACAGGTGTGCTGCCACAATGGAAATACTTGGTTACCCAACCTGAGGGAAGTGCAGGAGAAGGAGAGAGAGAGTGGGAGACATTAGGATAGAGACAGTGGCAAAGTGCTGGGCATACTCATGAGAGACGGGGATCAGAATATAAATGGGATGGTTGAGTAAAGGAAGAGAGAGATACAGATGGTGGCAAGTGCCAGGGCATATCCTTGAAGTTCAAACGCCATAATATAAAAGACAGGATATTGCGAAGGAAGTGTGATTAAAGAGTCCGGAGGGGGGGGGTGACTGGCAAAAACCTGGGTATATATAGAGTCAGGGGGCTACCGGATAGCAATGATACAGAGGAACAGGACTGTGAGGACATGATTGAAGAGTGAGGACTAGGCATAGTGTATAAAGGTGGAATTGTGAAGAAGGGAAGAGATGTAGATTGGTTTGTTGGGGTAGGGTGTAGTTTACTTGTTACATGTGGGTGGAACACACAGGTTGGGGGCTATAGCAGACAGCAACGATACAGTGAGACAGGGCAAGTGAGTGGAACACACAGGTCAGAAGCTAGCGGAGTGCAATGATATAGTGGCACAGGGCCAAGAAGACAGGATTGGAGAGTGGGAGGTAAGCATAGTGCATGAAGTGGAAATATGAGGAAGAGTAGAGATGTAGAGACGTAGTTTGGTTTGTTGTGGTAGAGTGTATGAGAAGTTTTCTTGTTAAGTGTGGGTGGGAGACACAGCGCTTCTAGAATTCAGTTTCACTGATGTGGGCGGGTTTTTTTCAATAACTTTATATTGTCAGACATCTCAGTCCATTGTCATTTCCTCTGTGAGGCCCAACATCCTGAGATTAGTCCTTACCACTTCATCCCATGTCTTCCTGGTTCTCCCTCTTCCGTGGGTACCATGTACTTTCAGTGCTCAGCACTTCTTTGTACAGCTGTCCTCATTCATATGCATCACATGTTCAAACCATGTTGATTCCTCTTATGCGCACTGATGTTGTGCACATAATGGAGATTACTACCTTCATTTCTCTCCACTCTACACATATCTTCTGCATTCAGACCTCATGTCTCACTACTATGGAGTATAGCATCATATAATCTACCTTTCACTCTGAGAGTGAGTTCTTTTGTTGCCAACACAGGTAATAGCTCTCTGAACTTCCCCCCACCCAATTCTTATTCTAGAAACAATACTTTCAGAACACCCTCCACCATTACTAATTTGGTCACCTAGCTAACAGAAACTATCTACAACCTCAAGAGAGTCTCCTGGGCATTTGAGAGAATCTAAGTCTTGTGTACTCTTAGTGCTTATTGTTCCTGCCCATCTGTCACATACAAAGACAACTTTATCTGTTAATCTACCTGTGATTCCATTGCACCTCTTATGGGTGAAGCGAATGGACTTTCTTCCAACTCCTTTCCTACATATTAAGCAGGGCCATTTACCTGATGGAAAGAGAGTGTTATCTTCTTTCTTACTAACAACAACTTTGTTCTTTGCTAGGTTAACATTAAGGCCCTTTCATTCCAGGTTTAGTTTCCTTAGCTGGAATTTCTTCTCCAATTCTGCTAAAGATTCTGCAATAAGAGCAAAGTCATTAGTATATAACAGTTCCCATGGACACCCAGTTTTGAATTCCTCTGTTATGGCCTGGAGGACCATAATGAATAAGAGTGGGCTGAGAAGTGAGCCCTGGTGAACCCCTACCTGTATGCTAAATTCATCACTGCATTCATGGTCAACTCTCACCTTACTGACAGCACCACTGTACATGGCTTAACAAGCCACTCCTCTACTCCTAACTTCCTTAGAGACCACCATATAACACAGTGGGAAACTCTGTTGAAAGCTCCTCCAGGTTGACGAAGGCTAAGTACAATGGTTTACTTTTGGCCAAGTACTTTTCCTGCAGCTGTCTCACTAGGAAGATGGCATCTGTGGTACTCTTCCAAACTGCATCTCATCTAGTTTAATTCTATTT
>NC_068987.1:41755701-41765863 GCF_001194135.2 Octopus bimaculoides
ACTCTTCCAAACTGCATCTCATCTAGTTTAATTCTATTTCTAATCAATTGAGCTATAACCCTCTCAGTAACTTTCATGACTTGGTCTAGCAATTTAATGTTTCTATCTAAGGCACCACCTTTACCTTCATAGCAGCTAACTATAATACTACTACACCAGTCACTGGGGATGGTGCCTTCCTGAATAACCTGATTAACTATGTGGGTGACTAAGCTGTACAACATCAGAAATTTTAATTATCTCAGCAGTGATTCCTGATGGCCCAGGGACTTTCCCTGTCTTCATGTCCTTAATTGCCTTACCTATTATGCTGTTATCAACTCTGATGGCTGGTCCCTCAATTGGTTCAATATTTGATAGACTTTTCTTCTCCCATTCATTTTCCACATTTAGTAACCTTTCATAGTGATACTTCCATGCATCTTCTCTGAGTCACTAAGTGCAAGCATACCATTATCCATTCACACACATTTCTCACCTACCACATCTCAGAATTTTCTGTGATACACTGCTTTACAATCCTGAACACCTCACACCACTGATCCTCACATTTGCAAATCTCTTATCTTCAGCTATATATATGCTGTATGCCTAACTGCCCTTTTGGCTACCTTATATAACTCTTTGCTTCCACCATTTTTCCAGTCTTTTCATGCCTGTCTTTTTGCTCCATCACCATGTCACCCTTGGTCTAGCTGGGACTCTGCACCAACCACAGATTTTGTTTGTAGCCCTCAGTCCCACAAGAACTTCCAATTGTCCTCTAACCTAATTGTCCCCAACTCTTCCTCTCTTTCATCAGAAGCTTCAATTTGTAAATCTCTAAATTTTTGTCTGTTTGCTGGGTCTTTGAGCTTCCATAATCTTTTCCAGATTGGTTTATTTCCCTGAGTCTTTCCAGCTCTAATTCTGAAGTCACTAACTAGTAACCTATGCTGGGTTGTACACTCTTCACTTGGGAAAGACTTCGCATTTTTAAGCATCTGTCTATCTTGTTGCCTGGTGAGGAGGTAGTTAATCTGGCTTATGTGCTCACCAGATTGATAAGTGATTAGGTGGATGGCTGGTTTTTTGAAGTTAGTGTTGCAGATCATGAGATCATTTGCATCACAGAACTCCAGCAGACTTGTTCCCTCCTCATTTCTAGATCAAAAACCATAGCCCCCATCCACTCACTGGAATCCATGGGGATGCTGTTCAACATGTCCAGTGAAGTCACCAGCCATAATAACAAAATCTCTGTCATTTGTTGTTAAGGTGGTCTGCAAAAGGACCTCATAGAATTGGTCCTTCTGATCATCAGTCAGTCCAGACTGAAGAACATAAATGTAACAGTTAATTTACCTATGATAAATCTCATCTTAATTACCCTATCACATACTTTGATTACCTCAATTACCTTATCTACCCACTTTTCTACCAACAGTATGCCTACACCACCTACTCCATCCTTCCTGCCAACCTAGAAGAATTTGAATCTTAACTAGATTCCCGGGAGGAATCTAGCTGAGTCTCCCCACCATGTTACCTCTTGCACAGCACACACATCAACATGGTTTCACTCCAACATTTCAATAATCTTCCCATTCCTTCCTTTCATTGTGCCAACATTGACGGTAGTAGCCCTGAGATCGATTACTTGGTAGTTGTGGAAATTTTGTCATCACCTGATACGAAGATCTGCAAAAACACTTGGACGTTGACTACAGGCCTTGTGCAAACTAAGTTTACACACCACATAGCTAGACAGGCTCAAAAGAAAAGCCATAGTATTTAATAATTATTATTATCATTAAAATATTAATACTAAATTAATATACATGTACATTTTAATCATTAAATTTATTGCATAAACATTTTGCAATGGGATCTGGCTGAAATTGAAATGAAGTTATATGTGACCTTGGCAACTAGATATTGAAAGAAATGGAAGAATCCTAGATTCATTGACTAAGTCACATTTGAACAATAATAACAATAACTTAGCTGTGGATTCAAGAAAGCATGAGCGAGTTGTTGATTCATGAACAGCAGCAAGGAAATGGAATGGAATGAAATTTGAGAATGTATTTTAAATATACGACAGATGCTGAAAATGGATGTTGAGCACAGGTCTTGTGCAAACTGAGTTTTTGCACCACATAGCTAGATGAGCTCAGAAGAAAAGCCATAGTATTTAATAATTATTATTATCAAAATATTAATACTAAATTAATATACATGTACATTTTAATTGTTAAATTTATCACATAAGCATTTTGCAATGGGATGGGGAGTCTGGCTGAAATTGAAATGAAATTACATGTGGCCTTTGCAACTAGATATTGAAAGAAATGGGGAATCCTAGATTCATTGACTAAGCCACATTTGAATAATAATAACAATAACTTAGCTGTGGATTCAAGAAAGCATGAGCGAGTTGTTGATTCATGAATGGCAGCAAAGAAATGGAATGATATTTGGGAGTGTATTTTAAATATATGACAGATGCTGAAAATGGATGCTGAGCACAGTCTTGTGCAAACTAAGTTTACGCATTACATAGCTAGATGGGCTCAGGAGAAATGCTGAGGTATTTGATAATTATTATTATTATCATTAAACCCCTTCAGGTGGACAGCCCTGCTCAATCTGCAGAAAAGGCATAGGTCAAAACTCCATAAGATGTACCTGGTGTAAGCTATGGACACATAAGAGGTGCAGCAATATCAAAGGAAGATTAATCAGGATGATAGTTTTTGCATGTGGCAGATGAACAGGGGCAATAAACACCGAAGATGTACAGAAAACAGATTCCCTCACAAGCCAGGGGGCAAAACTAAAAGTAGTTGATTGCTTCTGCTACCTAGGCAACCAAGTCTGTAGTGGGGGTGGATGCTCTGAGAGTGTAGCTGCTAGAATAAGAATAACCTGGGCAAAGTTCAGAGAGCTTCTACCTCTGCTGGTAACAAAGAGCCTCTTGCTCAGAGTGAAAGGTAGACTGTATGATGCATGTGTGCAAACAGCCATGCTACCAGGCAGTGAAACATGGGCCATGACTGCTGCGGATATGCGTAGGCTTGAAAGAAATGAAGCTAGTATGATCCGCTGGATGTATAATGTCAGTGTGCATACTCATCAGAATGTAAGCGCCCTGAGAGAAAAGTTTGACATAAGAAGCATCAGATGTAGTGTGCAAGAGAGATGACTGTGCTGGTATGGTCATGTGTTGGGTATGAATGAGGAGAACTGAGAGAAGAAGTATCACACCCTAACAGTGGAAGGAACCTGTGGAAGAGATAGACCCAGGAAGACATGGGATGAGGTGGTGAAGCATGACATTCAAACGTTGGGCCTCACAAAGGCAATGACAAGAGACCGAGACCTTTGGAGATATGCTGCAATTGAGAAGATCCAGCAAGTAAAGTGAGATCTCAACTGTAGCCAATGCCAGTGTTGCATAACCAGCCCATTTAAAAGGACTCTTGAATCATCGGGTGATATGATGTGCATGAGAAGACCTGTTGGGTCAAGTGAAATCGAAATTGTAGTCATGGCCAGTGCCGCCTGACTGGCACTTGTGCTGGTGCCAGTGGCATATAGAAAGCACCGTGCAAATGTGCCCCCTGACCGGCTCCTGTGCTGGTGGCACATAAAAAGCACCATCTGAACATGGTTGATGCCAGAGCCGCCTCACTGGCTCCCATGCCGGTAGCATGTAAAAAGCACCCACTACACTCTCGGAGTGGTTGGCATTAGGAAGGGCATCCAGCTGTAGAAGCCTTGCCAGATCAGATTGGAGCCTGGTGCAGCCATCTGGCTTGCCAAATGTCGAAATACATTGTAAGTAGCTGAGAATGCTACAGACACTTGTATCCTAAAATGTAACCCCAGGTAAAAATCAGATTGATACTATGTGACAAAGCTGACTCATTATCTTACAGGTAGAGTCCCTCTGACTGGCTTTCATCTAATTTTTGTTTTCGTTCACCTCTATCCTGCTGTCTTTCACTCTCGCTTTCCTTCTCCTGCACTTCCCTCAGGTTGGGTAGCTATGTATCTCCTTTGCGGCAGTGCAACTGTTTCTGTCCTCATTTCTGATGCTTCTCTCTCTCTCTCTCTCCGGCTGGGTAACCTTGTACCTCCTCTACCGCAAGACACCTGTTTCTGTATCTCTGTCTCTCTATAACCTTTCATCATCTGACACAAGATCAACCCCTTCCCTCTCAAAAAGATTTTTGTCTTGCAGGCTACTTGGTGACCCTGTCAATGCAGGTGCCACTTAAAAAGCATCCAGTCCACACTGTAAAGTGGTTGGCCTTTGGAAGGGCATCCAGCTGTAAAAAACCTTGCCAAAACTGACCTCACATGTGCTTGTGCTATGTAAAAACACAAAGTCCACTCTGCTGGGTGGTTGGTGTTAAGAAGGGCATCCACCTGCAAAAATCCTGCCAAAACAGTCACAGAAGTCTGATGCAGGCTTCTGCCTGGGTGTCCCTTGTCAAACCGTCCCACTCATGCCAGCATGGAAGGCAGACGTTAAACAATGATGATGATGATGATGATGAACACCTGAGTCAACTAAAGGTTAAAAGGTGCTATAATTGGAATTGAACCCAATATTTCATGACTGCAATGTGAACTAAACTATTTATCTATGCTTGCATCTACATGAATAAACAGACACATGTATGTATTCATGCTCACATGCATATTCAGCTAGAAACCTTTTTGAGTGATATAGTCTAACCTGCTATCACCAAATGATCAATTAGTTATTCCTGTAATATAGACTGTTTAATTAAACTTGAAGATGGTGATGGCCACTATCTAGCCATCTGCATTAACTGCAGACTTTATCATTATTATCATCATTATTATTATTATTTCTATAATAATGATGATGATGATGATGATGATGATGCCTCCTCGATTTTTACATATAAGTATTTGAAGGAAAGGATTAAAAACAAAAGAAGCAGCATTTATTTGTGACGGATGCATGAATATATTTTGAGTCCAGGTATGGATTTTGCAGTAAAGTCACAATGGGAACAATGATAATTTTGATTGGGATTGAACAAATGTGTCTGTTGATTGCAGAATATCATTCTTTTATTGTTCTGTTCCTTCAACTCAATTTTTTTGATGCTACATGACACATTTTATACCACTCAGATTGTTCTAGGCAATATGGTGTTAAATTAAGGTGTAGGGATTTTAGTGATTGTTTCAAGTTATCCTTATACCAACAGAGGGGGGGGGGGTCTTCCTTTACCGTGGAACCCCTCTACTTGTCAGCCATACAAACGAATTTTTGGAATGCAATCATCTTGCATTCAAACAACATGTTATGCCCATCTGCACTGAATTCTCAACAGTACGCTTTCAATACTGGAGATATCACATCTTTCAAAAATTGTGACATTCAGTCTCATACAAATGTGTGCTCAAAATACAAGATTTGTACACACATATTTAGTTTCAAATGATAATAATAATAATTCTTTCTAATTTTTCCACAAGGTCAGTAATTTAGTGGAAGGGAGCAAATCAATTACAAATATCCTCAGTACTTGACTAGTACTTTATTAATCAGGGAAGGATGAAAGAGCCAGAAGAAATGCTGATAGGCATTTTGTTTAACACACTGATGATTCTGTCAGCTCATCACCTTGATAATAATCCTTTCTACTACAGGCATAAGGTCTATTTGGGGAGGGAGTAAGTTGATTATATCAACCCCAATGCTAAAATGGCAGTCAACCTTGGTAGAGTATGAACTTAAAAATGTAAATATGGATGAAATGTCACGAAGCATTTTGTCTGATGCATTAATGGTTCTGCCAGCTCACTGCCTTCATAACAATAATGGTTTCGAATTTTGGTACAAGACAAGCAGTTTTTGAGGGGAAGGGGAAGTCAATTACACCAACCCTAGTACTTGACTGGTACTTATTTTTTTGACTCTGAAAGGTTGAAAAGTAAAATTGACCTTAGCAAAATTTGAACTCAGAATGTAGAGAGCCTGAAGAACTGCCATTAAGCATTTTGTTTGGTGCAGTAACTATTCTGCCAGCTTGACACCTTCACTGCTTTAATAATAATTCTTTCTATTGTAGGCACAAGGGTTGGAATTTGGTGGGAGGGGTTAAGTCGAATACATCAACCCCAGTGATTCACTGGTACTTAATTTATCGACCCCGAAAGGATTAAAGGCAAAGTCGACCTCGGTGGAATTTGAACTCAGATCATGAAGACGGAGGAAATGCAGCTAAGCATTTTACCCAGCATGCTAATGATCCTGCTAGCTCACCACCTTAATAATAATGATAATAATAATTCACTATATTATAAAACTGTGTTAATAAAAGACTTTCTTATAATATAGTCTTAATAAAAGAATTTCACATCATATTGTTACAATAAAGGCTTGATTGTAACATTGTCTAAATAGAAAACTTTATTATAATACTATCTCAATGAAAGATTTCCTTATAATACTATTTCAATTTAAAACTTTATTCAATGAAAACTATTCTTACACTCATCTCATGAGATTACACTCCACACTTTTCTATACACATTTCATTCTTAGTTTTAACTCATTTGTTCACAGATTCTTACATCCATCTCACATCAACAATCTCCTACACTCAACTCACATAGCCACTTACACATACACACACTCAAATACTCAACACCTACCTTTATAATGTGGTCAACTCACCTTGATCTCATAGTTTCCAATATCGAGTTCAGTTAAGATACTAGACACCATCTTCACACACTCAGCATCAGGGATCATTGAATCATATTGACCAGCAATATCAATATCCTATCACAATAGAATAATAAAGATATGCATTAAACGGATGTGGTACAATGTAATATTTACATATAGGAAATCAAGTAAAGGTGAATTAATCAGCAGTGATGCTGATGGCTTAAACCTAACAATAGAGCTGTTGATGATTAAACCTAACAACATAGCTGTTGATGATATTAAACCTGACAACACAGATGTTGATAGTTAAACCTAACAACATAGATGTAGAACGTGAAACCTAACAACATAGATGTAGAACGTGAAACCTAACAACATAGATGTAGAACGTGAAACCTAACAAACACAGATGTTGATTGTGAAACTTAACAACACAGATGTTGATGGTTAAAATAAATGTTAAACTAGATGGCATTTAAGAGAATCAGTAATGTTGAAAATTAAAGCATACAAAAATGGTGTTAAAGAAAACTGAATCAGTTTAACAGTGTTAATGGATAACCAATTAGGGTGACTACATTAGAGAAAGATTTAAAGCACAGAATTAGCAACAATATTTGTAAGAATATAAACATACACATTGATAGAATTCTCGATATCGCCCTTTCGTCATGGCAGGTTGGTCTCGCCGATAAACTTTAGCAATTTGGTAACGTTTTATGTTGGTGATTTTGTTCATGGCCAAATAACGAGCAAATGGTACCTGTGGGCAGTTAAGGAATTGGTAAAAATAGAAAATATTGGAAATTGAACCTGAAGACAACTGGAGCCAGTAGATTGGTAAAACACTGAATCAAGGAGTAGAATTTTAAAGAATTGTTGGACTCTTAATCACTTTAATTTTATTTGATATAACATACTGAATATGTTATTCACTCTTTTGTTACCAAATTTCTGCTGGTATACACTACCTTTATTTTAATTAATTTTGAAAATAATAAAGAATTTAGTGAAATAACTGTCATTATTAATCTGGTGTTAGAAAAAAAAATTTTGATGGTCAGTTTTAATTTAGGTTACTTGAAAATGGGAAGTTTGCATCCTGGAATCAAAGGCAGTCTCAAGTAGGTTGGTATCAAAAAGGTTAAGATGTTAGACTAACAATGAGCACAAGGTAAAAATTCCTTTTAATAAACTTTTAGAAAAAGATACAGTCAAATCATAACGCAGTGATAGAATTTCACCTCCTTGGTCAACCAAATCATAAATCAGTTTAGAATCTTCACCATATTTTCCAGTAAGGGTTTCCTGATAGAAGAAACAAGAAAATGGTTTGATAACAAAAACAATTGCAACTGGGGAAGTAACTGCAAGCATTTTAGTTAATTCTACTGACAGACTCTTTTATTGATTTTGACAGTTGTTTCATAACTGAAACTACTTACTAAACTATAAAGTAAGAGGTTGAGTATTCCATAAATAACTCATATCCTTTAGTATTCAGAATATTCTGTCAAATGTAATGCTATTTTATTTATATTGTTTTGAATTAATCAAGCATTATCTTGCAGATTTGGGATTTCGATGATTTGATTGTTTATTTTTACAATGACACTGTATGCAGAGTAGGTGTGAGAGGCCAAATGTGGCTAGTTGGAACATATTACAGGTAGAATATTTTGACCTGATATGGCCAGTTTAAATGCTAAAGGGGTAACTTACTTCTCATGCAGAATCAGTATCACACTTCATGACAAAGTTGGTTCTCAAATCATAGATGCATTCTGATTGGCTTCTGCACAGTTTACATCAACCCAATCTCATGCATACATGATAAACTATTACAAGCAAATTAATGTATATTCTGTAGTATATTAATACCCTACACTACAAATAAACATAGTCACTCACTGCTGAGGTACACAATTACAAACAATTACAAATTCATGTTTCTTCCACATTACATTAAACACCCTTACACTCTAACTTATTATAGTCTCTAATTTGTGAGACAGAATATTACAAGCAGATTAATGGATACTAGATTAACCAACCCTAAGACAAATGAGGAGATGTATCTACATACATATTTATATACACACACAAACCTATAAATACATGCTATGTTGTCTGAAACAGAGAAGACTCCTTGCACTAAGGACACCCAAGACTTAGAAGGAAGGGTGATGTTGAAGTAGACAATGAATTAAGTCTACTACCCACAAACAGGCTTTTGCAAAGATTCCATCTCAATAATTACAACAAGAAGAAACTTAGCCCAAGGTGCTCTACAGTGAGATTGAACCTGGAACATGATTACAAAACAAACTCTTTCACTACAAGGCCATAACTGCATCTGTAAGGTCACACTGTGCTGCATACACACACACACAGTAGCATATACAAAAAGAAATATTATTCATGCAAAACTGTGTTCAATCTTTTAATGTTTATACATATGTGTGTGTATGTAAATCTAAATCACATTTGTAACAGAGAAAGCAAACATATTTATCAATGAAAGTAAAAAAGAATGTTATCACCTTTAATTCAAAGACGGGTGTGTCAATGGTCTCGGCTCCATGACGCTTGAAGCACTCAATAATTGTAGCAAACACATTTTCTCTGATAGTCATCTGCTGAGGACTAAAATCCCGAGTGCCCTACAAAAAGAAATATTATTTGTGCAAAACTGTGTTCAATCTTTTAATGTTTATACATATGTGTATGTATATATATATACACGTCCTCACTTTGTTGTTTTTTTTAACTATATATATATATATATATATATAGATAGATAGATAGATAGATAGATAGATAGATAGATAGATAGATAGATAAAGAGAGAGAGAAAGAGATTATGGCCTGAAAGAGTAGAAAATTGGAGAATTTCCAATGCACCACTAAACCAGAGCTCAAGGCTATCTACATACTTCCCAAGGAAGATTGAAATTATGCTGGAATAGACAATCCAGGTATCACACTATTAAATCCAATGTGTGGGTCTAGTAAAGATAAAATATTCGAATAAGGAGATAATATATATATGTGTGTGTATATATATGTGCATACAACCATATGCGAGCCATGTACAGGGATGCTGTCAGTAACGTGAGGGTTGGCAACGAGTACAGTGAAGAACTTCGGGAAGAGGTAGGGGTCCACCAAGGTTCAGTCCTCAGCCCCCTCCTATTTATCATAGTCCTCCAGGCAATAACAGAGGAATTCAAGACAGGATGCCCCTGGGAGCTCCTCTATGCTGATGACCTTGCTCTAACCGCTGAGTCACTATCAGAACTAAAGGAGAAGGTTCAGGTGTGGAAGCAAGGATTAGAATCGAAGGGCCTTAGAGTCAACCTAGCTAAAACCAAAGTCCTAATAAGTAGAAAGGCAGACAAACCACAAACCCCTTCAGGTAGATGGTCCTGCTCGATCTGTAGAAAAGGCATAGGT
>NC_068987.1:41766192-41769153 GCF_001194135.2 Octopus bimaculoides
GCATAAGCTTGCAAGGAACGAAGCCAATATGCTCCGCTGGATGTGTAATGTCAGTGTGCATACTCAACAGAGTATAAGTGCCTTGAGAGAAAAGTTGAACCTAAGAAGTATCAGTTGTGGTGTGCAAGAGAGATGATTGCGCTGGTATGGTCATTTGGCAAGAATGGATGAGGATAGCTGTGTGAAAAAGTGCCACAGCCTAGCGGTTGAGGGTACCTGTGGAAGAGGTAGACCCAGGAAGACCTGGGATGAGGTGGTGAAGCACAACCTTCGAACATCAGGCCTCACCGATTGTCTGACATACGAGCTACGTGCCCTGCCCAGCGAAGCTGAGACTGCATCAAGATGGTATGGATGCTGGGCGGGTTAGCACGTAGTAGTACCTCGGTGTCTGGAATCCTGTCTTTCCACTTTATGCCGAGTAGTTTTCTGAGGTGTATTGTATGAAAGTGGTTCAGCTTCCTGGCATGACGCTGGTAGACAGTCCAGGACTCGCAGCTGTAAAGCAGTGTTGTGAGAACAACAGCCTGGTATACCTTGATCTTTGTCATGGTGGTGATCCCTCTCCTGTTCCAGACAGTCTTGCGTAGCCTGCCGAAAGCAGCGCTTGCCTTGACAAGTCTGGTGTTGATTTCATCATCGATGACAACATTTCTAGAGGGTGTAGCTGCCATTCAGTCGCATTCAGTCGCTGCCCGTTGATGGTGATGTTGTGTTCAAAGTAGGGCTGGTTGGAGCTGGCTGATACATTACCTCAGTCTTTTTCGTATTGATAGTAAGGCTAAAGTTGTTGCAGCTGCCAGAGAACAAGTCAACGCTGTACTGCATGTTGGACTAAGTGGCAGCATTGAGAGCGCAGTCATCGGTGAACAGGAGGTCGTTGACGGTGTCCACTGAAACCTTGGTTTTCGCTTTGAGCCTCCCGAGGTTGAAGACTGAACCATCGAACCGGTACTTGATGCAGATACCTTTGTCTGTGTCCCTGAAAGCATCTGTCAGCATGGCTGAGAACATAAGGCTGAACAAGGTGGGAGCAAGGACACATCCTTATTTCACTCCGTTACCCTTGCCAACATGCCATCGTGTAGTTATCTTACGATGGTGAGGAATTTTCTGAGGCATCCATACTTCGCCAAGATTCTCCAGAGACCTTCTCTACTAACGTTATCAAAGGCCTTGGTCAGGTTGATGTAGGTAGAGTAGAGGTTGACGTTCTGCTCCTGACACTTCTCCTGCAGCTGTCTAGCAGCAAACACCATGTCGATAGTCCCATGCTCTTTCTGGAAGCCATAGAAATGATATGAAGAATCTCTATGACAGCTTGAATAGGCCTTCCACCATCAATGGTGAAGCCATCGATAGGCTACCTCAAGTCCCTGTTGAAGAGTCAATGGATGTCGAACCAACTTTGGAGGAAATTCAGAAAGCATGCCACCTACTGTCCAGTGGCAAGGCACCTGGTCCAGACTCCATCCCAGCTGAAGTATTCAAAGAAGGCAGTATGGCCCTGACCAGGAAAATTCACCAGCTGTTTCAGCTCATCTGGATGCATGAGACAGTGCCCCAAGACTTCAAGGATGCCTCCATCATCCACCTCTACAAGCAAATTGGAAGCCACCAGGTCTGCGACAATCATCGCGGAATTTCACTGCTGTCCATCACAGGCAAGATCCTGGCTAGAGTTTTGCTCAACCACCTCACTGCACAGCTAGAGCAGGGTCTACAAAGCCCTGGATCATGTCTGCTTTGCTGCTAAGCCAGGAATCCTGCATCTGGCGCAACTTCGTTTGGATTGTGCTCCGTACAATCCGCAGTCTATCCTTCTTTGAAACTGACTTGGGGTCAGTGAGGTGAGCTTTGTAAACACAATGCTTTTCCTCTAGTAGTTGCTTGATCTCCATGCAGTTCTCATCAAACCAGTCCTAGTGATTCTTTGTAGATGGCCCAAGGCATTCCATGGCTGTGTCGTACAACGTCACCCGGAGTACAGCCCAGGCTTCCTCAATATCCTTGCCTTGTAGCACAATGGGGTCCAAGCATTGCTCCAATGTATCGATAAATAGCTGCTTGACGTTGCTATCCTTCAGCTTGCCGATGTTCAAGCATTTTGGTGCTTTCCTATTTTGTGGTCATCTCTTGGGCTGAACTCTAAGGTTGAGTTTAAATACAAGGCGGTGGTCTGTCCAGTATTTTGCGCCACACATGGTCTTTGTAACTCGTATGTCTTGCCTGTCTCTCTTTCTTATGATAACGTAGTCGATGTCAGACAATCGATTACCAAAAAGATTGCTCTTTGGTGAGCTGCAAAGGGGAAAGCGCTCACAAGGCAGCCAGAAGAAACGCTTTAAGGACACACTGAAAGCCTCACTGAAAGCCTTCAACATAGACCATGACACATGGGAGCAGTCTGCTCTAGATAGAGAAAGGTGGCGATCAGCTGTCCACAAGGGTGCCAACACACGCGAGACCAATAGGATCGCTGCTGCAGAAGACTGCAGACAAGCCAGGAAGAACAGAGCTAACAACCCTGTAGCAGGCGCTACCATTCCCTGTTCACACTGTCAAAGACTCTTTCGGGAGCAGATTGGCCTCACTAGCCATCTGCAGACTCACAAAACAAGGCCACCCCCATCCCAGGATGACTAGATGGTCTTCGTTGCATCAATGGACAAACTACTAGGCCTCACCGAGGCAATAACTAGTGACCGAGACCTTTGGAAATATGCTGTGCTTGAGAAGACCCGGCAAGCCAAGTGAGACCATAACCTATGGCCTATGCCAGTGGTGTAACCAGCCCACTTAGGCATACCTTTCTTTCATTGGACACTAAGCTCTGCTTGTGAAGACCTGTTGAGGCAAGTGAAATAGAAATCAAATTCAATGACAGCACCGCATGACTGGCATCCGTGCTAGTGGAGCGCTAAGAGTACCATCTGAGCATGATTGTTGCCATTGCCAGTT
>NC_068987.1:41770108-41771394 GCF_001194135.2 Octopus bimaculoides
ATATATATATATATATGTGTGTGTGTGTGTGTGTGTGTGTGTGTGTGTGTGTATATAAATATATATGTGTGTATATATATAAATAAATAAGCATCCAATGGGACAGCATAGCTATATTTAAATTTATATTTGATTTGACAGTCATGAGTGATATATAATAAAAATAAATCATAGTGTATATTTAAAGAAATTGTTATAAAAAAATTCCTTGAATAAGAAATACAAATATAAATTTTATATAAGTTACTTTAATTTTAAATGGAAAAAAAAATTATTATTAGTTAAAAAGCTTATATTCATTTGTGTGAAATAAGAAGAAGGAATAAAGATAGAAGAATAGTTGTTAATATTACAGAATCGAGAAAGAAAATACATTCTGTGGTTAAGATTATCGAAAAGATCGTACAGCGATAAAGAAGTGATTTTGAGAGGTTGAATAAAGTAACAATGTAAGGGAGATAAAGCTAAGATAAATTCATAAAAAAGATCTTTCGAAAAATTGCATGTTTCTATATTTCCATGTTGACTATGTTAAATATTAAAAACTTACAATGTGAATTGAGAATCTAGCTATGCATAGAAGAAGTAAAATCTGTAGTAATATTTTATAAATAATTTTCTAACTTATATAATGTAATGGTGAATGTGAATGTAAGAAAATGTATTATTACTATTAAGGAGTGATAGGTGCGAAAAAATAAGTATATTAAAAATACAAGAAGTAATTCATATATATAGATCTAAATGAGAAGAATATTATTTCAATATATGTACAAATATAAGGAAAAATCTACGAAATAAGATACAAAGATATGTGTATATATGTATATATGTACACATGTACATATGCAGATATATACACGCAAATATACATCCATATACCTGTGTTTAATAATATGTATAATATATGACATTCTCTGAGTGGTTGGCGTTAGGAAGGGCATCCAGCTGTAGAAACTCTGCCAAATTTAGATTGGAGCCTGGTGTTGCCATCCGGTTTCACCAGTCCTCAGTCAAGTCGTCCAACCCATGCTAGCATGGAAAGCGGACGTTAAACGATGATGATGATGATGATGATGATGTATATGCATAAACTTTATAAGTAAAATATAGAATATAATATATAATATATTAATTAATTGGTGTTAATATAAAATTGAAAAAAACGTTAGAAGCAATAATAATGATTAATAATAATAATAATAATGAGAAAAAACTGGAAATACTATAAATCCATTTTAGGCGTATAACCCAAAATAAAAAATAAACTATATCTATGAGAGTGT
>NC_068987.1:41771494-41772232 GCF_001194135.2 Octopus bimaculoides
GAGAAAAGTTGTATTTAAGAAGCAACAGATGTGGTGTGCAAGAAAGACGACTGTGCTCGTATGGTCATGTGTTGCGAATGAATGACAGCTGTGTGAAAAGGTATCACACCCTAGCAGTTGAGGGAACCTGTGGAAGAGGTAGACCCAGGAAAACCTGGGATGAGGTGGCGAAGCATGACCTTCGAAAATTGGGCCTTACTGAGACAATGACTAGTGACTGAGACCTTTGGAAATATGCTGTGCTTGAGAAGACCCGACAAGCCAAGTGAAACCATAGCCCATGGCCTATGCTAGTGGGTGTAACCAGCCCACTTATGAATACTCCTCATTCATTGGACAATATACTTTGCTTGCAATGACCTATTGAGGCAAGTGAAATCAAAATCGCTGACATGGCTGATGACAGTACCGCTTGATTGGCACTCATGTCAGTGGAATGTTAAAAGCACATCTGAGTATGATTGTTGCAAGGGCCACGGATTGGCACCCGTGCTGGTGGCACGTAAAAAGCACCATTTGAGCATGATCATTGCCAGCGTTGCCTTACTGGCACATGAGAAGCAACATTTGAGCATGGTCATTGCCAGTGTCACTGGACTGGCTCCCATGCAGGTAGCACGTAAAAAACACTTTTTGAGCATGGTCGTTGCCAGAACCACCTGACTGGCCCTCGTGTCGGTGGTACATAAAAGCACCCACTACACTCTCGGAGTGGTTGACGTTAGGTAGGGCATCCAG
>NC_068987.1:41774915-41776497 GCF_001194135.2 Octopus bimaculoides
AGAATCATTAGTATGACGGATAAAAATAATTAGCAGCATTTCATTTGTCATTTTATTTGGAGTTCAAATTCTGCTGATGTCAATTTTGTCTTTCATTTCATCTATATATGGGCTACAAAATAAGTACCAGTTGAGCACTGAAGTTGTAATTGATTAGCCTCTTAACCCTAAATTCTGCCAAGGTTGACTTTGCCTTTCATCTTTTCAGGGTCGATAAATTAAGTACCAGTCAAGTACTGGGGTTGATGTGATTGACATACCCCGCCCCCCAAAATTTCAGGCCTTGTGCCTACAATAGAAAGGATATATTATTATTATTATTATTTCCTGTGCAGGTGGCACATAAAAAAACACCATTTGAGCGTGGCCGTCGCCAGTACCGGTGGCATGTAAAAGCACCCACTACACTTTCAGAGTGGTTGGCGTTGGAAAGGGCATCCAGCTGTAGAAACTCTGACAGATCAGATTGGAACCTGGTGCAGCCATCTGGCTCACCAGTCCTCAGTCAAACTGTCCAACCCATGCAAGCATGGAAAGTGGATGTTAAACGATGATGATGATGATGATGATGATGTTCACAGATTAAGAAATAGCACTGATGACAATTAGTTCAATGCCTTTTTGTAGACATATGTTTTATTTAAATTTTCAGCAATGCATGGATAGATTACTGCATGTTTCTTTTTTAATCTAGTACTCTGAAAAAACTTGATCTTTTATGACTGCAATATTGCAACATTAAACAAGACAATGCAATTGATACCAGATGCACCCAACTTGTTGCTAATGTCTTAATACCATAATTCAATAAGAGAAAACAACCAGACAGGCAATTCAAGGCCAAATGAAATTGTACATAACTCAGAAACAAAGACTTCTGAAAAGCATTAAAAAACAAAGAAATTTAATAGTCATACATATGGTAATTCCCTGAATTCCAGCTTTATGAATTTTGACAAATATGGAATATTTAACAAATTTGTAGAGAATTCCTCTGTCAAATGAATATACCTTTATATAAATGTTACTGTTGAGAAAGGCATGAATATCACAAGAAATGGTGCTAAAAAATTATCACTGATATCAAATATATGAAACAAATAATAGAGATATTTCATGAACACTCATATATAATAGCAATGGAAGTATCAGGAAATAATAATAATAATCCTTTATACTGTAGGCACAGGGCTTGAAATCTGGTGGTGGGGGTTAAGTCAACCAAATCAACTCCAGTACTTATCTGGTACTTAATTTATCGGCCCAGAAAAAAAAAGCACGCAAAGCAACGGGAGGGTGGGGAGAGGACTTTCGGAAAATTCACACGCTCTGATGTTTTTCCCTCATAACTTTGAGGAAAATGGATATCTTTTGATGAAATCTTAATATATAAAGCTGAAGTTGTGTGTCTGTGTGAAGCCTTTTTAAAAGTTTATAGAAATCCACATTTTCCACTTTTTCGTAAAAATTTTTACATCAATGGAATTTTCTCAATGTGAACTTTCCAGTGCAGTAATTAGATTTTTTAAATTCCGTTTACTTTGTGTGATTTAAGGGAGATTTGGCTGTTGTTTCTAGCAAC
>NC_068987.1:41777118-41777974 GCF_001194135.2 Octopus bimaculoides
TCCATATTTGTTTCATTTTTCTCTGTTATGTGCTTATGTGCATCCGTAGATTTCTAATGAAGTAATAAGCAGTGAAGAGAATCCGTCATAAGAAAACTTTTAACTACCTCTATTCCTTTCTCCCCCTCTCTCTACCTCTTCCTCTCTCAAACGCATACACGTGCAAGTACACAATCATTCAGTAAAATATAACTCATGTTCGTCAATGTTTTGGAAATATACCACGATTTTCACTAGGGTGTTAGGGTTAGGGTTTAGGGTTACGGTTACGGTTAGGATTAGTATTACGGTTTTAGGGTCAGGGTTAGGGTTTTAGGGTTAGGGTTTAGGGTTAGTGTTAGGGTTAGTGTTAGGATTAGGTTTAGGGTTGGGTAATCGTGCGGGTGTTAATCTGAAAAATTACAGATATGTGAAAAGTACCAACCCTGTCATCTATTATAACTTTTGTTGTTCTGTTTAAAATATACATAAACTATGCCTCCAAAGAAGAGAGTTTGCTGGGGAAAGACAGCAACCAGTTTAAAATGACGGCAACAGACTGCAGCAATTCACCACATTCCAGAAGCTACCTTGAACATAATGCAAAATGGTGCATCAACATCTTCTGCCCAATCTGATAGAATTCTGGCAAAACTGTGTAGCAACAGATCGCCAGCAATTGCTTCATCACAAATTGCCGCCCTAGCTCCTGCGAAAAGGGATTACCCTGCTATGTATAATCAGGGCAGTGCAAAAAGTTGTTTTGTACAAGCATTTCTATAGCCAATTAGACGGATGAAATTTACGTATGCTTAATAATTTTACGGAAAACAGCCTTCAGACTTTCCCTATTAATTTCATCGTCTTTTGAATTATG
>NC_068987.1:41778490-41780105 GCF_001194135.2 Octopus bimaculoides
TAAGAAACAAAAACTTGGTTTTTGCGTGGAATCAAGTACCCTGACGGAAAACGGGGTAGAGTGCGGTGGAAGCCTCGCATTAGTTACCCGATTTCAGCGCAAAAAATTGCAAAGGGAAAGTGCTTTAGTTTTTCAAATCTATTCAGCAATCTGGGATTATTATATATTATATTATATCCAGTTTTAAAGTATAAGCCTAGTTGGGGGTAAGAAGAATGTTTGGTATTATTTGATACTTTTACCTGCATGATTTACACTAAGAAACAAAAACTTGGTTTTTGCGTGGAATCAAGTACCCTGACGGAAAACGGGGTAGAGTGCGGTGGAAGCCTCGCATTAGTTACCCGATTTCAGCGCAAAAAATTGCAAAGGGAAAGTGCTTTAGTTTTTCAAATCTATTCAGCAATCTGGGATTATTATATATTATATCCAGTGATTTTAAGAGGTAGGAAAAAGATATTTTGATTTAATATTGTATCTTTACTTGTTTCACACACATACACAAACTAATGTGTTTTTTTAGATGAATTATTTATCATTCTTTATCTTTCCACAAACTTTGTTACCACTAACTTCTATAACCTCTGCATTTTCACTTATTCATTTCAAACTTCTTTGAATTTTCAATCTAATGTAATCCACACTCTCTTGAAAATGTATTTCTGCAAAATGTTATCTAAAAATATGGGTAAAGAAAGAAACAGCAAAAAAATATTTGAAAAGGGGAGGGGGTGAAATTTCCAAGGGTTCCACACCACCCTGTTTTCAAGACCCAAAAAAGAGTTTTATGGTATATTAGGAGGTCACCATAATTCATTCAGTGGAAAAAAAAAAACAATTTACCCAATGATTCTGGGATGGGGGTGGTCTGGTTTCCCACTCACCCTTTTTCTGAACAAAAATAAGGGGTTTGCAGCAAATTGGGAAACGGAGTGTGAAATTTGCAAAAATATGTCTGTTAAAAAGAAGATAGAAGGAAACAAAGAAACGGTCTGTCATACAGCCTAAATGTTGGTTGTTTCACTCATCACTCTGAGCTAAACTTAATCATTAAGTGGGCCTGGCTTGGATTAATATCTCCTCAGTTCTGGAGCTTGCAGGATTATCCAGAAGTGATAGGAAGAAACCATATGGTCTTACTCTCTGTCCCTGAGTAAGAAGTAGGTGCCTCGTTTGGGACACCATAATCTGTAACTCTTTCGCTCCTGCCCACATCCTGGATGATGCAGTAAATGGGAGGGTCACTGCTTCTGTAACCAAATGGAACAAAACCCTGAAGTATTGGGACGTTACAGTGAGCTATCTCTTCCAGCCTGTGACATTTGAGACATTTGGAGGGATTGGGCCACTAATGGTGAAGTTCTTGTCATTATTGGCAGCTCGCCTCACTGAAATGTCAGGTGATGCCCATGAGGGTGCTTGGCTTCTCCAATGCTTTAAGCCTTGCCATCGTCCATGGTAATGTCACGAGCTTGCTTCAGTAGGTTCCATTGAACCTTGTAGTGTACAACCAATTGAGGCATTTGGTGCTGCATTAATGTTTTTTCCTCCCTTCTTTTTGTTTTTCTTTTGTAAAATATATTCTTTTTCATATTTTGAATAAAATATATATTAC
>NC_068987.1:41782389-41783371 GCF_001194135.2 Octopus bimaculoides
AAAAAAAAAAAAAAAAAAAAAAAACCCCACCACCCATTTAAAATTTTGAACGTTTTCGAAAATTTGTTTCCCTAGATTCCAAATATGGAAGAAACCAGGTTTTCAAAATTTTAAATTCAATAAGCATATAGATATGTGTATAAAAAGATATCTATCTAGCTATGAATGCCTTCCTGGAGCTAAAAATAACAGTAACACTGTCTTCTATAGGACCGCCACATTTAGTTGACAAATATATTTTATAAAAAAATTGATAGACAAATAAATGAATGGATAAAATATTTCAAAATTTAAAATTGAGGGAGGGGGTAAAATTTGAGCCCCTTATTAAACTTTATAATATTAATTATTAATGTTTGTTTCTCATAAAATGGCCAGCAATTTCAGTAGGGGTAAGTCGATTACATCGATGTCAGTGTTTAACTGGTACTTATTTCATTGACCCTAAAAGAATGAAAGACAAAGTTGACATCGGCGGAATTTGAACTCGGAAAGTGTAGACGGATAAAATGACTGGCTTGCTTACAATTCTGCCAGTTCGCCACCTTAAATCTCAATCTAATATTGAGTTTGTTGCATCATGGAATTAATTCACTGGTGTGTTGTAATCAACTAATGCGTTTTGTTTTATGATCCAGAAAGTGAAACTACTGAAGTCTGTAGAGAACAGCATAAATTGAAAATGAAATGTTTGGTAGTACTCATAGACGACTTAAATCAACACCTATGAGCTGACTGAAAGGAAATGTACTAGATATTTGTATTAATAAAATGAAAATTGAAAATGCAACTTTCTTGCATCATTGGCATTAATCCTTTTGACAGTATTATCCTTATTCCTATAAAAGTCTTTTACTAAACTTATATTTCCATATAATGAAATTTAATAAGCGACTTTCAAAATTCCGATTTCTGGCAATTTTCTGGAATCTCTGTATCCGAAAAGCTGGGTTTTTCGAAAAAAAAAAAAAAAAAAAAAAAA
>NC_068987.1:41783381-41785034 GCF_001194135.2 Octopus bimaculoides
AAAAACCCCACAATAATTTGCAAGAAAATAGGGGGGGGGGGAAGTCTTTCAGAAAATAGTAGCTGAAAAACAGGATAAAAAAAACCTAAAAGCAGCGGAAATGCACGAACAATTATGGTGGTGTCATGAAGTAAACATGCTTCTGATACTCTCGTTAATTCATACGAATGTAACTGAGATTAAATACGTCATAAATAACTGTGATAAACGAAATATACACCGCCGGAAGTTGTTGTTGACAAACAACAGCAGTAATTTTATTCAGCTGAATACACGTCATTGATTAGTTTAAATTACCAAAATACAACACGAAATAACTTCGAAAATAGAAACTTTTCTCAACAACGCTAAGAGTAAAAGATATTCTTTATGACACATTCTACCAGCATACGTAGTTTGAAAGTGTTTAGTTAAAGGAAATTAATTAATCGAGCTGCTCGTTTATTCAGAATACCCAAGTCTAGTTTTGTATTTCCCCGGAATGTTTAGTTTCATTTTTAGTCCCAATGCGGGCGCATGCATGATAATATTCGTAAGTTATTACACTTGGAAAAGTACAGAACAAGATTTCTACAGTAGAATTAGCCTAATCTGTCACCTCTAATGGAAACTAAAAGTTCTTACAGTTAAAATTCTATTGTATTTATATAAAATTTCATTAAAAGATATTCATTTTCCTAAAAGTAATGAGAGAAAATAATCGGATAGTGTGAATTTTCCGAAAGCCCTCGGATCTTTCTGAACTGACAGGCACCACTTTTCATTTATATTTTATGTAGTGTTTTTGGTACCGAAACACTTTCAAACTTTGTATACTTGTATATTTTGTGTTATAGAACAGATAAAAATTTTTGTATTCGCAGATATTTCATGTAAAAAATTGTCGTATTTCAATAATTTTAACCAATCACTGATGTCTATTGAGGTGAAAACAATTACTGCTATGAAATATAAACAACATATTCTAGCGGTGTAATGGGATCTTTTCCCTTGAATAAAATTAGTGCCATTGTTTGTCAACAACAACTATCGGCGGTACTGTTATTTATGACATCGTTCGTGTGTTTGTACTGGTTTTAGCTTTAGGGTTAGTTTTAGGGTTAGGGTTATGATTATTTTTGCCATAACCTAACTCATAACCCTAACCCTAACCCTAAAACCCTTACTAGAGAATAACGATATAATTAACAAGGAATAATGATCTTGACACTGGCAAAGATTATTGTTTACAAAAACAGCAGTAGCTGTATTCAGTGATTGGTTGAAATTACAGAAATTCGACAACTTTAACATGAAATAACTTGCGATGTAGAAATTTTTGTTAAGAAGGCTAAGAGAAAAAGATGTTTTATATGACACGTTCTACCAGTATCCCAAGTTTGAAAGTGCTTCGTTAAGAAAACAAATGGTGCCCGTCAATTCAGAAAGATCCAAGCCCTTTCCTCACACCCTTGGAAAAAATTTCCCCCACAAATTTCTTTATAATCGTTATCTATACCGTTTGAACGGTATTTATATAAAATTTAATTGAACAATATCTATTTTCCTAAAATTTATGAGGTTCATTGACGCAAATTTTTGTTTTCACATTCGTTTAATACGCTTTTTTGGTAATTATTCAGTTTACGTGTGTAAAAAAGTAAATAAAAATTA
>NC_068987.1:41785207-41791639 GCF_001194135.2 Octopus bimaculoides
GGGGGGGGGGGGAGGACTTTCGGAAAATTCACAAGATCCTATTTTTCCGTCATACAGAATATAGAGTCTCTTACAGTTGTTTCTGGAATAGCCAAGTGTGTGGATCATCAAACTGAGTAAGGATTTCATAGGCTGAGTATACTATCATCAGAGAGATGTAAAAGTGAGGGTAAGTCCTCAATCGAAGATATTAGTGTATTCCAGTTTGTCAAGAATGGGGGAAGGATACGTTAGGTAGATCCATGATCAAATGAAGAATACAGTTATAGGTAATATCCAACAGCAGCTTCAAATGAGAATGTTCGATGATAATAGTGAAAGTTACCTGTACCAGTTTTGAATAGAGAATGAATGAGGATAGAATAGGAATATTATACTATAGTCAGGAGGAAAGACAGGTGGATGTAGTAGAGTAGATATATAGTAGTCAGTATAGTGGGGTATGCGAGTCGAGAGAGGTTAGTGGGTGCATGTATAAAGACAGGTAAAGAGATGAAGAATAACATATCAAATGACCACCAAGGCAGGCCAGAGTTAGCAAAAATGGGAGGGATAAGATAGTGATGGTAATGAAGTAGTTGTAAAAGATAATGAAGATCTCATGCTAAAGGGAGCCTGATAATAATGGAAGTGAGGGGAGATTTGGGACTCGTCTGGTTGTAGTGATACTAGAAGTAGATGCCCATAATATTAAATATAAAATATAAAAATTTGTGGTGTTAATGAAGTGTATGCTCATTGGGAACTGAGGGATAAGATTTGAAATGATAAATCAAAAATAAATAGATTAGGGACATATATTTACTAAGTTTAGATGTAGTGAAATTGTAGGGCTCAGGAATGAAGGAACCAAATATAATATTAAATAAATGAGTGAAGAGAGTTGAAAAGATTGATTAATTATATGCATTTTAGTAATTCGTATATAGCTCCAAACCATCAGGAGAGATGCTGAGTAGTGTTCTATTAATTATGAGTGTGTTGCAGCTGAAAGGATATTCTATTACTTATGATCTAGGTGGGGGATATTAGATATGGAATAAAGGAGAGAAAGAAAATCTACAGAAGAAGGAAAAAGATGTGAAGATACTGTAATCTACATACCTATACTTAAATAGTCATTATCTGAAAATCTTGTCTTTGCTTTCTTTCTGTTTGCACATATACATACAGTTGAAGATAGACGGAAGCAGAGAGTATGGGACAATCTGCGCTCAGTCCCACTTTCAACTCTCCCTTTGGTCAATTTTCAAGATGTTGCCTTCTGCTAGTGCAAAATTCTCAGAGGACTGGATTGATGCCTTGCCTGCAGCTAATGTTGGTGGTCTACTCAAGCTAGATGAGCTCTGCATCTTCATTGCACTCAGAGTGGGAGCTAACGTCTGTGGAGAACTGAGATGTTGTTGTAGTATGCTCCACAACTCAGCAAGTTTTCATGGTTTGTCTTGCTGCCTAAATATTGGTTGGTTTGTCACACCGAGCTAAACTTAATCATTAAGCAGGCCCTGGCACGGGTTAATATCCTCTCAGTTTTGGAGCTGGTGGGATTATGCAGAAGTGATGGGAAGAGACCAGATGGTCCTTATCCTTTGTTCCCAGGTAAGATATAGGTGCCTCATCTGGGACACCGTAGCTCCCCCTCACATCCTAGATGCTGCAGTAAATGGGAGAATCACTTCTTCCATAACAAAATGAAACAAAATTCTGAAGTACTGGGACCTGTCAGTGAACCATTTTTTCCAGCCTGTAGTGTTTGAGACGTTTGATTGAGCTGCGCCACTAATGGCAAAGTTCTTGTCATTGTTGACAGCTTGCCTCACTGAGATGTCAGGTGATGCCCATGCGGGTGCTTGGCTGTCCCAACACCTTTGCCTCACCATCAACCATGGTAATGCTGCAAGCATGTTGGCTTGTTTCAGTAGGTTCTGTTGAACTTTGTGATGTGTAACCAATTGAGGCAATTGGTGTTGCATTGGTGATTTTTTCCCTTTCTTTTTTCTTTCTTTGTTCCTCTTTTTCCATTTTTTTCTCCTGGATTTGGATTGGTATTTTTAATGTGATTTTGCATTATATATGTACCATATACATACATTCCAATAAAAGAATATTTCCTTAAAAACAAAAAAAAAACGTATGCATATATGTGGAGTGAGGTTGCAAAATGGAATGTTTTTACTGCATTTTTGACCTTGGGACAAAATATATATTTTTTATAAATGTTCATAACCTTCCAAAAACTATATCAGCTAAGCAAATGTCCTTCCCTAAATGCTTTAAAAGTATTTTAACATAATATGATCACTATTTCAGAAAATTATCGTTGTTCTCTTTGAACATATAATAGACAAATTTGGCTGGGGCAAAATGAATAAGACAAGATAATATAAATTTGCCACTTCTATTCTCTAGAATCACATTTGAAAACACATTCATACACATCAGTATCCATCCATAAACATCAGAAATGCAAAACAAATTTTAAACACCTAAGTCAAATGAAAGAGAATCAGGAGAAAATGACACATGATATGAAATCAATGAAACTCGACTAACTAAAAAAAAAAAAAAAATCAACATAAAATATTCTCTATAGCTTCTTCACAATCTGCTGGAGTGTCCCCTTCATGATATATTTACACACCGTGTAGTTAAAGAGAAGAAATAACTGAAATTAGTCGTTACTCATTTTACCCCATTTTAGACGTCATAATGCTGGCGTAGGGGACGTCCCACACCAGCATTAAGAATACCAACAACAACAGAAGTAGCAACTCGAAGATACACTGGATGTTTACGGAAACACCTTCAAGCAGCGCCTCTCCAACAACAGATCTTTGTTTAGGGTCCGAGAGAGACAATATGCCATGTTGGCCAGCCATGTGTGACGCCTGAAGGACAAAGGGACTCCACACGTAATCTCATGGAAGATCCTAGAAAAACCAGACCCTTACATCAACGGGAACGAATGGGCAAGGATATTAAAGAACTTCCTCAACTCGGAGAACATCTTAAATTCCAGGATGGAAGTCTTCAGACCCTATTTACACTTCATGAGATTGCTGCTGAAATCCTGGAACCCACAGACTGACCGGGTCGATTACAGATAGTAGTCTAAGGGAGACAATCCCTTGCATTTAACCCTTCTCCTTTGTCCATGTTTTCAACAACTGGTCTTTTCTCCCTCCACTTTGAATAGTGGTTATAGGCCACTGGCTATTAGGGTCTGAAGAGCTAAGTACTTTACGGATGCGAAGCCCTAGATAACCCCATAACTATCTTTATCTAATATATCATCATCATTTAACATCTGTTTTCCATGCTGTATGGTTTGACTGAAAACTGGTAAGCTGGGGGAGCTGTACCAGGTTTCAATCTGATTTGTCATGGTTTCTAAGCTGGATGTCCTTCCTAACGCCAACCACTCCAAGAGTGTAGTGGGTGCTTTTTACGTGCCATTGGCATGAGTGCCAGTTACAAAACACTGGCATGGCCACGACTATGATCTCACTTGGCTTGACAGGTCTTCTCAAGCATGGTGTGTTGCAAAAGGCCTCAGTCACATTTATGTATTTGTTTAGCAAGATTCTTGATGTGAAATCATCTGTTAAGATAGGTATTGTTATACTTGGGGATGGTCATATTTTGCTAATTAAACACACGCACTATATATTTGGTCTTCCCTTCAACTTTATTATTATTTTAATTTCTTTTTGTTAAAGCTCTTTCATTACACGTCCTGTGACCTCTTTAGCAACTCTATCCCACATGTCGCCTCCAGAAAAAAAAAAATTTTCATTACAATTTCTGATATAATCGGATTCTATACCATCTGAAGCATATTTATAGAAAGTCTCATTAAAAACATCAATTTTTCTGGAAACAAAGTGAACACATGCGTAGGTATCTGGGTACTACTAAAGCAGCACGGTCCCGAACGCGCAGTCGCGCGTCCGCGCTAGCTAGTCGTGAGTGGTCGATTCTAACCCTAACCCGTATTCATTTGCACACGCGGGTTAGGGTTAGGGTTAGGATCGACCACTCACGACTAGCTAGCACGGACGCACGACTGCGCGTTCGGGTCCGTGCTGCTTTAGTAGTACCGGTATCTGGTCGACCATTTGGATGCCGTCAGGTAATTACCATGGTTTCGCTCCGCTTGCTACAAATAGCAGCCAAATCTCCCCACACCATCTTATTAAAATCGTCCTTAACATAATGTCTGAACGATTTACTGAATTATGTTGTCATAGTCGAACAGAATAAAGTAAATATCAAGTAGACTGGAACACATTTGATCATAGTTTTGCCACATCAAGACGATTAAATAACAAGAGAAACAAACAATCTAACCCAACAATGTTACACAGTCAAACAGGTGTAAAAAAATGTAGAAAACGAATATGAAAACAAAAATTTGTGCAGACGAACGTGGGGGGTGGGGGAACTTTCGGAAAATTCACAAGATCCGATTTTCCGAAATCCTCTCTGCACCCCTACAGAAAACATTTTCCCATAAATTTCTTTATAATCGTAATCTATGCCATTTGAACAGTATTTCTATAAAATTTCATCAACATATATCCATTTTCATGAAAGTTATGAGGGAGAAATCGGATGTTGTGAATTTTCTGAAAATCCTCTCCCCCACCCCCGTTCGTCTGCACAGATTTTTGTTTTCATATTCGTTTTCTACATATTTTTACACCCATCTGACTACGTTTTCAGTTTTGATTTGGTGAGGGGGAGTTAAACTATGTATTAACCGACCCACATGAAATTTTGTAAATTGCAATCATTCTAGCCAGATTGATTCCGATTTCTGAATTGTGCCATTCTTGTTTTAGGTTAGGTACTAATGTAAACATTTACCGTAAATATAGTAACGTTATTTCACTTACGTCCCACGAATTCTTCACTGGGTTCCATACATTTACTGATATTTTATCAATATCAGAGAGAAGGAAAACAAGGCTCATTCTCCTCGTATATAGTAACCTCCCTGTCTCCCGAACGATTGCATCATTAAATGCACCGTTTACCGGAAATGACCTTTCAGTTGCCCTCATCTCATCACCATGGCCGAGCAAGAAAAAGCCGCAGTTAAACAGGCAATCAAAGACCAAGGTGAAATTGTGCGTAAATTAAAAGCAGAGAAAGCTGAAAAAGAAAAAGTAAGGTTTGATATACCATATATGCGATGGTGCTTTAAATTCAAGCTTGTTATGTGATTATTATTACTGAATTTTGCAAATCATATGAGATATTTTTATCGCATTCGTTTCATACATTTCTCACTAAGTTTTTATTCTTTTGAACTAATTAAATTTTCGTTCAAATGTAATTTATATATTCATTATTACTAAGGGCTGCCTTTAGTGATTTCTTGTAACACAGTTATGGCTAATTTTTGCAGGGGAGAGTTATGGTCAGTTGAATCGTTTGTATGACATTACAGGTACTTGAAATCGATGTCTCAGTCGACACCGCACTTTTTTTAATTGTGAACAGCTGGGTACAGAGATAGGCAGAGTATAGCATCCAGTCATGCATTAGAACCATGCAGCCATTTTTACTGGCTTATCATTGTTGAAGGACAACAGTTGCGTGAGATTGTGTAAACTTCGAACCTTTTCGAAGTCTAGCAGCGTCATTGTAGTGAATTGGCTTAAACTAGGTATTCAAACCGAGACGTGTCAACTTGCCGCTAAGCGTTACCTTATTATACTCTCTACATCGCTTCTCTATAATGGTGGTTATAATGTTCTCTAATTCTATAAACTTCAACTGAACACACACACACACAGATGCACACATCTATTTCAAAAATATTTATCATAATCATTAGTCGATTAAATATATTTTGTGGGACTCCCTCTCAGACTTATTTTTGAGCACCTCATTTTAAGTGTCCAGACGTAGCTTATTCTGAACTCATCACATCTGGGAATACACACACACACGAGGGGGTACTGAAATGTTCCTGGTTTGGGGTTATAGAAAATACCAGGAGGATCAGTTAATTATGATTTTAAGCAACACATTCCCCTCTCAGATTTACACACTTATCGCAACAGTCCTTAAGTTTTTCTAAGCTCTGTAAAAGAACTCGGAAGTTTGGGCCGCCATCCAGGCCTTTCGCGACCCTTAAAGTCAGGGATTTTCAGCACCCCCTCGTATATACAGGGGGTGCTCAATGAGGATTGCATTTTTGACTTTGAGAAGAAATAACTTTTTTACGTGTGTGTGCGCGCGCGGGGTGTGTGTATTCGTTTTTCACGCGAAAACGGCTGCAGGAATTGCCTCCATACTTGGGATGCATGAATAATTCGACCTCGGATGCATACTAGGATCTTCAGTTTATTTTTTTATAAAAAATAAATAACATTGCTTTCTATGTATGATTCACTTCTTTAACAAGAAGGTTTCTCAATG
>NC_068987.1:41795355-41795981 GCF_001194135.2 Octopus bimaculoides
ATATAGATATATATATATATATATGTATATATATATATATATAAGACCACTTGGTTGGTTACGATGATGAGGGTCCCAGCGAAATTAACGTGCAAGTGACTGAGCAATCCACAGACATGTGTACCTCTAATGTAGTTCTCAGGGAGACTCAGCATGACACATAGCGTGACAAGGTCAGCCCTTTGAAATACAGGTACTACTCCTATAATAATAATACAAATGCATATATTTGTATACGTATACTTTTATTCTTTTACTTATTTCGGTCATTTGGCTGTGGACATGCTGGAGCACCGCCTTTAGTTGAGCAAATTGATCCCTGGGCTTATTCTTTGTAAGCCTAGTACTTATTCTACTGTCCCTTTTGCCAAACTGCTAGGTTACGGGAATGTAAACACACCTGCATCAGTTGTCAAGCGATGTTGCAGTGAACAAACACAGACACACGCACATACATACATATATATATGTGTGTGTGTGCATGTGTCTTCTTTCAGTTTCCATCTACCAAATCCACTCACAAGGCTTTGGTCGGCCCAAGGCTATAGTAGAAGACACTTGCCCAAGGTGCCATGCAGTGGAACTGAACCCAGAACCATATATATATATATATATATATATATATA
>NC_068987.1:41796271-41797546 GCF_001194135.2 Octopus bimaculoides
TCATCATCATCATCATCATCGTTTAACATCCGCTTTCCATGCTAGCATGGGTTGGACGATTTGACTGAGGATATATATATCCATTTGTGTGTATCATCATCATCATCATCGTCGTTTAATGTCCGCTTTCCATGCTGGCATGGGTTAGACGGTTTGACTGAGGACTGGCGAACCAGAAGGCTGCACCAGGCTCCAATCTGATCTGGCAAAGTTTCTACAGCTGGATGCCTTTCCTAACGCCAACCACTCTGAGAGTGTTGTGGGTGCTTTTACATGCCACCAGCACGAGGGCCAATCAGGCAGTTCTGGCAATGACCACGCTCAAAAAGTTTTTCTTTTTACGTGCTACCTGTACGGGAGCCAGTCCATCGGCACTGGCAACAACCACACTCAAATGTTGTTTTTCATGTACCAGTAAGGCAATGATCATGCTCGAATGGTGGTTTTTATGTGCCACTTGCACGGGAGCCAATCTGTGGCACTGGCAACGATCATGCTCCGATGTGCTTTTAATGTTCCACTAGCACAAGTGCCAAACAGGTGGTATACTGTCAGTGGCCAGGTCAGCGATTTTGATTTTGATTTCATTTGCCTCAATAGGTCTTCGCAAGCAAAGGGTATTGTCCAATGAATGAGGGGTACCCATAAGTGGGCTGGTTACACTTCATGCTTGGCTTTGCTTTTAATGTTTCACTGGCATGAGTGCCAATCAGGCGGTACTGTCATCGGCCATGTCAGTGATTTCGATTTTGATTTCACTTGCCTCAATAGGTCTTCGCAAGCAAAGTTTATTGTCCAATGAATGAGGAGTATTCATAAGTGGGCTGGTTACACCCACTGGCATAGGCCACAAGCTATGGTCTCACTTGGCTTGTCAGGTCTTCTCAAGCACAGCATCTCTCCAAAGGTCTCAGTCACTAGTCATTGCCTCGGTCATCACCCATACGAGTGCCGGTCGAGAAGGGAGTGAAGCATGGAGATACGATCTCTTCAAAACTTTTCACCGCATGTCTTGATCATATTTGTATCATCATCATCATCATCATCATCGTTTAACGTCCGCTTTCCATGCTAGCATGGGTTGGACGATTTGACTGAGGACTGGTGAAACCGGATGGCAACACCAGGCTCCAGTCTGATTTGGCAGAGTTTCTACAGCTGGATGCCCTTCCTAACGCCAACCACTCAGAGAGTGTAGTGGGTGCTTTTACGTGTCACCCGCACGAAAACGGCCATGCTCGAAATGGTGTCTTTTATGTGCCACCCGCACAAGCC
>NC_068987.1:41800346-41806048 GCF_001194135.2 Octopus bimaculoides
ACAGAACTCCAGCAGTCTGGTTCCCTCCTCGTTGCGGGAACCGAAGCCATAGCCTCCATGTATGCCATGGAAGCCTCCAGCACGACGTCCGACATGACCGTTGAATTCTCCAGCCACAAAGAGAAGGTCCCTGTCACTCGTCGACGAGGTAGTTTGCAAGAGGGTGTCATAGAATTGGTCTGTATGTATATATATATATATAGCAAATAAGAAAATGGAGAGGATACAAAAGGACATACGGTAGACATTCCAGTGTGTCTATTCCAAAGCATTAGAAAGTATTAGAAGAAAACATACACATGTAGTAACTATGGATTACACACACACACACACACGTGTATTAATATTACAAAAAAAAAAGCAAAAGATCAGTTCCTTACGGCTGTTTCTGCCATGAGGCAACGAAAACCTCTATGCCATTTCCATCTCTTCAGTGTTCTGTAGGGTGGGCAGATAAAGTTTGGATGATGAGTTTGCCTCTAGGCTTCTTCAGAGAGTCTAAGTGGTTAGGAGGGCTGTGAGAGAAGTATAACTTATTAAAATGAATTAGGTATAGGAAGGGGAAATAAGCTACAAACTTCCCGTGATGTATTCCAGAATCCATATTACTTTGTCCAATGGTGGATAGGTGAGTATAGTCATTCTTGGGAGGAGTTTTTAGGAAGGGTGAATTTAGGCATTAATTCGCATTATGTTTCCATAGAAATTCACATTAAGTTTACATAGAAATACAGTGGTGGATTTGAAGGTATGGTCGATGTTATGGAGGTGAAAGTTCATATGTAAAATGCCAGCTAGTAGGTGCAACATTGTAAATGGTATGGCATAATTAGCTTATGGTGGTGAACCCATCATGGGAAAATTTGGTATATAAGTGTACTAATGAGAGTAAGGAACCAGGTGGTGACTAAAGTGCAGTGTTAGTGTTCATTATTTTTTTGCCGATCAACAAGTCTCTGAATCCCTATGTGTAGTGAGGTGGGGGTCGTGGTCAGTGCTACAGCCTAATTGGTCAGCTATTTTTTTGAAAACCATGACATGGTTCCAGTTCGTTGATGGTTACCAGATAAGACAAAAACAAATCAAATAAATATATAAACCATTGCCAGTATGGGCAAGTGAAAGAGCAAAATAGAATTAAAACCAAGTAAATGAGTAAAATACAAATAAAAACAAGTAAATGAGTAAGTGCGATAACTAAAATAATAGGACTAAAGGAAGAGGATCATAAAGGACAGCATAAGAAAAGTAAAAGAGTATAAACGTATAAAAATATAAAACATATATCTATCTATTGGGGGAATCTACTGTATATGGTTAAACATAATATAGGAGCTGGATAGGGGATTCATTGTTGTCGGAAGGCAGAAGAAGGAAGGTTTCGTGAATAGGGACAAAAGTGGAACAGACCAGAAGGATAGTGGTTGTTTGTTTTGCTAACTTATACTTATTCAGTGCTAAACCATATACAAGTAAAATATAGAATATTAGATATAAAGTATTAGAGGAATGGCACTGTGTTATAGTATTAAATTATTAAGTGTTTTACTTAAAAGGGGTAGTTTGAAGAAAATGTTTACATGGTTATGTATACTGCTATCGATGATTCTGTGTATAGCTAAAGCGGGGTAACCTGGATATTTCTAACTACTTAAATGAATGAATGAATGAATTAATTTTGTATTGGAATAGTACTCAATTTAGGTCTAAGGGAAGGGGTAATATCAGTTGCATATGTAAATTGGAGGTATTTGTGTTCGGGTAAGGGTGTCAACTATGAGGCGTAGGCATCCATGTATTACGATGTATTACGTAGTTTATCTATAGTAAATTGCATTATATTATACTCAGTTATCCGATTGTACATAATGGTTTATATTTATAAATTAAGCTAATGGACAGTGTGCTTTATCATTATTATTACTCTACTCATTTCTAGGGTGCTTTTAATTACTAGGTGCTAGTATGTATGATGAACTAGTCCCGTGTGTATTTTCCAGAGGTTTATAAGGTTCATATGAGAGGGGTTCTTAGTCACAGTGTATAAGCCATGTTTATGTAGAGTGTTCCTAGTAGGAGTATGGAGTAACATACCAGTGGTAGACAAAAACGATGGGGTATTACTATCTGTACCTGTCTATACTCATGCTCCAGCAATCATGCATATAAATATATCTACAGACCCACATATTCTCCTATACTAATACTAATCAGGTATATATTCACACTCATATCCATGTGTGTACACCATTATATACATGTAAATCCATACTGGCCCTTAGCCACACCCTTATCTCCACACATGTGCACACATGTATATATCCATTTCCACAACTATCAATGCATAATTGTGCAAACATCCAAGAACCTATGGCTTCTTGCATAGTCTCACATATATACCTATATAAATGTGCATATATGCATACATACACATGCCCATACTTATATCTGTATAAGCCTGTATATACATACACACACACACAAATATGTGTATATATATATATATATATATATGCACAGATACACATCCATATATGTATATATACATATATATACATACACATACATATATGTACACAAATATACCCATACATATATATACATACACACATACACATATGTACATATACACTCAAACAATGCACACTCATACATACAGACACAATACAAGTATTCACCTATACATACAAAGCCTTATACCTATACATACTTACACACACAGAAATAGGGTTACAATTGTATGTACTTATATGTGCGCACACACACATGCATAGATACACACATACATGTATACATCCGCACATGCAGCATACATGCATATATTCGTACATACATACATACACTCAAAAGTATATACAAGTACCTACCTAGAAAAGGTAAATCGCATACTAGTTAATGTGGGAAGAACCAGGGCATAAAGCACAATAGGGGGATGTGGCAAACGCTTATGGTGACCATGTACAGGAAGGTATTGATAATAGGAATATTGTTATTACAATACAAATAAGGAAGGGTGCTAGTGCTAGTGGGGGTTAAATAACTAGTACTAATGGTATTTAGAAAAAGTGTGCTTGGTCTTGTGAAGGCAGGAAACATTTCTCTCCTAAAGAGAATTAACAAGCGGAAGGTTGGCTTTAATCGTGAAGAAAATTGTATTTTCACATAACTTACATTTCCTATTCTTTGTACTATATACTGGTGCTGTGGTTAAAATCTTCCAATGTAGGTTATAATCAATTTCCTTATCCTTAAGTTCCCATTTGTAGTTGCTCAATCCCATTGAATTTCTCCTATTTCTGTTTCTAAAGGTGTATCTATGGTCATTAAGTCCATGTTTCATATTATTCTGGGTTGCTCCTACATACACCTCATTACCAGATTGCATACTTACTACACATTGGTATACTACTTCCTTTCTAATGCAATTATTGTTGAATACACAATTCCTGCTAATTCTACAATCACAGATTCTATATATCTGTGTGGTGGTAATATTGTGGGTAGTATTAGGTTTTGCATTATTGGTGCTGTGGTTATTGTTGATACTAATAATGATGTTTTGTTATTACTATTGCAATTGCTCGTATCACTATTATTATTATTATTGATTTCAATATTATTATTATTGTTTCTTCTTCTTCTTATCATCATCATCATCATCATCAACACTGCTATTACTACTATTATTACCTCATGGCTATTGTTATTACTAGGGTGCATATTACTGTTGTTATTTTTTCTACTTAAATAGGTGTCCAGTTTTCTATTGTTTATTGAGGAGATGATGGTAGCCAGGTTATGTGTTAAACTGCATCCTATTCTTATTGTTTTGTTATTAATCTCCCAGTATTTGTTTTTTCGTTTTATAAATTATTTGTTAATTAATATAAGTATTGTTTTAACTGTTATTCTTAATTTTTTAGCAAATGGGATGATTAACCAGACAGTGTCATTTTCATTATTTCCATGATTGGGGTTTTTATGTTATATGTATTGTTACTGTTTTTATTTTTATCATTATTATTATTTTTTTATTACTATAATAATAATAATAATTATTATTATTTATGGGTCACTTTTTTCATATTTCTAACACTTCTATTGTTGTTTTTGTACCTATCTTTGGTAGCATTGTAGTTGTCACAATTACTGGGGCTGGTAGTAGTTGTCCTATCAGGGCTATTATAGTTGTTGTGCCTCTGTTTCCTCCAATTTTGACATTTACTGATAGGATTTATAGATATACTATCCATTTTATTATCCTTATTATTGGTGTTATTACTTCCATTATTATTATTATTATTATTATTATTATTTGTGTTAAAGACATTATTATAGTTCCCGGTATTAGTCCTATCCCTACTACCGACTATATTATTACTCTTATCACTATTAATGTTTCTGGGGAAGTATTTGTGTCCTTATATCCTGCATTTTTAAGTGCTATGTTATACCTATCCTTGTGTTTATCAAAGATCTCTTCATTAGAGGAAAGGTTAGAGATCCTTTTACTTATATTTTGTTGTAGGGCTCTTTTTATTTGCTGGGGATGGTTACTAGAATTATTTATCTATCTTAAGGTAGAGTTTTCTTTCATATAAGGCTCATGGAGTCCAGTGTTTAAGTTGCAATTTATGTCTAAATAGTTGACTAAGTAGTTTTCATTTTCTATAGTTATGGATAGGCCAAACCTATTAAATAATTTATGTAATCGTTTCTTAAGTAATTCAAGGTGTCTATTTGAATAGTTCCTAGCTAAAAATAGTGCATCATCCCTATATAGACCTCCACTCAATTCTGGGAATTCTCTACTTATCATGAGGCATATTTGCCACCCAAATGTGGCTGACCATAAAGGGACGATGCTACTGTAGTTTGTAGCCCCGGGAAGATATCTCTTCCAGCTGGCTATTGACGCACTGTCTGTGCCCTATCGGTATTTGCAATGGGAAATCATTGTTCCCATCTCCAGCCTGACGCAATACACAAAGATCTGAGTTTCTGGGTATTGATCCATCATCACCAGCTGGTGATGGGAGATGATTTCTCAATGCAAATATATATACTTTTCCTTGTGACAAATAGTCACTCATATCGTAAAAGGAGAAACAAGCAATCATAAATCTCTGAGTGAGATGTGAACAGTAGCAGCATGACATCGTGAGGTATATTTGCCACCAACATGTCCCTTTATCGTCAGCCACATTTAGGTGGCAAATATACCTCACGATGTCGTGCTGCTGCTATTTACATCTTGCTCAGAGATTTATTATTGTAGATATATATACCGTAAATCCTCGAGTATAATCCGCAATTTTTTCCCAAAATTTAAAGGTCAAAATTTCTAGTGTGTACTATATACAAGGTTAAAAATGAAAAATATTTTCTAAGAGATAAATATGTAAAGGCAATTTACTTAATATTTATTTTTCACTGACGTTATTACTGTTATTTCTTTATTTTCTGCAAATAAAGTGCACAAAAAAGTAACATGTTTGCATTATGTTATATATACAATAATAATAAAGGATGTTACCATATATACGTTTACAAACCAAGGATGTTATATAGACCTCCTTGACTCAAGTTAGAGAATGGGTGTGTATTATACATGAGGGTTAGGTTTTCCAGAAGTACAGCCCCCAAAAAGTCCCCTGCATATTATACTGAAGGGTGGACTATACTCGAGGATTTACGGTATA
>NC_068987.1:41806148-41809543 GCF_001194135.2 Octopus bimaculoides
GCAAAGAACACAGGTACAAGATTTTCTGGGCAGGAAACACTGACGGGGTCAGGGGCATAGGAATACTTCTAGCAGAAAAATGGGTTGATAAGGTAATCGAGGTAGTTAGAGTATGTGACAGAGTACTTAAGATGAGACTAGTGCTTCATCATAGGTTAGCTACTGTCATCTCAGCCTATGCCCCTCAACCGGGGCTCCCGGATGGGCTGAAAGACCAATTCTACGACACCTTCTTGCAAACTACCTCGTCGACAAGTTACAGGGACCTTCTCTTTGTGGCTGGTGACTTCAATGGACATGTTGGACGTCATGCTGGAGGATTCCATGGCATACATGGAGGCTATGGCTTCGGTTCCCGCAATGAGGAGGGAACCAGACTGCTGGAGTTCTGTGATGCAACCGATCTTATGGTTTGCAATACCAACTTCAGGAAACCTGCCTGTCACCTAGTCACCTACCGATCCGGCAGACACTCTAGCCAAATCGACTACATCCTCACCAGAAATAGGGAAAGATGGCTGCTTATAAATGCCAAAACCTTCCCTAGCGAAGAATGTACACCTCAACACAGATTAGTAGTTAGCGACTTTGGGATCAAGGCAAAATGGGTGCCCAGAAGATGACCAGCATGGAGGAGAAGGGTCCGAAAGCTCAAAGATCCTGTGAATGGACAGAGATTTAGGGACATGTTACTTGAAGCATTTGACGAAATAGAAGGGGATGTAGCATCATACAACGTGGAAGACAATTGGAGATTTCTGCGGGACAACCTGCTGAGAGCCACCGACCAGATCTGTGGCTGGTTTAAAGTCCCCTCTCGACCCAGAGTAACGTGGTGTTGAAACCAGGAGGTAGACGGGGCTATTAGACAAAAGAAACAGGCTTGGAAGGACTGGAAGAACGGTGGTAGCAGGAAATTGTACCAGACTGCCAGAAGGGAAGTCAGGCAACAAGTTTATTTAGCCAGAAGGGAAGCAGATAAGAAAAGATTTGCCAATGTTCTGCGCCGTGAGGACCAAAGACTTGAGGTATTTCATGTTGCAAGACAGTGTAGGAGGGAGAATCGTGATGTCATAGGAGAGAAATGTGTTTGAATGGATGATGGTACGCTTGCACTAAATGAGGCTGCAAAGAAAGAGGTTTGGAAATGCCACTACGAAAGATTGCTCAATAAAGAGAATGAATGGGAGAAAAAGAGTCTGCCGTATGTTGACCCAACAGAGGAACCAGTTATCCGAGTCGACGGTACCATGGTAGATAAAGCAATTAAGAGTATGAAGACAGGGAAAGCCCCTGGCCCATCAGGAATCACTGCAGAGATGCTCAAAATATCTGACAGTGTTGGCTATAGCCTAGTCACCCATATTATTAACCAGGTGATACACGAATGAGTCATACCCAATGACTGGTGTAGCAGCACCATAGTCAACTGCTACAAAAGTAAAGGTGACACTTTAGATACAAATAATTACAGAGGTATCAAGCTGTTAGATCAGGTAATGAAAGTCACGGAGAGGGTCATAGCCCAACTAATTAGGGAGCGAATCAATTTAGATGAGATGCAGTTTGGGTTCATGCCAGGGAAAAGCACCACTGATGCTATATTTCTGGTAAGACAGGTGCAGGAAAAATACCTGGCCAAGGATAAACCTCTGTACCTGGTTTTCGTTAACATGGAGAAAGCCTTTGACAGGGTCCCCTGATCCCTTATCTGGTGGTCAATGAGGAAACTTGGGATAGAAGAATGGTTAGTGAGAGCTGTGCGAGCCATGTACAGGGAGGGTTGGAAATGAATACAGTAATGAATTCTGGCTAGAGGTAGGGGTCCACCAAGGCTCTGTTCTCAGCCCTATCCTATTTATCATAGTCCTCCAGGCGATAACAGAGGAATTCAAATCAGGATGCCCCTGGGAGCTCCTCTATGCTGATGACCTTGCGCTAATTGCGGAGTCACTATCAGAACTAGAGGAGAAATTTCAGGTGTGGAAGCAGGGACTAGAATTGAAGGGCCTTAGAGTCAACCTAGCTAAAACCAAAGTCCTAATAAGTAGGAAGGTAGATAAAACACAAACCCCTTCAGGTAGATGGCCCTGCTCAATATGTAGAAAAGGTGTAGGTAGTAACTCTATAGGATATACCCAGTGCAAGCTATGGACACATAAGAAGTGCAGCAATATCAAAGGAAGGTTAACTAGGAAGTTAGTTTTTGTATGTGGCAGATGTTCAGGTGCAATAAACACTGTAAACAAACAGGAAACAACTTCTGTCTCATTCCAGAGAGAAAAACTGCACATAGTTGATAGCTTCCGATATCTGGTTGACCAAGTTAGTTGTGGGGGTGGGTGCGCTGAAAGTGTAGCTGCTAGAATAAGAATAGCCTGGGCAAAGTTCAGAGAGCTCTTACTTCTGCTGGCGACAAAGGGACTCTCACTTAGAATAAAAGGCAGACTGTATGACGCATGTGTACGAACAGCCATGTTACATGGCAGTGAAACATGGGCTGTGACTGCTGAGGGCATGCGTAAGCTCGCAAGGAATGAAGCCAGTATATTCCGATGGATGAGTAATGTCAGTGTGCATACCCGATAGAGTGTAAGTATCTTGCGAGAAAAGTTGAACATAAGAAGCATCAGCCGTGGTGTGCAAGAGAGGTGATTGCGCTGGTATGGACATGTGGCGAGAATGCACAAAGATGGCTGCATGAAAAAGTGCCACACCCTAACAGTTGAGGGAACCCGTGAAAGAGGTAGGCCCAGGAAGACCTGGGCTCAGGTGGTGAGGCAAGACCTTCGAACATTGGGCCTCACCGAGGCGATGACTTCTGACCGAGACCTTTGGAAATATGCTGTGCGTGAGAAGACCCGGCAAGCCAAGTGAGACCATAATCCAAGGCCTCTGCCAGGGATATAGCCAGCCCACTTATGCGTACCTTTCCTTCTTTGGACACTAAACTCCGCTTGCGAAGACCTGTTGAGGTAAGTGAAATCGAAACTGAACTATATTCGACGACTGGCACCAATGCCAATGTCATCTCCTTCATTGGACACGAAAATCAGCTTGCAAAGACTTATTGGGGCAAGCAAAAGCGAAATCGTGATGGCACCTGTGCCAAGTGTCGCCTTTCTGGCACTTGTACCCAGTGTCGCCTTTCTGGCACTTGTACCCGTGGCATGTGTAAGGACTTTCGAGCGAGATCGTTGCCAGTGCCCCTGGACTGTTTCTTGTGCAGGTGGCACATAAAATACACCATTTAAACGTGGTCATTGCCAGTACCGCCTGACTGGCCTTCGTGCCGGTGGCACGTAAAAGCACCCACTACACTCTCAGAGTAGTTGGCGTTAGGAAGGGCATCCAGCTGTAGAAACTCTGCCAAATCAAATTGGAGCCTGGTGTAG
>NC_068987.1:41809553-41813950 GCF_001194135.2 Octopus bimaculoides
AGGAAGGGCATCCAGCTGTAGAAACTCTGCCAAATCAAATTGGAGCCTGGTGTAGCCATCTGGTTTCACCAGTCCTCAGTCAAATCGTCCAACCCATGCTAGCATGGAAAGCAGACGTTAAACGATGATGTTGATGATGATGATGATGATGATGATATATATATATATATACACGGGCTGCTGTACCCAGTAATTTCCAGGGGTAAAGATGTTCTATTGAAACGCCTTATTACTCTGATATAAGAAAGCAATTTTGTTATAACTGCTACAAATGGTGTATTTTCCATCATGAAAAAGTACAAAAAAGTGTCTGCTGGAGGACAGAGAGATTGTTGGAGGTTTTCGGAGGTTGGTGAGAGAGGTTGTTACAGGTTGGCGAGAGGCCAAGACATTATTCTGCTTAGCGAAGGCATCTGGGAAATGATAACTGCTATCATTCACAGAAAAACCAGTGTTTTACCATGAGAAAAGCGCTGCTGAAGTGTTAAGTGAAATTTGGCAATCGAAGATCGAATCCAAGCTATGCTTGCATGAAGCAACTACTAATATGTTGTAGAAACAAAAAATTTATCTGCTGTCATGGAAAAACTGTAACTGTAAAAATGCAGAATTATCAGAGTAATGGGCATTCAAAAAAAGTATGTATGTATAGAAATGTATGAATGAAGTCTTTAAGGTTTAAGATTGAAATTAAGGTAGTGCAATAATAATGTTTAGCAGTTCAAAACTGTGAGTAGTGAAATGCAGAATTAGGTCAGCTGATCGTGAGAATCAAATATTAATCACTTCGCTAAGATCTATAGGTGGTATGGGTTATTTCCCTTGGGTTGTTTAAATAAAATATTAGTAATATGTAGTAGACAGAAGTTGTTTTTTTTTAATTAATTATATGAGGTAGATATAAAGATCACTTTAAGGACCCCTATTATCGATTTTTTTCAACAATCTAAGTATGTCACGTGGTTTCCAGACATGACTTCCACTCACGTGTCAAATAAAGTATAAAAGTGATATTGTCTGCAAAAATTAGAAATAGGACACACAAAAAATCAATATTCAAAGTAATCAAACATAAACAATGAAATGGGTTATTTCCCTTGAGTGGTTAAAATAATATTGTACAGGTGCTATGGGTTATTTCCCTTAGATGTTTTAAAAAATTAGTTATATGCAGTAGATATAAAGACCCCATCCAGGGGCCGTATTATCAATTTTTTCAACAATCTAAGTATGTCATGAGGTTTCCAGACAAGTTCTACTCACGTGTCAAGTGTCATCAAAATCAATAAAATGATGTAGGAGGAGTTAACTAACAACACCACAAACAAACACTGATTTTCCACATATGTAGTAGATATATATCATATATATATTTGTGAAATAGAATTTGTGAAACCAGAATTTTGCAATACTATTTTATTCCCTTAGTTTGACATGTTTACACTTTTATCACCTTCAAAGTATTCTCCATTTGAAGCAATGCATCAGTCCAGATGCGATTTTCACTGTTTGAAACAGTGCTAGAACTTTCGTGAAGTGATGCCTTTTAACACCTCTGTTGTTTTTCTCTTCACCTCTTCCACATCTATAAATTCCATAGCACCAGCTTTTGTCACCAGTGATGTCCTTCAAAAAAGGGTCTGGTCAACTTCCAACTGTTCTTTCTGTTCATAACATACATTCAGTTGCGACTGCTTTTGATCGTCTATAAGCAAGCAAGGCACAAATTTTTTCTGCAACTTTTTTCATTTGCAATTCTTCACTCAAAATTCATTGGCTGGAGCTCCAAGGCACACCTGTCATATCAGCAAGTTTCTCAATTGTTCAGCAACAAACCTCCAAGATCAGTTCATGAATTTTCCTGATGTTTTCATTCATTTGGGAGATCAACAGTTGGTCCACAAGCAACAAGTAACCATTCCTAAAGCATGGAAACCACTTGTAAACTTGTATTTTACTCATGGCAGTTGCCTTGTAAGCTGTTTGAGGCATGACAACTGTTTCAGCCACCAATTTCCCCAGGAAAAAACAGAATTTCATGGAAGCATATTGTTCCTTCCTTTCAGCCATCACAAGAATTGACAAACAAGGGAGAAATATTGCAAAACAAAGATGCACCACATGGCAGTAGGACTACACCCGATGCCAGAAGATGGTAGACTGATTCCTGACGGTCATATCAAGTGGCTTCTAATGGTGACAGCCTGAACTACAATGGGCTTGTCCCACATAAAACGTTTCCAGTTATTTTTGAGTACTCCCTCGTATATTATTTACAAACAACTTGCAGATACAAGTGCTACAGTTGAAAACTCCACACTCTGGACACTAAGAGACTTATGAGGATCATCAGGTGAAAATGTGTGCCATTTCAGCACCTTCCTCTCAACAACATTATTGCTCACTAGCTCCCCCTTACTAAGATCAACTGATTACTAGACTTCATTCAATATCTTATGTGTATAATGGACCTCATCATTTCCATTTACCAAATCCATTTCGCAAAACTTTGTTTGGCCCTTGGCTATAGTGGAAGACACTTGTCCAAGGTGTCACATGGTGGAACTGAACCCAAAACCACATGGAAGCAAATTTCTTAATCATCTAACCATGGTGTCTCCACTTTATGTTGGTAAATGTATTGAAAGTATGTCAATAATACACCCTTTGTGATTTTTATTTCTGTTTAGATAACAATGTTACTGCATTTTTGATTTTCAGAAACACACCTTACATTATTCTCCATATGTTACCTTAGCAACAATAAATAGGACCTGACATGACATTTACATTAATCTAATATTTTATTTTGCTTTTGTATTAATCGTGGTATAGTCACTGCTGTAATAATCTTTATCAGACACAAAATGTCTCTGTTGTGTAAGTATTTGTAATTAGTTTTATCTATTTCTGTTTAGATAACCCTGCCAGCCTTTGAAACAAGTAATTGTTATGACTTTCGTGCCTCTCCCGAACACAGCTGTTATATGTAAGTGACATGCCTACAACTCTGAATAGTACCACCATTGTCAAGGCACAGATTTTTTTCCATCATTACCATGACATATACTTTTTCATGCTCTCGTGGCTCAGACAGAGTTTATTGAGACAGATTCTTTCTGCCAGACATTCTTCCTATTACCAACCCTTGTTTGTTTCTGAGCAAGCTACATTCTCATAGTGGCATATGTCTTTGCAGGATATTTGAAATAACTGACACTGATTGTATGACTGCAACACTCATATATGTCTCCACATGATGTCAAGACAAGGAATCACAAAACGCCGGTACGCACGCGCACGCACACACACACACACACACACAGAGTCCAGGGCTATAGGAGAAGACACTTTTCTAAGATGACATACAATGGGACTGAACCTGGGAAGCAAACTTCTTAAACACACAGCCATGCCTGCTCCTATTTCTAAATTTTTATGAAGACAGGGAAAGCCCCCAGCCCATCAGGTATTCACTGCAGAGATGATCAAAATATCTGGCAATGTCAGCTATAGCCTAGTCACCCATATTGTTAACCAGGTAATATACAAAGGAGTCATACCCAATGACTGGTGTAGCAGCACCATAGTCAATTGCTACAAAGGTAAAGGTGACACTTTAGATACAAATAATTACAGAGGTATCAAGTTGTTAGATCAGGTAATGAAAGTCACGGAGAGGGTCATAGCCCAACTAATTAGGGAGCGAGTCAGTTTAGATGAGATGCAGTTTGGGTTCGTGCCAGGGAAAAGCACCACTGATGCTATATTTCTGGTAAGACAGCTGCAGGAGAAATACCTAGCCAAAGGATAAACCTCCGTACCTGGCTTTTGTTGACATGGAGAAAGCCTTTGACAGGGTCCCCCGATCCCTTATCTGGTGGTCAATGAGTAAACTAGGGATAGAAGAACGGTTAGTGAGAGCTGTGCAAGCCATGTACAGGGATGCTGTCAGTAAGGTGAGGCTTGGCAATGAGTACAGTGAAGAATTCCGGGTAGAGGTAGGGGTCCACTAAGGTTCTGTCCTCAGCCCCCTCCTATTTATCATAGTCCTCCAGGCGATAACAGAGGAATTCAAGACAGGATGTCCCTGAGAGCTCCTCTATGCTGATGACCTTGCACTAATTTCGGAATCACTATCAGAACTAGAGGAGAAGTTTCAGGTGTGGAAGCAAGAGGACTAGAATCGAAGAGCGTTAGAGTCAACCTAGCTAAAACCAAAGTCCTAATAAGTAGGAAGGTAGAAAAATCACAAACCCCTTCAGGTAGATGGCCCTGCTCGATCTGTAGAAAAAGCGTGGGTAGAAACTCTATAAGATGTACCCAGTGCAAGCTATAGACACATAAGAGGTGCAGCAATATCAAAGGAAGGTTAACTAGGAAGTTTTTGTATGTGG
>NC_068987.1:41814430-41818199 GCF_001194135.2 Octopus bimaculoides
GGCAAGCAAAAGCAAAATCATGATGACACCACCATTCGAGCATGATCGTTACCAGCATCACCTTCCTGGTACGTGAAAAGTCATTCGAGCGAGACATTGCCAGTGCCGCTGGACTGGCTCCTGTGCAGGTGGCACATAAAATACACCATTTTGAGCGTGGCCTTTGCCAGTACCGTCTGACTGACCTTCATGCCGGTGGCACGTAAAAGCACCCACTACTCTCTCTCGGAGTGGTTGGCGTTAGGAAGGGCATCCAGCTGTAGAAACTCTGCCAAATCAGATTGGAGCCTGGTGTAGCCATCTGGTTCACCAGTCCTCAGTCAAATCGTCCAACCCATGCTAGCATGGAAAGCAGACGTTAAACAATGATGATGATGATGATGATGATGATATATTTTTCAGATTTATTAAGTTTATTCTTAGCAGGACCTTCTTCTAAGCCCTATTCTCCTGACAACAATTTTGCTAAAAAGATAAGACAATCCAAAACGTTTCTGATGTATATATTGATTATCAAAGTTGTTGTAAGATTGCGAAAAAACCAGTCAAATAAAATAAAAAATGAAGCCATCTTGTAACTTGTTCCCTACAAATATTCCGTCAGAATATTCTGCTAAATGTTGCAAAAGACTCAGAATTCACTTTTGTGAATTTATGAGAAGAATATTCTAGAAAAATGATTATCTTATAAACAACTCAAACTATAAGCATTTTATACACAGCTAACTGATAAAAGTCATAATAAAATAAAAGAATCATAATTTGCTGTGTACTGTTACCATATTTCTACAGCCATTCATTGACATTTATCTGCCAACTCCCATTTGTTGTCTAGAATCTTGGTGAAATTTTATGTTTTCTTTTTTCTTTTCTATTTTCAGTTATGTTCTTTATCAAATTATCCACTTCCTTAATTGACTTTGAAGGTTCATGTTTGAATATCTCCTGAACTACTCCCATGTCAAGTTGATCGTACTTTTGCCTGCCAATGATAACCTCAAATTGTCAATGGCTTACCAGAAGTAGGTCATTTGCTGTTTATATAATACGTTATCATTCTTCTATCAAGAACCCAGAAAATTTAATTTACATTCTACCAGACACCAACCCAGAGAAGATACCATTTATAAATCAATATCAACATATCTTTGATTTATCAAAATTCAACATTCCAAACTTAAAACAGACTTCAGCCAAACTGCGCCGACCAGAACTAAAAGTAGAAGACTCTCGCCTATTCTACACACCACAGTTGGCTCTTTCTTTTAATAATAATACTAGGCAACTAGATATTCAGTATTCAATACTGAGAAAAATATTTGAGGTTATTTCTTTAATTTACCTTAAGAGTCCATTGTTGTTGCTAGACATTGGCTGTGGTACAGGTGTAAGTACCGAAAGTTTCACTTCAAACAATTGCCATTTTATTGGCACTGACATGAGTATGTCAATGCTATCTATGGCAGTGAAAAAGAAGTCTTTGAAGAGTTGTGATTACCTCCAACTTGACCATAGTCACAGACTTCCCTTTCGCCCAAATTGTTTTGATGTTGTCATCAGTACTTCATTTTTACAGTGGTTATTAGTTACAAAAGATTCAAAATGCATTTTAGGAAGATTTTATTCTTTTGTTTCTCACATTTTAAAGCCCAATGGACATTTTTTGCTCCAGTTCTATCCAAGGAACATTTCAGATATTCAACTAGCCTTGACCTTATCTGTAGATGTTTTCCGAGGAGCCTTGTTCTCTTGCAGACCACACCCTAAACGAGGACTGAAACTTTTCTTATTTCTCTATAAAGAAGATAAATAATAAACATATTTTTAAAACATCAAAAATTGTTTGTTTGTCTTTTTTGTCATTGTTTTTACATCCATTGACACCAGGAAAGGTTTTTTTAAATAATTTCTGACATTTGCATATTAGAGCAAAATCACTTTGACAGTTTTTCCTGTTGCTAACTACTTAAAAAGGATGGAACATGTCAAGCCAGCAAAACTCAAGCTCGCAAAGTTATTGATCTTACTTAAGCATACTAAATATATGGAAGCTAGCATATGTTTTGAACTCATGACCCCAGTAGCAGAGAGGTGAGTCCACAGTTTGGTTTTAATTGCCAGTTGTACATAATCATACTTCACAAAATATGAACATCATAATTTTCTAATTTGATATCTGTTATTTCTGCAAAGTTAATGCCTCTGGAGGAAAAGATGTGATCAGAATTGTGAATTCCTGTTTATATCTGTGTCTTTGTATAAAGATATGTGTATATCCATTTGTACATGCACAGGCATGGCTGTGTAGTTAAGAAGTTTTCTTCTCAAGCACATGGTTTTGAGTTTAGTCTTACTGCATGGCACTTTGATTATTGTTTCAGGCCAACTAAAACTTTGTGAATGATTTTGGTTGACAAAAGCAGGAAGACGTTCATTGATTATCATTTATCTTTTACTTATTTCAGACTACGGCCATGCTCAGGCATTGCCTTGAACAATTTCAGTCGAACAAATCAGCCCCATTACTTTTATTTTTAACCCCAGTTCTTATTTTCTCAGTCTCTTTTGCCAAACCACAATGTTACAGGGATGTATATCCACCAACATCAGTTGTCAAGAGGTGGTGGGGGACAAACAAAGACACACACACACACACACATACATATACTTACAACAGGTCTCTTGCAATTTCCATCTACCAAATCCACTCACAAGGCTTTAAACAGCCTGAGGATATAGCAGAAGACTCCTGCGCAAGATGCTATGCAGTGGGACTGAACCCAGAACCATGTGGTTGGGAAGCAATTCATTTTGACATCATGTGATAGTTCTACAAAAGTGTCATTCATTTCCAATATTCTGCAAAACATATCTGGTCATGGGAAAATATTACCTTGCTTGAAAACAGGTGAGAGTTACCCAACACAAAGGGCATCTGACCGTAGAAAATCCACCTCTGTCCCATACTAGAATGGAAAAATGGATTTTAAAACAAACATGATATGTATCTGTGTGTGCATGTGTATACACACATGATGACATATATGTATATATACATTGATGAAAAAAATTACTATAAAAAAATTCTAACATTAATGTGATGAACTTCTTTCAGTTTCCGTCAACCAAATTCACTCACAAAGCTTTTGGTCAGCCTCAGCCTATAGCAGAAGACACTTGTCTAAGGTGCCATGCAGTGGGACTGAACCCAGAACCATGTGGTTGGGAAGCAACTCATTTTGACATCATGTGATAGTTCTACATAAGCGTCACTGTCATACAAGAGTGTCATTCAGTCCCACTGCATGGCACTAAGGTGCCATGCAGTGGAACTGAACTTGGAACTATGAGGTTGGGAAGTAAACTTCTTACCACACAGCCACATTCTTTTACTTGTTTCAGTCATTTGACTGCAGCCATACTGGAGCACTGCCTTTAGTTGAGTAAACTGACTCCAGGACTTGTTCTTTGTAAATCTAGTACTTATTCTATCAGTCACTTTTGCTGAACCACTAAGTTATGGGGACGTAAACACACCAGCATCGGTTGTCAAGCAATGTTGGAGGGACAAATATAGACACACCAACATGTACACACACACACACACATACATACGACAGGCTTCTTTCAGTTTCCGTCTACCAAATCCACACAAGGTTTTGGTCAGCCCAAGACTGTAGTAGAAGACACTTGCCCAAAGTGCCATGCAATGGGACTGAACCCAGAACCATGTGGTTGGTAAGCAAGCTACTTACCACACAGCCACTCC
>NC_068987.1:41819747-41829984 GCF_001194135.2 Octopus bimaculoides
AGGGGGATGAGATAAACTACCTGCATCAACTTATTATAAAAGTAGGTAGTAATTTTACCTTTTCCTTAATCTTAATGCAAGTTTTGAAGAGTGCAGTTCAATTTTAAAAGTTATTTTTTCAAAGCTATTATGGAAGCGACAAAGGAGCATATTCGGCATATTTTACTTTATGAGTTCAATAAAAGCAACAGAAAGTGTGAGGAGTATTAATGTTGTATATGAGGATCGGACAATAAGCATAAGCCAGTGTCAATGGTGGTACCAGAAATTCCAAGCCAGAAACTACAGCCTACAAGATGAGCCTCATCCTGGAAGATCTGAAGAGCTTGACAAGGATGTCCTGCAAACCCTGGTGGAAGTGTAACTGTTGAGAAACAAGTGGAGAAGCTTGGATTTGGTCATTCAACCAGTCGTTTAAATCAGCACTAGAAGAAAAATGATCATCTTTGCTTTCAAGACAAAAGGTGTTCTTCCATCAGGATAATGCTCAGCCACATACAGTGGGCATTGATATTTCAAAAGCTAGATCAGTCTGAATGGAAAACTATGCCCCACCCACCATATTTGCCGAACATTGCCCCATCTGATTATCATTTATTCCACAGTCTTCAAAATCATTTGGACGAAAAAATATGAATTCTGAAGATGAGGTCAGAACAGTATTGGAGTTGTATTTTTCATCACAGACAAGTGAATTTTGGAAAAGGGGCCTTGCAATTCTACCAGATAGATGGAAGAGCATTGTAGAAAATGAAGGAGAATATATTTTAGATTAAAAAGGAACTTTGTTTATCTTAATTTTGAAAAATAAATAAAGTTTAAAAAAACAACATCATTTATGGGATGACGCAGTATATATATATGTGTGTATGTATGTATGTGTCTATATTTGTCCCCTCCATTGCTTGACAACCGATGCTAGTGTGTTTATGTCCCCGTAACTTAGCGATTTGGCAAAAGAAACTGATGGAATAAGTACTAGGCTTACAAAGAATATTGCAATATTGCACTATAGTTTTAAACAAGAATTGCCATCTCATAAGTAGTGTTGTTCATTTCCAATCGTCTGTGAAAAGCATGTTCTGCAATGGAGAAATATTACCTTACTTGGAAACAGGTGAAGACATGTGCCTGTAGGAATCTGCTTCACCACGTTGTGTTTGTTCCACGCAAGCATGGAAAAGTGGACATTAAATTGCAACTATGTGCTTTCAACTACGTGCTTTCAACTACAGTCCCATTGTGTAATATCTTGAACAAGTGTCTTCTACTATGGCCTTGGGCTCACCAATGTCATGTGAACCAATGTCATGTTAGTTGAAACTTGGTAAATAGAAGCTGTTCAGAACCCTGTTGTATGTGTGTGTGTGTGTGTGTGTGCGTAAATATGAGCATGATATATATTTCAAGAGTGATGTGATGCATCAGTGTGGTAGTAGTAGTATGTTGCTATTTTCCAACTGCTGCAACCCTTGTGTTTACAGGTCTCAGTTGTTGAATCAACATGTGACAGACCAAAAAGCAGTCTAGTGTGTAAGTGTTCCTCATCAATACACTGCTTCTCCCCCACCAAAACTTTTGTCAGGTCTTCCTATAGCCACACATGGTAACTAGGTGCTTTGAGCCTGACAATCTCAACATGAAGTCTCAGAATAATCTACTTCAGATATACAGTGTGTATGCCAGCCTTGCTGAATATGCTCTAACATTTATTAGTTGTTGCCTTGTGAGTGAGTAAAGTAGTAAATTGGTTGGGGGAGTTCATTTTAAATGAAAAACAAGCTATCAGTGTCAACTTTGTGATGGATTTTGGCTGACTGTATTTCTTGTAGAAAGGAGGCATTGTCGGTCATCTTGATTATTCCTTACCATTGAATCAGTTTTCTTCACAGTGGCACATGGAAGCAAGCACTCCAACACCACTATGAAGTTTCATTGTATAGGTATATTCTACAGTGTGGAACTTGATCCATGTAGTTTGGTGATAAGAGCAAATCTGAATGTGCTGTTGGCACATCAGGGTTAATAGCAGCTCTGCATAATTAGCATTACTGCATATCAACAGTACAGGGTTGATAGCAGTTCTGGATATTAACATTACTCTGTACTACATATCAGTAGTACAGCATAATGATCATTGGCATCTGGAATTGAGTGGAAGTTATCCTCAATAGACACCTGTACAACTGAGCTGTTTATTTAGAGACTGCTGCTCACTGTGAAAGAGGAAGAGCTAAAACAAAGTGGCCTAAAAATTGTTTATTCAGCTCATTCCTTCACAGGAAATCATGCTGCCCAAGATGTTCCACATCATGGTCATAAAAGTTATAAACATAGTTACTCAGGTTTGTCACATGAAATATACAGGCACTGCTTTCTATTGGCAATTTGGCAAACTGAAACCAGTATCAAATTGCTACTTGGAAAGAGCTCTGTTAATGACGTTAGTGAGAACTATACCTTTCAAAAGAGTCATCCTGGTGGGAACAAACATCACCAGCATGGCTTCAGCTTTGCCATGAGGAAATTGAACTGAGCGAAGGACAAGTTGGCATCAGTGAGTAGCTAATGTCTCCTTGAAGAAGCCCATGATATCAGAAGACGTTGTGCCACCAAGTAGAAACCTTCATCATGCCAAGTTTATTGCACAGAACATCCCAACTCTCTTACAGGTTATGCTAATAGCATTGGCTATTTTATTTATAGTCAATCACCTGTCATCTATTGCCATGTGGTGAATGTAATCAATGTTTCCCTTGGTGGTGGCAGTTACAAGATTTTGAGACCTTGGGTCATCTTCAAGACTCTCCATTCCCCTCCTAAATTCAGCAGCCTAATTTGGCACTGTTGATAAAACTAGAGTGTTATCTAATATAGCAACCATGTCGCTGGAGTGTTATCTAATATAGCAAACATGCAGAAAAGATAAACCCTTTTTCTGCATGTACTTGATAACAGCACTATACCAAATTTTGTCCATTTTCAAGAGAAGTTGCTACCAGTTACTTCTTAAGTTTTCTTTAAACATTCATATGTTAGTTTACCTGGAAAAAAACAATGCAGTCATTAATAAGAAGAGTTGAAATTAATGTATGCAAAATTTAACACCTCTAACATCACTCCTTCCTAGTCGGCCTATGAACTTTTCAGCCCACTCTTGTATGTGTGACAGCAAGTGTATACGTATACTGTTTAAACATGTTGGTGTCTATGGTCTTGGGTTTTTTTCTTAATGGGTGTGGTGTAAGTGTGTATAAGGTGATTGTGGGAATGTAAGAGGTGGGTGGTATGTGTGAAATAAAAGAAAGTAAGATTAAATAAAAAGGGGTTGGAAATTTAAACTGCTGAGCCAGGAGTGGAAAAAGAGCTATGGAGCAGTAAGTCATATAGGTTATGGGCATGTTTGAAGGAAGAGAAAATGTGGAAGTGGTGGGATTGGATTGAAGTTTACAGAAAGCACTTAAAATAGTGCATTGGTGGGATAGTCTGGAGGGACAGTAGGTGAGGGGAAAGGGAAGGTGAATAAGAGTGGAATGGACACAGCTAAAGAGGGCTGATGTGTGGTCAACAGACCAAGCACAGGTGAGGGCAGCATGGATTACAGTGGAGTGGGTATCTTTGGTGGGTGAAGTGGTGGGCAATAAACTGGGACTATATCTTGAAGTGATAGTTGTCACTAAAGAGCTGAATGAGACAGAGAAACTGAGGGTAAGGGATAAACCGTTTAGTGTGGGTAAGGTGGAAGAAGTTGTGGTAGGAGTAAAAGCCTATAGGCTTGTAGTAAATAGAAGTAATGAGGGAGGAGTGGTTAATGGAAACATCTAGGAAGTTAATGGAGGTGTCAGAGACAGAACAAAAGAGTTCAAGAGTGGAGTGGAAGTAATTGAACAAAAGAGGGTAATAAGTTAAGTTTTTCATGGGAGAGTGAAGTCACACCAGTACCAACTGTATAGCACAGGAGTGAAACCAGTGAACTGTAAGAATATTTGGGCCTCAACATAGCCAACAAACAGGTCCTTGCAGTTGAGATCCATTTTCCTTCCCATAGCCACTCCTATAACCTGTTGGTAAAACTCACCAACAAACAAAAGCAATTTAGGTTGAGAACAAATTCAACCAACTGGAGGAGAGTAGGTGTATTAGGGTGGAGCTGGGTATGTTTTAGGGTGAGGAAGCTTTCATTATGAGGTGTCTTGAAGTTGGTGGAGAACTTCAGCTCTGTAGCAGTCTGCACATCACTTAACCACTGCACCACCCTTGTTAGTCAATTAGACAATGTAGTCCTCACTGTATCAGAGGTAATGGAAGACTGAGAGTTTGGCTCAGATGTTAAATTAGTAGGGGCACCAAGGAAGTTTAACCCATTTAGGACATGGTAGAAAGCACTTGCAGACTGATCAACTTTATGAGATTAACCAAGGGCTGGCATCCAGTGAGATGGTCAGTAGCACAGGTCAGGGGAGAAATCTTGTTTTCTAAGTGCAGGTGGAGCATTATGAAAAAGAACACACAGCACACAAAATGTTGTATGTTTATCCAGGTGGGGAAGGTGGTAGCAATGGTAGACTGGGAAGATGTGGAGATGAAGGTGGTAGTAGGTGGATGATTCTCAGTGATAAGGGTAGGGAGAGCAGGTAGGGTGGGGTGGGAGTAGTAAGTGTTGTTGGGGTGAAGGAAGGTGTAGTGATGTTGCGTAAGAAGGAGTGAAGTGATTCAAATTTGTAGTGCTTGGTGCAAGCAAGGTCATTGAGCATGCAGTAGAAATGGATGATGGAGTGGTATGTGATTGAAGAGCAGCAGAAAAAGAACATATATATTTCTATATATGTATATACATTTATGTGTATGTGTATATATGTATGTATGTATGTACATGTGTGTGTGTGTGTGTGTGTGTATACTTGGACTTTGGGTATATGTCTATTAGTATATTGATCAAAGTACATTCAGTATATCAACTGGGATATCTTGTCCTACACCAAGCACCTGAAGTGACATAGCCTGCACTGATTGATGCAATGCAACTAGATGCACAATATCCTACCCCTATTGGACAGATGCAGGATGGGTTTGAAATGATTGTCATGCTGAATAAAGATTCATACTAAATCCATCTTCCATTTCATTTATCAACTATATATATATATATATATACACACACACACACACACACACACATGAGGGGTGTTCATTAAAGATTTCCCCTGACCCACTTCAGTTATTGCAGAAAACAGAATTTGTACAGGTATAGTCATACATGTCTCTACATATCGCATTGTAAATTGCAACTTTCCACTTGTATTTGTCTTTTACGACTGCTTAAGTGGTCTAAAGTGTTGTAATGGAGGCAGTTGAATGCAGATCAATGATCAGGTTCTTATAGTTGAAAAGATCTACACCAAAAGAAACTTTCGATGAGATGAAAGAAATTTATGGTGATGATGTAGTCAAGCACTGGCATCGCCAGTTCAAATGTAGTCATACATCAGTGGAAACTGTTCCTATTCCTGGATGACCTCATTCCACCATTGATGATGACACCATCCATAAAGTGGAAGTTGCCATTTTGGAGGATCGATGCATAACTATTCAGCAACTAGCCCAAGAAATGAAGATAAGTGTATGGTCCATGGAGAAAATCATTCATGACCATTTTGCACAAGCAGAAGTTGTCTGTATGATGGATTCCCTAGATGCTCACATCTTTCAGAAGCAGGAACAAGTCAGTTGCTCCCAGGCTCTTTTGGCAATGTGCCAAGAAAACAAGGAGGACATTTTCTGCAGACTCATCACACAGGATGAAACATGGGTCCATCACTATGCTCCTGAGACTAAAGTCTAGTTGAAGCTATGGAAGCATGATGACTCACCACCTCCAAAGAAGACAAGATGATGCACAGTCTTTTGGGACCAGCACAGAGTAGTGATTATGGATTTTCTGGCAAAGGGCACCACAATTAATGGTGCATATTATGCTTCTCTGCTGCAGAAATTGTGGGACACTATCAAAGCAGAGAGGCATGGCATGTTAACCAAAGGAGTCTGCCTCCTCCAAGACAATGCCTTAGTTCACAATGCTCATGCTGCCCAAATGAAAGCACACTCCTGTGGCTATAAAATCCTTCCTCATCCTTCTTACTGTCCCAACCTCTCACCATCTGACTTCCACTTCTTTCCAACCATGAAGTCTTTTTTGAGGGGGAAGCACTCTTCAGATGATAATGAACTTATTTCGAAGGTAAAGTCTTGGCTCCTGATGCAACCTACTGACTTCTGCAAACAAGGTCTGAACAGCTGCATAAAGTGATGGGAGGTGTGTCACCATTTCTGGTGACTATGAAGAGAAGGACTAATAATTATACCAAGTTTCATTTATCCCAGTCCTTGGGAAGTGGGTCAGGGGAAATCTTTAATGAACCCCTCATGTATGTATGTATGTATATATATATATTTTGTGTTGCAAGACAGTGTGTGAGAGAGAATCGTGATGTCGTGGGAGAGAAATGTGTTCGCATGGATGATGGTACGCTTGCACTAAACGAGGTTGCAAAGAAAGTGGTTTGGAGACGCCACTACGAAAGATTGCTCAATAAAGAGAATGAATGGCAGAAAGAGAGTCTGCCGAATGTCGACCCAACAGAGGGACTAGCTATCTGAGTTGACAGTACCATGGTAAATAAAGCAATTAAGAGTATGAAGACAGGGAAAGCCCCCGGCCCATCAGGAATCACTGCAGAGATGCTCAAAATATCTGACAGTGTTGGCTATAGCCTAGTCACCCATATTGTTAACCAGGTGATACACGAATGAGTCATACCCAATGACTGGTGTAGCAGCACCATAGTCAACTGCTACACAGGTAAAGGTGACGCTTTAGATACAAATAATTACAGAGGTATCAAGCTTTTAGATCAGGCAATGCAAGTCACGGAGAGGGTCATAGCTCCACTGATGCTATATTTCTGGTAAGACAGCTTCAGGAGAAATACCTAGCCAAGGATAAACCTCTGTACCTAGCTTTCGTTGACATGGAGAAAGCCTTCGACAGGGTCCCCCGATCTCTCATTGGTGGTCAATGAGGAAACTAGGGATAGATGAATGGTTAGTGAGAGCTGTGTGAGCCATGTACAGAAACGCTGTCAGTAAGATGAGGGTTGGCAATGAATACAGTGAAGAATTCCGGGTGGAGATAGGGGTCCACCAAGGTTCTGTCCTCAGCCCCCTCCTATTTATCATAGTCCTCCAGGCTATAACAGAGGAATTCAAGACAGGATGCCCCTGGGAGCTCCTCTATGCTGATGACCTTGCACTAATTGCGGAGTCACTATCAGAACTAGAGGAGAAGTTTCAGGTGTGAAAGCAAGGACTAGAATCGAAGGGCCTTAGAGTCAACCTATCTAAAACCAAAGTCATAATAAGTAAGAAGGCAGACAAAACACAAACCCCTTCAGGTAGATGGCCCTGCCCAATCTGTAGAAAAGGTGTGGGTAGAAACTCTATAAGATGCACCCAGTGCAAGCTATGGACACATAAGAGGTGCAGCAATATCAAAGGAAGGTTAACTAGGAAGTTAGTTTTCGTTTGTAGCAGATGTTCAGGAGCTGTAAACACTGTGAATGTGCAAAAAACAACTTCTGCCACATTCCAGGGAGAAAAACTAAAAGTGGTTGATAGCTTCCGCTATCTTGGTGACCAAATTAGTTGTGGGGGTGGGTGCGCTGAAAGCGTAGCTGCTAGAATAAGAATAGCCTGGGAAAAGTTCAGAGAGCTCTTACCACTGCTGGTGACAAAGGGTCTCTCTCTTAGAGTAACAGGCAGACTGTATGATGCATGTGTACGAACAGCCATGCTTCATGGCAGTGAAACATGGGCCGTGATTGCTGAGGACATGCGTAGGCTCGCAAGCCAGTATGCTCCAATGGATGTGTAATGTCAGTGTGCATACTAGACAGAGTGTTAATATCTTGAGAGAAAAGTTGAACTTACGAAGCATCAGTTGTGGTGTGCAAGAAAGACGATTGCGCTGGTATGGTTGTGTAGCGAGAATGGATGAGGATAGCTGTGTGAAAAAGTGTCACACCCTAGCAGTGGAGTGAACCTGTGGAATACAATAAAAGGTCTGTCATTAAAAAAATTGAATTATTCAGACGTAAAATTTTAAATTAAAATTTTAATTTTATTCATAAGAAAAAATTTTAGGACATTTACTGGACAAGCAAGGAAAGAGGAAGTTGGGTGGTTGAAGTCTAGTTTTGGAAAACAAACGTCACTTTTTAAAAACAGGGAAGTCGAAAATGTGGCAAATGCAATTGCCAGCTTTGAAGTCTCAAAACGCATCACTGAAAAGATGAAACCTTTTATGAGTGGTGATTTTTTTAAAAAACTGCTTATTGGCAGTGTTGGATATTGTTTGTCCAGAAAAAAAAGCTTTTATCTGAAACTATCAGCCTGTTTCTGAGAATAGTCACATGGTGGGTTGAAGAAATATCAGCAAATGCTAAAAATCAATTAATGCCTGCAGTGAATTACAATATTTTTGAATTGCAGTTGATGAGAGTACAGACTTAAGTGACACTGCATAACTTGCTGTCTCTGTGCGAGGAGTGACTTCAACTTTTCAGATCTTTGAAAAAACCCATACACACACGCACGCATACACACACATTCAGACATGCACACACAAGGAGACACACACACACATGCAAACACACACACACACACACACATACATAAAAACACACAAACACATGAATATGTAAAATACATACATACAAATGTACACACATACATATATACATATGCACACACACACATACATGCATACAGACACATGTATACATACATGTGTATGCACACACACACACACTGACCCACACACATGCGCACTAACAAACAAAAAGAACGCAGTGTGAATAATGGACAGTCAACAACTATTGAAAAGGTTGCAAGACGCAACAAAAATTTTAGTAAAATAAAGAAGGAAATGAGTGGAAATTTTACTGGTGAGGGCGTTAAATTATAAGGCACTAAAAGAAAATGACTCCCCAGACACAACAGAATATTTCAACACACGAACTCACATAAAGAATTTTGCAAGCCAAATCCAAAAACGAAATATATATATATATTGCTCTTTTACTCTGTTGCTTGTTTCAGTCATTTGTGAGTGGCCATGCTGGAGCACCGCCTTTTAGTTGAAGAGATCGACCCCTGGACTTATTCTGTGTAAGCCTGGTGCTTATTCTATCGGTATTTTCTGCCAAACTGCTAAGTTACAGAGACATAAACACACCAACTTCAGTTTCTAAGCAATGGTGGGGAAGACAAACACAGACACAAATACACACACACAATGCATATGTATAGGACATACTTCGATCAGTTTCCGTCAACCAAATCCACTGACATGACTTTGGTCAGTCCAAGGGTATAGTAGAAGACATATAGTGTTTGTAAGGGAGGTCATCACTCCCATTTCCAGCCTTACGTGATACTAACAGACCATGGTTTCTTATTTCTTTACTGCCCACAAGGGGCTACACACAGAGGGGACAAACAAGGACAGACAAATGGATTAAGTTGATTATATCGACCCCAGTGCGTAACTGGTACTTATTTAATCGACCCCGAAAGGATGAAAGGCAAAGTCGACCTCGGCAGAATTTAAACTCAGAACGTAGCGGCAGACGACATACCGCTAAGCATTTCGCCCGGCATGCTAACGTTTCTGCCAGCTCGTCGCCTTGGTTTTTGGGTGTTTATTCAGTATTGTTTCTGTATACCTCTTGCTGAGAGATTTAAAGCAAGTTATTTTTCTGTATATGAGATCAGAGACCGTGTGTCGCTTAAAGAATATATAATGTTTGTGAGTGGAGAAAGCTTTCATCAACAGCCACCGATTATCTCACACTGAGGATGCGTAAACACCCAGAAACCATGGTCTGTGAGTATCACATAAGGCTGGAGATGGGAGCAATAACCTCCCTTGCAAACACCAAATGGACACAGACTGTGTGTTGATATCCAACTGGAAAAGATGTTTTCCAGGGGCTTAAACAACAGTAACATTGACCTTTATAGGACCGCCACATTCTGTTGGCAAATAAACTTTGCTATATATATATATATATATATATATATATATATATAGAGAGAGAGAGAGAGAGAGAGAGAGAGAGAGATAGGTAGAGAAATTAACATAAGTACATCATCAAGAGTAATGTCCCTTCAACTAATG
>NC_068987.1:41830590-41833977 GCF_001194135.2 Octopus bimaculoides
TGTTAGTGATGCAAGCTTCCCAGTTGATGTTCAGGATAGAGGGAAGTTTGGATTGATGGAAGCGCTCTAGTTTCTTCATGTCCTTACAGTAAACAGTCCAGGTTTCACACCTGTACAGCAGTGTTGATACAATAACAGCCTGATAGACCATGAGCTTCGTTTTGAATGTCAGATCCTTGTTGCAAAAGACCCTGGTTTTGAGACGACCAAGAGAGGCATGACCTGATTGGATGCGATGTTCAATATCCTTACCAGATCCTGCAGTTGGTGACAGAAAACTTCCAAGATAGCAGAAATCCTCGACAACCTCAATTAATTGGTTATTGATGGTGATGTTGGGGTTGTCAAGGTTGGTACGAGGAGCTGGTTGAGCGAGCACTTTGGTTTTGGCGATGTTCACTTTCAGGCCGAAGGTTTGATAAGTTCTACTGAAGTTGTTTGTTGAGGTTTGGAGGTCTTCTGCGTTATCATCAGCATATTGAAGCTCAGTAATCTTGTGCTCTCAACAGTGATGTCTTGATCGGAAACGCAAGATGTTGAAAAGTCTGCCATCAAATCTACATCAGAGTTCCACTCCGGAGTTATCTGTTCGAATTTCGGAGAACATGGCAGCGATGCAGAGAGAAAACAGAGTTGGAGCAAGAACATATCCCTGCTTCAGGCCACAGGTGGTCTTGAATTCTTCAGAGATGTCAGTCTGATAAAAGAATCTTCCCCTCATGTCATCATGGAAACCCTTGATCAGCGAAATGAAGCCTCCAGGACAACCGTAACGATGCAGGATATCCCACATGACCTCTCTTGGGACACTGTCGAAAGCTTTTTCCAAGTCGTAGAAGAGGTAAAAGACAGGTTTCTGCTGCTCCCGGATCTTCTCCTGGATCTGACGTGCACAAAAGATCATGTCGACGGTTCCTCTTCACCTTCTGAAACCACACTGTGACTCAGCTACTAGTTGGAGATGTAACAAGATTCGAGCGATGATCTTCCCTGCAATTGATAGCAGAGAGATGCCACGATAGTTACCACAAAGGCTCCTCTCCCCTTTCTTGAAGATGGTGACAATGACTGCATCTTTGAGATCTTGAGGAATCTGTTTCTTCTCCCAGATCTGCAAAATCAGCATGAAGAGTCTTGTCTGAAGAGCAGGTTCACCCGCTCTGAGGAGTTCAAAGGGAATGTTGTCGGGTCCGGGAGCTTTGCTATGTTTCATTTGACTGAAAGCGGTCATGAATTCAATATGGGAAGGAGGACGTGACAGTTCCGTTCTGACAGGGTGTTGAGGAATGTTTTTCAGTGGAATCCATCTTATCCACGTAACAACCAGACGGTGGTCAGTCCAACAGTCCTCAGCTGACAGCATAGAACAAGTGATCAGAACATCTTTGAGATCACATTGTCTTGTGATGGCATAGTCTAGATCTGGGATGTTTCCATGTGGTCTTGAAGTGGTAAGGCTGCCTGAAGGTGTTTGTGACAGCACGTTGGTTGCGCTCCAGCCAAACTAGTTTTTACACAGAGTGATATATAAGACATTACATATTTTTTCTTTATTACAGTAAATTTGGCTTACAGCTGTTTCCAGTAATCCTTATAGATACGTTACTGATAGGTTTGCTCAATTGGTCTTTGGATCAATTGAGAAAAATTAATGTTACTTTTGTCAGAGTCATTTCTAGTGATAACAAAGCTGACTGCTGAAGGAATGGTACATGCATGGAGGTGGGAGGAAAAGAGAAAGAAAGAAGCAAGTTGAATAGAGATAAAGAGGAAAGGGAAAGCAAGTTACAATAAGGTGAAGAGGAGGAAAGGAAAGAAGAGAGGAAGGAATAGAACAAATAGCTATAAGGAACAGGATAGGATGGCTGAAATTTGAGAAAAAGACAGACAAGGGATAGGACATTAGTGTTTGTGATCAGGTCAACACATATTTGCATAGTTTTTACATATATGAACATATTTGCATACATGAACATATTTGCATAGTTTTTAAGTTAGATATTCTCCATATGTGTTGAAATTTGATATGGGCCATTTACACACATGGTCAACTTCAGTCTGTAATATTTGGTCATTAGTACTATCATGTATAGTAGGGGAATTGTATTAGAAAATGAATGAAATATCAGTAATAATCATATTATGATGTAGAGGTTGAGAAAGCTTTGGTTAGCTAGGATATGAAATAAAAAGATACATGGAGAGATATGAGATTGAATTATTTAAAGTCAAATAATATTGAAGGCCAGATGTAATTTCAAATTAACCTCTTAGATTCGGTTTCGAATCTAGGCTTGTAGAAGGAAGTGTTAATTTTTACAACTCGTTCAAAGAGTTTTAAAAATGCAAACCATTAAATAAATTAAGGATTAAAATTTAAACTAAGATTAAAGTTTATGAATTTAATATTAAAGCAAACTAAAAATTAAAAGAATTTTACAAAATAAAGATCATACTAAAATAATAATAATGATAATAATAAGGATTTTGTGCTTTTGATGATTTGCTTGTCAGTTGAGCATGTCCGTTGGTGGCTGACAATATGTGCATCTCTGATCACAAGCAGAAGTAGTGGGGGAGCATCATAGCCATGTGTTGAGCTTTGAATAATTAGCCTCTGAAAACATGGGTGTTTCATTCAACATCCTTAAACAACCCTTATTCAGAGACCTTTTGAGTAGGATGGGCTACTCGACCTGCAGAAAATTCTAACTGAGCCTTACCTGCAAGGTCATACACTGTTTATCTTGATATGGAGTCACCATATCATGCATGTATAGTTACAATGCATGTGCCTGGTGTACCCTTATCAGATGGGTATATTGGGTTTCATATATTTTTACTCCAGTATCACTTTGATACCATACACTACTCTCTCAATAATAATAATAAACAACAATAATTACAATAGCAACAACAATATTAATTATAATAACACTAATAAAAATAATAATAATAATCTCAGGTAGATGGCCCTGCTCGAACTGTAGAAAAGGCGTAGCTAGAAACTCCATAAGATGTACCCAGTGTAAGCTATGAACATATAAGAGGTGCAGTAATATCAAAGGAAGGCTAACTAGCAAGATAGTTTTTGTATGTGGCAGATGCTCAGGAGCAATAAACACTGAAAATGTGCAGAAAACAACCTTTGCCACATTCCAGGGAGAAAAACTACAAGTAGTTGATAGCTTCTGCTATCTAGGTGACCAAGTTAGTAGCGGGGGAGGGTGTGCTGAAAGTGTAGCTACTAGAATAAGAATAGCCTGGGCAAAGTTCAGAGAGCTCTTACCGCTGCTGGTGACAAAGGGCCTCTCACTCAGAGTAAAAGGCAGACTGTATGACACATGTGTATGAACAGCCATGCTACATGGCAGTGAAACATGGGCC
>NC_068987.1:41834599-41835186 GCF_001194135.2 Octopus bimaculoides
GTAAAATGTCATTGATAGATATGGCAGACATGATTCTTGTTTATTCATAACGAACATTGGGTGAGTGCGTTCTTTGTATGTAATTGAATAATAAATGTAATAATTAAATTGTACAACTCGTTGTGTTTTCTCTGCGAGTCTCCCGAGGGAAATATAACAGAGTTTATTGGCGTCGCCGGTAGGATACATGCTTACTTTACCGTAAAATTATTCATCGTAATAACAATGGCTGAAAAACAGACAGTAGAACTTATTAAATTGTTTAGGGAACAAATGGACAAGCAAATGCAACATCAGAGAGATATGGACACTCTGTCAAAACTGTTTGGTGCTCGACAAGTTGAAGGCGATCCCAGTGGCTATTTTTCAGCTGCTTCGACAACAGTGTTGATTCCACCATTTGCTGCATTTGATTCTACGACAGAACTATGGCCTGATTACTGGTCAAAATTCCGTACGTTTGTGGCTGCTAATGCTGTACCTGAACAAAGCATGGCACAAGTGTTCCTGACCAATCAGACCACTACTGTTTACAAGCAACTTGCTAATCTGGCTACCCAACAAAATCCTCCTAAAGATATCAACAA
>NC_068987.1:41835286-41845858 GCF_001194135.2 Octopus bimaculoides
TTGTAACAGATCACCCGATGGAGATCTCGGAAACTGTGCCACTAACTCAATGACAAACCAGACCCAAGATCATGTTACCCTTTCCGGAGTATGGACCAGACAACCCAAGATGGTCCAAGAGAACCCGTAAAACCCAAGAGAGACTTTGCTGTTGATACTTCTTGTGTAGCATCAATTTCAGTGGGGAGGTGTTATATGGACTGTCGGATATGTGATTCGTCTGACGTTCCGTGTGTCACAGTGGTTCGTCTGAGTTCATTGTTTCATTGTTGTTGTCTGGTGTGACTGTCATAGTAAAATGTCATTGATAGATATGGCGGACATGATTCTTGTTTATTCATAACGAACATTGGGTGAATGCGTTCTTTGTATGTAATTGAATAATAAATGTAATAATTAAATTGTACAACTCGTGTTATCTCTGCGAGTCTCCCAAGGGAAATACAACATGACTAGTGACCGAGACCTGTGGAAATATGCTGTGCATGAGAAGACCCGGCAAGGCAAGTGAGACCATAACCCATGGCCTTTACCAGGGGTGTAGCCAGCCCACTTATGCATACCTTTCCTTCTTTGGACACAAAACCCTGCTTACGAAGACCTGCTGAGGCAAGTGAAATCGAAATCAAAATTGAACCAAATTTGATGACTGGCACCCATGCCAACCTTCCTCCATTGGACACTAAACTCAGCTTGCGAAGACCTGTTGGGCCAAGTGAGATTGAAACTGAACCAAATTTGATGATTGGCACCCGTGCCAGTGGAGTGCTAACAGCACCATCCAAGCAGGATCACTGCCAGAGCAGCAGTCTCACTCTCGTGCCGGTGGCACTTAAAAAGCACCATTTGAGCGCAATCGTTTCCAGCTTCATCTTACTGGCATTTGTGCCAGTGACATGTGAACAAATCATTGGCTGACTCTTGTGCAGGTAGCACATAAAAAACACCATTTGAGCATGGCTGTTGCCAGTACCACCGGACTGGCCCTCTTGCCAGTGGCATGTAAAAAGCACCCACTACACTCTTGGAGTAGTTGGCATTAGGAAAGGAATCCAGCTGTAGAAACTCTGCCAGATCAGATTGGAGTCTGGTGTAGCCATCCGCTTCGCCAGTCCCCAGTCAAATCGTCCAACCCATGCTAGCATGGAAAGCGGACGTTAAACGATGATGATGATGAATAAATAATAATGGGGATCTAGTCTTTCTCATTCGCAAAATGAGCCCCACTTAATTTTGCTTTCAATTTTGGTGTATCAATGCAACTCTGAATTTTGATTATAATCAACCAATTACTTTATCTCGTAAATTAAAGAATCTGATGTTATTTGGCATTAAAATTTGGAAATTTGGGTAATTTTAGCCAATCAACAGAGTGCCATTAGCAACTTGTTAACATGACAACCACTTGCTGTGTTGTGGTTCACTGTTGTCTGTGCCACTGTTGTCTATGTCGATTTTTCACACTTAATTCTGAAAATTCTTTTCATCTGCATGATTTGTTTTAATTTTTTTGTGTGTTAGTATATTACATATTTTACTGTGCTTCTGTGTGTTAGTATTTTTACATATTTTTTATTTCATATATTTTTGGGACTCATTGACTCAGATAGCTGGATTTATGATTTCACTAGGTTAATTCTGTTGATAAAAATTTAAATTAGGAGTATTTCTTAAACCATTAGCGTCACATTTCAACAGCTTAACTGAAATTTAGCCACATAACAGGAACTGAGAGGTATATCATGGAACAGAGGAACTGTAGGAGATACAAATAATTCGACATTATTTTTGAATTCCACATGCAAAAATGTATAAGATACAGGTATTCTTTTCCTTGGGACAAATTCTTTGTTGACCAGTGTTATTCTTATCATAGTTTACAAATCCAAGCATGAAAACTTTACTCAACTTTGGAGTTTTGGAGACAGACGCCCCCTTCATACACACACACACACACATGAATGCATAAATGTACATATAAACTTATATATGAATACATACATCAATATGCACTTATATATTAATGATGTACACAAATACATGACAGGTGCACATAATACTGAAATATGCATAAAGTAAACACATGCAGACAAGTACATTAATATAACAAATTTTAAAGAATAATGAAACCATACAATCAATGAGGAGACAAAAGAAACAGTAAGATGATACATGTTGATTTTATTAGGTATTTCTGTTTATTTAGAAACCTACAATGAACAAGTCCGATGCTAAACTCTAAATTTCACAGGGTACAGCCTTAAAGTTGACACTGCTCCGCTAAACACAGAAAATTTCTGTCTCACTATTGACTAAAAATATACAGTTTTTCCGATTTTTAATCCCCTATAACTTTTTTCTCCAATTTTCTTCTCCACAACATCATAACTTCAAAGCAACGAAACTGGAAAGTTACATTATTATAGCCAATTTTCAGATTTTTTACTGTCTTTTAAAAAATGCATATTTTGCAAATGAAAAAACTAGATCCCATAAAGGCAATGAAAAAATAAAATGAAATTTAAATAAAAGAATTTAAAACTTAACAAAATAAAAAACATATGCATATACACTAGTGAGCCAAAAAAGAGAACAATTAGTATCTTTTTAACTGTCCAAAAAGCTAGTGAACATATACATTCATAATTGGTTTTGTAAACACGATAAACCATTAGCTAAATTCTCTGAAAAATCTAAGTTTGCACAATGGTCTTAATAAAAGGTAATAACACTAACACTAGTTTCATCCAAATGTCTCATGTGCAAAATAAGAGAACAATTAGATTCCCTCAGAAATTTCTGGAAATTTCAAACATTGTTTACATTTGAAGGCTCAACATTACTACCATCTCAGTATTGTGCTAGCTTCCAAACATGGCACACCACACTAAAGTTACTCCCAACCTCCGAAAAGAAATTGTCAGGATGAAAGTTTCAGGAATGACTCTCTCGACTATTTCACAAGATGCAAGGAGATCTAAGAGGGTAGTTTCACGTGTTCTTAATCTCTATGAAGAAACTAAAGGTTTTGAACTGCAAAAGGCAACTGGTAGACCACCGAAACTACCATGCAAGATGATCAAGCCATGAAACAGTATGTATTGAAGGATCCTTTTGAGACTGCAGCTGGAATTTCTAAGAAAATAAAAGTAAATAATGGTACAGAAGTGAGCCGCTTTACAGTATCTCGTCATCTGAAAGAATTTGGATTAAAGATTTGTTCCCCAGCAATGAAACCTACTATCAGCAAGAAGAACAAACTGGAAAGACTTTCATATGCAGAAGCTCATGTGAACTGGAAGGATGAAAATTGGTCAAAAGTTCATTTTGGTGATGAAATCAAATTTAATTTAGTAGGTTCAAATGGTAGACAGTATGTTAGGCACTTCGCAGGAGATTGGCTAAAATCCAAGTGCCTGAAGAAATCAGCCAAGTTTGGGGGAGGAAGCATCATGGTGTGGGGAATGATTTCTTCTGAAGGAGTTGGCCCTTTAGTACAGATTAAAGGGACTCTTAATGCTAATATCTATTTGAATTTGGTTAAACAGCTTGTGATCCCATCATTATGAGCATTTCTGAATCAACCATGCATTTTCATGCAAGATAACACCCCTTGTCATACTGCAAAGTATGTCACTGGAAATCTTTAGTGACCAAAATATCCAAGTAATGAAGTGGCCAACACAAAGTCCAGACTTAAATCCAACTGAAAACCTTTGGAAGATACTTGGAAACAAAGTAACACAAAGGGCACCAACTACTACGACAAATTTATGGGAGATACTAGAAGAGGAGTGGAAGAAAGTAATACCTGACTTGTGCAGGAAACTTATGTCCTGTGGCAATCGATGAGCAGAGGTAATCTCCAACAAAGGTCTACAAACATCATACTAACTGTATTAAGTTCATATTTCTTTTAATCATTATTATGGTTTTGAGTTAATTGAAGCATTTTTTGGTTTGATCGTTCTCTTATTTTGCACAATAGACATTTGGACGAAACTAGTATTTGTGTTGTTAACTTTTATTAAGACCATTGTACAAACTTAGATTTTTCACAGAATTTAGCTAATGGTTAACCGTATTTATGAAACCAATTGCAAATTTGTACATTTACTAGCTTTTCTGAAATTAAAAAAAAATATTAATTGTTCTCTTTTTTTACTCGCTACTGTATATAAAAATAGGCAATTTACATTTATCCTTTAGACATCATACCCGTCCCAACCAATGTCTCTCACTATAGAGTTAAATTTATTTAGGGAACCTGCTGCAGGACTTATTATAGAAATGCTTATAGCATATTGCTAATTCCTGCCTACAGTTAATAAGGTTACTCTCTGACGTAAATATTTGGAGCACTTCTCTAGGCAAAGTTCATATCTACTTCTTCCTATTTCATAAGGTTTTGCTCAACTTAGGATTGACCGCTCTAACTCATATTCTGTCTTTTCATCCCTAAGTTGTCATATTAGCTTGGTAAGTGAGCAGAGCATAAATGTTATGGCACAACATCCTATGTAATTGTAAATTTTGTTCTAGTTTACAACTGTGCATTCATAGACTATGTTCTTTTCTAGACATGATCTATTTAAAGGGCATTCTCTACTTCCTCCACAGTTACAACTGACTCTGTCTTTCCCATTATTACTAGCTGCATGGTTATCATCCCTATCATTGTTATTATCATTATTATCAATAATATTAATATGCCAACTTGTTTTTATATGTCTGTACCTACTTTGTGTGTCACACTTACCTCAAAGGAAGAAGTGAGTGGCAAAGCAGGAGAGAGGAGGACAGAGAGAAAGTGAGAGAGAAAGAGAGAGTGAGAGAAAGAGAGAGTGAGAGAGAGAGAAAGAGAGAGTGAGAGAGAAAGAGAGTGAGTGAGAGAGAAAGAGAGAGAGTGAGAGAAAAAGAGAGAGTGAGAGAGATAGTGAGTGGTGATGGCGCTCATTTTGTGTTTTTAAATGTTTATCACATCACAAGAAAAGTTGATACATAGATACATACACATATTGTTAAATTAAAAGTGGGAGAAGGGACACAGAGGAAGTGAGAGAGAAAGAGACTAAGTGAGAGAGATAGTAGATACATAGATCAAAAGAAAGTTGATACATAGATACAGACATATTGTTAAATCAAAGACAACCACAGTAAATATTGGATGTCACTTTCACTTTTCATTACCACACGAGGATAAAATTAACTCGCAAGTGTCTGAGTACACCACAGACATACATACCCTTAATGTAGTTCTCAGGGAGAGTCAGCCTCACACAGAATATGATAAGACTGGGCCCTTTGAATTACAGCTACAACTCATTTTGGTCAGCTGAATGGACTGGAGCAAGATAAACCTTCAAGTGGTTGGAAGAAAATGAGAAAAGAGCCTATATAGGAGCAGGAAAATCTTTTTAGCTGTTAGGGTCACTATGCATGTTAATCTGGTTCTAACAGCAGCATTTGTGGGTCTCACAGATCTGGAGGCAAAACCTCCAGATAAACACCGATGTGTAGGCTGTTGTTATCAAACTGAGCATGAGTCAAGGGCAAATACACAACAGAATAGCAATTATTTCATCTTAGCTTCCACTGCTTATACTAAACACGTAACATTTTTGCCTGATGATATGGAACATTTCCTTTTTCTTCACTCTTTTTAAAAAATGGCACTCTCTCGGTTATTGCAGCAAGGTTCCTGTTTATCTGATCAACAGAACAGTCTGCTCATAAAATTAACTCACAAGTGGCTGAGTACTCCACAGACATGCATACCATAAGGTAGTGGAAGATTCAGCCTCACACAGAATGTGACAAAGCTGGCCCCTTTGAATTACAGCTACAACTCATTTTTGCTAGCTGAGTGGACTGCAGCAAGGTGAAGTAGAGAACCTTACTCAAGAACACAGTGCGCCACAGGGAAAATTGTACTCATGACTTTACAATCATGGGCTGAATACCCCTTGCCACTGAGCCATGCTACTTCACTCTCTTAACTGTAGAGAAAAGGAGTGAAGCAATAGAGACAGAGAAAAGAAAGCCTCAGTCATTTACAATGACTATTAGACTGAAATACGATTGACCTTTTCTAGCTTCTTTACTTTTAACAATGAAGAAGTGGGTAAGACATTTAGTAATGAATAGAGAGAAAGTCTTTCAGGTGTTTGCGTTTTTATTCTGGGACTTCTAGAATGATTGAGTGTTAGTTCTATCTTCTTTCCCCCACCCCCAATACTTATTCACCTTCTTTCATAGCTCTTCATATCTTTTAGTTGGGGGAAAGACCATATTTTTTTTTCAGGAACGTTTAACATTTTCTCTACAAACTTCAGACAAGCACGCCTCTCTTCCTTTTTTTTTTTTCATACAAAAACTAATGCAAATTTCGAACAGGGTATAAACTGTGGAAAGAGCCCAGAAAAATGGGTAATACCCCTTACAAAATTGGTTGGTGAGAAAAGTTGCCAAAAAAGGTGGCTACACAAAATTTAACTCTATACTTTAAAGAGTGTCTTCTACTATAGCCTCGAGCTGACCAAAGCCTTGTGAGTGAATTTGGTAGACAGAAACTGAAAGAAGCCCGTCACATATATATATATATATATACACACAAACACACACAGAGGCATACCTCATTTTAATTTAAGTCGTTCTTGATTATACATCAGTTTTTTAAAATAATATATGAAAAAATAGTGATAAAGTTAAGTCATTTTACTCGATTTTACATCTGTCTGCCGTATTGGAATCGTAAAATCACTAGAAAACAGTTAAAAGCACCTAAAATCATGTTACTGTACAATAAATAAGAATAAAAGCATATAAAATCATATTAAAATACGTACAATAAATGTTAAGATGCACACCATAAAGTAGTGTAGCTTGGTGAATGAAATCCTGAAATCAGCTGTGTTGTCTTATTTATTGATCTTTCAGAGTTCATATTGCGCTGTAGTTCCAATATCTACTGTTAGGCATTATTGCCACTCATGATTCCTGTGATTGTTTTGAATTCAGATTTGTTTATGTCTGTTTATTGGCTACTTTCTCATTCCCATTCATTTGTGACTTTATTTTTTTGTTCCCCCCCCCCCCGTCTCATAAGAAAATTTGTAGTGTAAGTGCTAAGCGTCATGCTATAACACTGGAAGATAAACTGGATATGATAAAATGCCATGAAAAAGGTAAAAAAGTGGTAGCAATTGCATTATCTTTTGGGATGCGTCAGACAACTGTATTGACAATTGTACATAATTTTAGCACATATCAGATCTGAAGCCCCAGGGATGAAGAACACTGTCATCAATAGGTTTAGCCTATAGACAAGTAAATTCAGCCTAGCGTAGCCTAGAGACAAGTTAATTCAACTGAAGTCGTGTCTCCTGGAACCAATTAACAATATAGGGTGAAGTATGCCTGTATATATATATGTGTGTGTGTGTTTTTGTCTGTGTTTGTCTCCCCACCATCATTGCTTGACAACCGATGTTGGTGTGTTTGCATCCCCATAACTTAGCTGTTCAGCAGAAGAGACTGATAGAATAAGCACCAGGCTTACAGGGAATAAGTCCAGGGGTCGATTTCTTCAACTAAAGGGTGGTGCTCCAGTTTTGCAACTGTCAAACGACTAAAACAAATAAAAGAATACCAGAAGAACATTCTGTACCACTTAACCAAGAAGGTTCTTTAAATATGTACAATGTATTTTAAGGTTAAATAGTAATTCTGTTTACATTTGCATAACTGAGACATTTTGGTTGGATTATATAGTTATCAGTTTTACACTTTTTTTCTATGTTCTGTAAGTGTCACAATATACAAACATTTCTCATGGCACCAGCACCCAATTTACAGATGCTTACACTTTTTATGCTTCCCGTGAATTTTTCACGAGTCCAGTTAGTCACCATTATTATTACTATTATTACTATCATTACTATTATTACCATCATTATCATTGTTATTATTGTTATCATCATCATCACTATTGTTACTGTTGTTGTTGTCATTCTTAGTATTATTTCTATTTATATTGCTCTCTCCATTTGTTTTACTATTCACATTAAGGTTTACTTTCTTTCCATAGTTTTCAATGTCTTTGTTTCTAGTATTAGTCATACCATCTTGACCATTGTTTGCATGAAGTTTAGCATCACTCTTCCTATTGCTGGCTCTGGTCCACTCGCTACCACCATTACTATTACTACTATTACACTTGCTACCAACCATTACTATTTTTCGCAACTGATCCATAGATCAATTGAGTAAACCTATCAGTAAGGTACCTATAATGACATAATGACTAGTGGAAACTGCTGTGAGAAAAATTTACTGTAATAAAGGAAAAATATGTAATGACCATTGTACCTTATCTTATATAAATGTATGTGTGTGTGTGTGTGTGTGTGTGTGTGTGTGTGTGTGTGTGTGTGTGTGTGTGTGTGTGTGTGTGTGTGTGTGTGTGTGTGTGTGTGTGTGTGTGTGTGTGTGTGTATGTATGTATAAATGTATATGTAGTGGGATAGTGTAGCAAAAGATGTTGTTGAGATAGCAAATGAAATAGGCATGTGAACAACATCAAAAACAATAGGAAAGCATCGGATTGTGGTTTAAATAATTTATTTAATCAACACTTGCATTTACGTGTTGTCCAGAAATCTTTCGTCACACTTCTCAGTGACACTTTTCGTTTTCGTATGTGTTCTTGCTTCACTTACTCCATTCTGTTCTTCTAAGATGTGTATCCTTATGTGCGCATGCATTTTTGTCCTTGTGTGTGTATGCTTGTGTGTGTGTCATAGTTTTTACTAGCAGTGTGGCCTTACCCTCAGCCCTATCCTTTCATTCCATTGTGCTGCTGCTGTCCTGAGACCCGAAAAATATGGTACAGTTCCTGTATTCCTCTGTGTATGTGTGTTCGCCCATGGTGTTGCCATCGTGGTGGTTATAGTTGTTCTTACAGTTAACTTGTAAGATTAGGAATGAAGTGTATAGCTTACGATGTACTGAGAGACGGTGCAGAAACATGACAACTACCTACATTGAAGAGACTGCACGCAACATAGGAGAGTGTATAGGTGAACATTGGTGAGAGCACAAAGAAGAGAAAAGCTCACCAGTGCTCTACCAACATGCTCAGGCAGGACATGGAGGCTTGATTAATAGCATAGAGGTTAAAGTATTTCAACACATAGAACTGACACAACACTTAGATTACAGAGGCTACAAATATAACAGTAGACAGACCAAGCCTCAATAGAAAACACGAATGGAACAGTAACACCCACCACCACACTACACCACATGACTATAAACTGTGGGGATGTGAAAAGAGAGGGAAAAAGGAAAAAAGAAGAAAAACCCATAAACAATACACAGAAACATGCAAGGTAATACACACACAATAGACATATAAGCACTTACCTGTGATATTTATGAGAAATAGAGAGAGATGTATAAAAAGTAAATAAATAAACATATAAATAGATAAATAAATAAATATATAAATATATCTGTCACATACCTGTGATAAATGTAAGACAGAGATAGATAAAATAAAAAAAGAAACTATATAAAGGGCATGGATACATATGAAGTGAACTCATACACACACACATGAAACTTCATGGATGGCCATAACAATATCAACAACACAACTAGCATCATCAGCAGAAGTGGCAATGCCAACAATGGCAATAACAAAAACAACCACCACAATGGCAACACTGTGGGTGAACACTCGTACACAGAGGAATACAGGAACTGTACCATGTTTTTTTTTTTTTGTGGAGGGGGGGTCTCAGGACAGCAGCAGCACAACAGAGAGGATGGGGTTGAGGAGAAGGCCACAATGCTGTTAAAAACTATGACACACACACAAGCACACACACACATACACACACACACGCGAGTGCACACACACACACACACACAAACAAGGACACAAAAGCATGCGCACATAAGGAGACACATCGTCAAACAGAACGGAGTAAGTGGAGCAAGAACACACGCAAAAATGAAAAGTGTTGCTGAAGAGGTCACAGATGTGTGACAAAAGATTTCCAGACAATGGACATGAGTTAAAATAATAAAATAAGAAGAGGAATAAACAACTGAAGGGAAAAAAATATATAGCACGTGTGTTTATTTGGCAAAAGAAAAATAACCATCCCAGGATCTTTTCCTTTTGGCCGGCACATAGAAAAAATAATTTTTTGTAACTAAACACTTTCAAATTTCGTATACTGGTAGAATGTGTCATTTAAAACATCATTTACTCTTGGCGTTTTTAAGAAAATTCTTTATTTTTGAAGTTATTTCATGTTAAAGTTGTTGCATTTTGGTAATTTTAACCAGTCAATGACATCTATTGAGGGAAAAACAATTACTGCTGTGGTTTGTCAACAAGACGTTCTAGGGGTGTAAATTTACTTTGTCACTGTTATTTCTGATATATTTACATTTGAGATACACGTGTATATAGTTTAATCAATTCAGTTATTAGTTATTTAAAAAATTTTTTCAGTTTATTTTGTTTGTGGAAGTATTTTCGTTTTGTTTTAGTGTTTT
>NC_068987.1:41846159-41847439 GCF_001194135.2 Octopus bimaculoides
GTTAGGGTTGGGATTTTAGGGTTAGAGTTACGGAAAAATGTGAAAAATGAAGAAATTGAAGGGGGAGGGGGGCAAAAATGTCTTTCCGAAAATAGTAGCTGAAAAAACCCTAACCTAACCCTAAAACCCTAACCCTAACTCTAAAACCCTATCCCTAACCCTAAAACCCTAACCCTGACCCTAAAACCCTAATCTAACTCTAAAACCCGAACCCTAACCCTAAAACCCTAAAGCTAAAACCAGTACAAATGCATGAATGATGTCATAAATAACAGTGACAAAGTAAATTTACACTGCCGGAACGTCTTGTTGACAAACCACAGCAGTAATTGTTTCCACCTCAATAGACGTCATTGATTGGTTGAAATTACCGAAATACGACAACTTTAACACAAAATAACTTCGAAAATAAAGAATTTTCTTAAAAACGCCAAGAGTAAATGACGTTTTAAATGACAGTCTACCAGTATACGAAATTTGAAAGTGTTTATTTACAAAAAATTATTTTTTCTAAGTGCCGGCCAAAAGGTAAAGATCCCCTTTATGTTTTATTTATATTCTTATAATATTAATGTAGGATATAGAATATATAATATATTCAGTAAAATGAAATGATGTATTGATTGTCTTATTGAATAAATGAAATATTGAATATTGAATATTAAATATTAAGTTTTGAATATTAAGGGACTAGTATACTTTCTTGCATTTTAGCAACCTTCAAGGTCCCATGCTGTGACAGGAGTGTTGACAACTGTAGTTGCCTAGCTGTCTTTTCTCCTTTATATACATTCCTGTAGACAACAGTGGTAGTTGTTGAATTGAGTTACTGCCTTGCAGACTTAGACATATATTCTATTATTTTGTTCTAAACCAGTTGTATTTAATGAGTTTTCTACAATCGTGGAGGATGAGGATCTTAGTTCTTGATTTTGTCTCTTTTTTCTTGCTCCATTTTTTGCACCAACCTTCTTCATGTTTTTTCCTTATTTTTTTCTTACTTTCTGAGCGTCCAGCATCCTTGTTTTTAAAAATATATATATAACATATAAACAGAGCCTGAAAGATTGCTTTAAGATATATGGCATATATTATAAATACGGTTATTCAAGTATCATAATAGCATGAAACTATTAGTAGCTCTTTTGGCTGAGTATTTAATGTGATATATATATATATATACATATATATATATATATAGATTCAGGTGAATATGGTACTTAAGTTTAGGCACTAGAAATAAGTATGGTATTATCCATACAGTTTCAAAATAAAGTGAT
>NC_068987.1:41847449-41848624 GCF_001194135.2 Octopus bimaculoides
AATAAGTATGGTATTATCCATACAGTTTCAAAATAAAGTGATTAAAATCAAAATAAGCAACAAGGACATCCAAAGTTAATGCAGTACAATCGTTTCAAGGATATCCAAATTAATGCAATACGGTTGTTTCATGTGTCTCTATTTAATTAAGCATTACTTAATTAAATGGAGTTGCATGAAACGATCGTACTGCATTAACTTTGGATATCTTTGTTGCTTATTTTGATATATACATATATACATGTAGATTACCTAACTTTTGAACTTCTTTAATTGGAGCTATCCACATTTTAACAGTAATCTGTTAAATGCATGAATAAAATTGTAAATGTTAATGCATTGTCTGAAAGGATATTGATAATGCTTTCTAAATTAAACAAGAAAGACAAGTGAACCTCTTAGTTGTTTAAAGAAGAATGTCTTTTATGATACACATTTCTGGTAGATCTGCCTTCCTTCAAGAATTCTTTAATTTGCATTCATAATCCCTGGCTTTAAAGCCACATACAGCTGGCCATATTGGAATACAAATTACTCAAGATAAATTAAGACATTCTACATGGTCTGTCCCTTGTGCTTTACATATAGTCATTACAAGACATGACTGTATTGGGACCTGGGTCTGCTGAACAAGTACATCTTCACCTTCTGATTTATTGAGCTTTGTTCTAAGAATCATGACAATGTCATTTTTTAATGCACTAACATTGATCTTTGCTACAATCAGATTCTCATATATTTCTTGTATGATCATGTGTTCCATCGCAAAGCCTTGGAGGATTTAAATTTCTGTTATTTGTTCTTTTTCTCCTCCTGGAGATGTGCATTCCTATCCTTTTCAATCTCTCCTTCTTTATTTACTGACTCTGTTATCCTGGAATCATGTAGCTTTCATCTCAATTGTTTCCTGCTGTTTCCTTGCTCTCGCTGCTTCCTAACACCATTTGGCATCATCTCTCGATCCTGATTATCCCCTTCTCTTTCCACTTGGTATAATCCATCAGTATGTATTTGTATTATGTAATAATATATTAGAAAAGTCAAAACAAATCAATAAATAAAAGTCAAAAGGCTGAATTGCAGAAAATGATGTATCTGAGAGAGACAGTGTGCAAGTATATGTGTGCACGTGTGTGTGTATGTTTGTGTGTGTGTGTGTGTGTGTGTGTGTGTGT
>NC_068987.1:41848835-41856706 GCF_001194135.2 Octopus bimaculoides
AGAGAGAGAGAGAGAGAGAGAGAGAGAGAGAGAGAGAGAGAGAGAGAGAGAACAGTGGAATATCTTACTGCAGGTAAAATATTTTCATGGCAAATCTGCTTTGCAAAGTAGTTGTTTTTCTTTTTTTTATTACCATGTTAAATGCTTTTGCTACAAACAGGTTTGCAGGCCATTTTAGTATTTTCTTCCCAGGTGCAGAAAATGATTTTTGGTTGTTTTATGGAGCAAAGCATCTCTGATATTTATTACACCTTTAATATTGCAGCTGTGAGGAAAGTCCATTGGCAGTGGTGGAAGACCCATTGACATCCATGAAAGGATGGATGATAGCTCAGGAAAATGGCACACAGCAGTGTTAGGGCTAGCACCCCAAAGCACTGCACCAGCAAGTCAAGTGACTAATACAAATCAGGAAGAATACCCCCTGGTAGACTGAGAAGGAGGGGAGGATAATATGTCAAACAGGACAGAATGCAGGGACATCAACTTGGATAAGAATTTCCAGGATATGAGATTGGACACAGCAAGAGAGGAGGGTGAAACCATAAGGAGACACAATGGCTGTGGTGGAGTATTTAAGAGCAGATGTGGCATTGTATTAGCACTACTTGTCAGTCAGAGGGGGACCAAGACCAGGAGGCAAACCATAGTGCCCAGGGCCTCTCTGTTCAGTTTGCTCGATGCACAAGAAAAGTGGATGAACATGAAAGCCCCAAGGGCTTTGAGAAGAAGCCATGGCTGAATTTGCCACCAGCATTAGATCTGAGCTGGGCCCAGTTAGACAAGGACTTGAACATTATTCGAGACAACATTCTGAAGGATGAAACTGCCAGAATGATAAGAACTATGGTGCAAGTAGTATACCAAGCATTCCAAGATATCTTTGACATGAAGGAAAGCAAAATCAACAACCAGAATGTTCCCAGTAGGAGGTAGTGTCAGAGAAAAGAATTGAGGAAAGAGCTAAGTCAGCAAACAATACAAGAAAAGTAGCTTTAAAACAACTTAGCTTGGAGTTATGAAGAAACCTGCTCCAACTTCACAAGGTAAAATCACTTTAGAAAAAGCAGAGAAAAACGCAGAGGCAAAGGAAAGCCTTTTTTAACAACCTCTTCCAGTCCACAGCTGACCTTCTCAGAAAGCCAAAAATCAGGAGGTGAATATACTCTAAGAAAGAGGTAGAGAGCAGAGTAGCAGCAGTGTATGGTGACCCCAAGAGTGATATAAGAGATTGTTCCTTTCCACTGCCAATGCTCAAATTCCACACCCTTTTCAACATGGCAGACTTTGCTTTCGATGAAGTGAGGGCAGTTGTGACAAAAGCTCATACAGGTTCTACTCCAGGGCTCTTTGGCACCACTTTCAGAATATTCAAAAACTGTCCACTACTATTGAGGAGAATAGCAAAACTTTTACTTTTTGATCTGGAAGAGGAGCAGGAACCCCGACTCTGGACACTTGCTGAGGGCTGTCTTGTTCCAAAAGAAGAAAACTCAAATGACTTGACTAGTTTCAAGAGATCTCTCTTCTGAACATTGGTGGGAAGAACTTTTAGGCCATCATTGTCATATCTATTGGCTAATGAGTGCCTCAACATGAGTATACAGAAATGAGAGCTCCTAGGTTACTCTGGATGCCTTGAAAACACGTCAGTGATCAGTCATGTCATTAAGGAAGCAAAGAGGAACAACATCTCACTTTCTGATGTATAGTTGGATCTTGCCAAAGCATACCCATGTGTGCCCCACCAGCTATTCCAAAATGCGTTGGAGTACTACCAAATACTAACAAAAGTAGTCAGTCTCATAATGTCCCTCATGGGTTTGCTGAGGATGAGGTTCACCGTGGGAAATTCCACTACTAAATGGCAGGGACTGGAAAAAAGCATTATGGCAGGGTGTACAATTTCCATAGTCTATTTGTGGCAGCCATGAACTTACTGCTAGAGCGGGGAGAGAAGCAGCTGAGAGGTCCCAAAACTGATGAAAACAGGAAATCCAGTTTGCAGGGCCTTCATAAATAACATAACAGTTATGACACCATCAACTGAAGAGGTATAGCAGACACTGAGCTGTCTAGAAAAGATGATCACATGGTCACACTTGAAGTTCAATCCAGCAAAATCTCAGGGTCTGAATATCCTTAAAGGGAAGCTGACAAATGACATCTTCAACATTCAGGGCTCTGGGATTCCAACAATCCAAGAAAAAGGATTAGGAAAATTACAATCATACCCGTAAAGATATTGGCTATGCTGAAGATACTAAGACACAACTTGACAACTGGCTGAGGACAGTTGATAAAAGTCAGCTACTTGGAAGGTTCAAGGTATGGACTGTAGTGACCATTTTTGTTATATGATTTTGCCATGATTCAGGTGGAGATAATGGAGTAAATTCATGCAAAGGTGGCTGGGTTTTCCCCCAATTTTCAGCCCAGTCAATATAACAAGACCTCTAAGCCCATCTACCAATTTCATCAGTGGTGGAGGTATTCAAAGCCAAAAAGGCAATCAGCACATTGCTTCTATCTAGGGATGAGAAAGTCAGATACACCAACAAAGCCATAAAGTTTGGCAGAAAATGGAAGCCTAAGAAGCTGTGAAGAAAATGAAGGCATATTGGAAACACCATGAGATTGTTAGAGTTATCTGTCAAAAACAGCTGGGACTTGGCAACCACAGTGCCAAGAGGTGAAAAAACACTTATACAAAGTGCAAGAGAGAGAGAGAGAGAGAGAGAGAGAGAGAGAGAGAGAGAGAAAGAGAGAGCTCATAGTGCAAAGAACCCATGATTCAACAGAGGAGGATTGCTAAGTGAAGGTAGTAGGGCTTACCCACAAGGGGTAATGGATACAGTGAGACTGGGTATTCAAGCACCCACTGACATGGAAGGAACTCTGGGGCTCTGACCAGGGAAGATTGTCCTTCTTTCTTCATACTGTTGCTGACTGCTTGCCATCCCTAAATAACCTTAAGATATGGGGCAAAGAAGATCCATCCTGCAAGTAGTGAGGAGTAACTCTTTGCACCCTGAACCACATTTTGATTAGATGCCCTATAAGGCACTGGGAGTAGGCTAACATAAGTGGAGACATGACAAGATCCTTGCAGAAATTATCAAGTGGATTGATCTGCAAATGGTGAAGGCTAACACTAGCCACCACTGCCAAAGAGTGTCAGATTCCTAAAAGAAGTTAACAAGGCTCCCAAGATCAGTACAATGACAGAAGATCTGTTTTCTTGTTTGTGTTCAACCTCAGACTGGGAGATGCAAGTAGACCTGAAGAGCAGATTTGTCTTCTCAGAGGCAATAGTGGGAACAACACTTCAACCAGATGTTTCTGATCTGCAGGAGCACAAAATCAATCATTGTGATCAAACTTACAGTATCCTGGGAGGACAGACTCTATTTTCCACCAGGTAAAGAAAACCAAATATCAGGACTTGGCTGATGAGGCCCTTGTCAAGGGATTGCATACCCCCCATGGACAATACCCCCCCTCACCAAGGACAATTACCCCTGAGGACAACAGATGATGATTTAAAACTTTTTAATATATTAGAGAGGGGGTTATTAACCAAGGGGGTTATTAACCAAGGGGGATAATTTTCCTAGGGGTAGTTGTCATCGGGGGAATTGTCCTGGGAGGGGTAATTTCCGAGGGGACGTAATTGCCCTATAGGGGTAATTGTCCTGATATGTTGTATGTGGCTTTATTCCACATCAAAGTCAGCTGCTGCAGCTTTCCAGCAGAATCAGTGAGCTATTTCCTACAAAAGATAGGTCTGAAACACTGTCAACTGAAGAAAGCCATAAAGGAAATAGGTATGATAGCTGAAACAAGCTAAGAGACTACAAGTGGAACCCTTCTACATGCAAAGACTAGTTTAGTCTTCATTGTCCTACTCAGGTGAAGTGTACAGGCTAAGGGGCAAAATGCTTGTGACCCTGAGATACCTGCAGATGATAAAGAAAGGTTTCCAGAATTTTTATGCATTTAAAAGAGCTTGCAAAATTTCTGGATAGTTCCAGCAGTTTCTACATGGAACAAAGCATCCCTGATCTTTATTTCACCCATATGTTATGCATGTATGTATGTATGTATGTATGTATGTATACATATAGATATATATATATATATAATCAATTAACGTCTGTTTTCCATTCTGGCATGGGTTGAATGGTTCAACAGGAGCTGGTAAGTTCAGGATCCAGGTTCCATTGTCTGTTTTGACATGAATGGTTTCTACAACTGGATGCCCTTCCTAACACCAACCACTTTACAGTATACTAGATACTTTTTACATGGTACCAGCACTGACAGGGTGACCAAGTGCCTTGCAAGTCAAAAACTTCCCAACTGGGAAGGTGGGGAGTAGTATTGATGGGGGTGTGACTTTGTGCCAGTTGAGAAATGAAAGGTATAGAGTGACACAGATAGGTGTCTTGTAGGGTAAATACATGGATACCCTAGTTAGAAAAGAATGGAAAGTGAGAGTAAGATAAAGAGAGCGATAGTGGGAGAGATGATGACAAAAATATGTCAGGACATACCCCTGAGTGACATTGAATGTAGGGGAATAGGTGAGGTGATTCAGTGATTTGGATTGGGTGAATGGGCAGGATTGATCATTATTATTGTCATCATTATTATCATTATTACTAGTAGTGGATGGCACAAGCAAATGCATTTTGTCTGATGCTCCCACATTTTTAACATCCACAGCCCTTAATAATGACAAAAGTAAAACAATAATAATAATATTTTGGTAATTTATTTTATCGATTCCAAAAGGATGAAAGGCAAAGTCAACTTCAGCACTATATTAGCTCTAAATCTAAAAATCACTAACCACTAGCCTATGTTGGATTGTAGATTCCTCACCAAGAAGGATTTTGTATTCACAAGCAATTGGCTATCCCATTTTCTGGTGAAAATGTAGTCAATATGGCTTGTATAGGTGGCTGGCTGGCTGGTTTCTTGAAGTTTGTATTGCAGATCATCAGAGACTTATTACCTCCTCACTTCTAGGACCAAAGCCATGACCTCCATGTACAGCTTTGAATCCATTGGGCTGCTGCCCAGCATGTCCACTGAAATCACCAATCATGAAAGTAAGGTTACTGTCATTTATCATTGAGTTAATCTTCAAAAATGTTGTATAAAATCAGTCCCTTTGCTCATCTGCCAGTCCTGATTGAGGGGCATATGCAGAGATAAATGTTGTTGTTATGTTTTCCAAGACTATTCTAAATTTAATTGTCCTATCACACACTCAACCACTTTATCTAGCCATTTATCTGCTATAAGCATGCTCACACCTTGTACACAATTCCATTGCCTACCCAGAAGAATTTATATCATTGTTCCTTGCCCATGAGCTATCCAACTGAGGCTCTCCTCCACCTTACCTCTTGCACACAGCACACATTTACATGTCTATATTCTTTAATTTCAACAATCTCTCCTGGCCTAACTTTCATTATCCTTACATCGATTGTAGCTATTCTAAGTATTTGTATATATGTTGAGAAGTGAAATTACTGTAGAAGGAACAAGGACTGGTTTGAGGTAGTAGAGAAAATACATGGCTATCTCACATTATATAAAGATAGGAGGGAGTAATTGGGATGAAGCTGGAATGAGAGATAAAGATGGTGGAATTAGAAGATAAGAAAGGATTGGTAGGTATAGTTTGCAAAAGTTGAAGGATGTGAGAAACAGTTAATGATAGGTGTAGGGGGTGAAGGTAGAGAATGGTAAACAATATGGAGGTGGTCAATAGAGGGAATGAATGTCAATAGAAGTGGCTTAGGGAAGGAGAAGCAATGAATGGCAGTGCTGAAAGAGTAAGGAGAAGTCTAATGACTGAAGCAAGTAAAAGATAAAAAGTAAAAGATAAAAAGTAAAAGATAGGAAGGGGGATGAGAGATAGAGAGATGAGGATGGAGTTAGATGGGAAGGGTTTGCAAGTGGAGTGGGTGGTAGATGTATAGGGATAAGGAGGTAGGTAGTCAGATGTTGACAGAGGTGAGAGTAGTGAGTGGCAAACAAAGTGAGGTGCTTGTCTGTAGATATGAGATGGAGTTATGGATGATGTATAGGTGTCAATAGGAAGTGACTCAAGGGAGAGGGAATGATGAGTAGCAGCACAGAAAGGATGGTCAGCCGAAAATATAAATGCATGGAGTGGTTGGTGTCAAGAGTGAGGAATGGATGTCAAAAACAAGTGGTTCTGTGGGAAGAGAGAGATAACTGCTACTACCAAAGGGTATGTAGCTCTGCTCTCATTTGCAATTAATTAAGTAAATTAGTTTTATTGTTTCAATAATTGCCATTGTAAGTACTTAATGGTGCAAAAAGCAGGAGTGGCTGTGTGGTAAGTAGCTTGCTTACCAACCACATGGTTCCGGGTTCAGTCCCACTGCATGGCACCTTGGGCAAGTGTCTTCTACTATAGCCTCGGGCCGACCAAAGCCTTGTGAGTGGATTTGGTAGACAGAAACTGAAAGAAGCCCATCGTATATATGTATATATATATATGTGTGTGTTTGTGTGTCTGTGTTTGTGTGTCTGTGTTTGTGTGTCTGTGTTTGTCCTCCTAGCATTGCTTGACAACCGATGTTGGTGTGTTTATGTCCCCGTCACTTAGAGGTTCGGCAAAAAGAGACCAATAGAATAAGTACTAGGCTTACAAAGAATAAGTCCCGGGGTCGATTTGCTCGACTAAAGGCGGTGCTCCAGCATGGCCGCAGTCAAATGACTGAAACAAGTAAGAGAATAAAAGAGAGAGTAAAAGAGATGACACAAGTAAATGGAGAATGAATTGAGGAAACCTGGGATCACAAGGTGAAGAATATAACCTAGGACCCTTGAGAACAGCTGGTTTAATCAGGTGTTTAGAAAAATTCTTTGAACAAATTCTAAATTCCAAAAATAAATTTTGAGAATTTCATGTTTTTATTCTTTCTTAAGAAAATATTTTCTCATAAAAGGGATTACTAAGGGTGCAGTAACCCTCCTCAACATTTGACAGAATGACAAAATGTTTTAACAACAAATGGGTGGTGTGCAACTGTCTGAATCATAATAACTGCATGAAAACATCATTACCATCTGCCTAATTCCACTAATGCTGCATCAGTGATTGTATAAAATATGGGAGGTTTTACATGCACTATGTATTAACATCTGTAATTTTCAATAAATTCAAATGATTTTCTGTCAGATACATAAAGGGAAATAATTAGGTCATACAAGTGCTTGTGCAACAGAAAAAATTTAAAAGTTACTTCAGATTAATTCATTTAATTTAATGTATATATTCATGCTATTAGTCATTAAAACTATCTTTTCAATTCAAAGATGGGAATATTATTTATTGTTAAAAGAAAAAATACTTCAAGAACAACCTATTAGTGGCAGTATATAATTAATAGTCTCTTCAGTAACATATGACAAATTAAGTTGTGGTGGTGAATCAGTTAGTGATTGTAATATCAAATATCTATCAAATAAAGAAAGAGTAAGTCATCCATCCAGCTTCAAGAATAATATCAAACAGTGAAATGAGGTGACATGCTTCAAATACTGAGCACAATGTAAGTCTAGATAGATGTAAATAGAAAGGTAAATGGATGAACTCTATACAGTCTAAACCGAATAAATAAATGGTTTATTGAATTTTAGGGTTTCTCTCTTATTTAAGAAACCAAATAGTTTATTTATTTTAGACATGTATACCTGGATTGCAAACAGCCATCATCAGATTGAGTAGAAATGAATTAATTCAAAGACAAAATAACAGAGCAATTGACAGAAATGTAGGATGAAATAAGGGTTTTGTGTGTGTGTGTGTGTGTGTGTGT
>NC_068987.1:41861250-41878625 GCF_001194135.2 Octopus bimaculoides
AAAGTTTAGAGAGCTCTTACCCCTGCTGGCGACAAAGGGACTCTCACTCAGAGTAAAAGGCAGACTGTATGACGCATGTGTACGAACAGCCATGCTACATGGCAGTGAAACATGGGCTGTGGCTGCTGAGGACATGCGTAGGCTCGCAAGGAATGAAGCCAGTATGCTCCGCTGGATGTGTAATGTCAGTGTGCATACCCGTCAGAGTGTAAGTATCTTGAGAGAAAAGCTGAACATAAGAAGCATCAGTTGTGGTGTGCAAGAGAGACGATTGCGCTGGTATGGACATGTGGTGAGAATGGATGAGGATAGCTGCGTGAAAAAGTTGAGGGAACCTGTGGTACAGGTAGGCCCAGGAAGACCTGGGCTGAGGTGGTGAGGCAAGACCTTCGAACATTGGGCCTCACCAAGGCGATGACTACTGACCGAGACCTTTGGAAATGTGCTGTGCATGAGAAGACCCGGCAAGCCAAGTGAGATCGTTGCCAGTGCCCCTGGACTGGCTCTTGTGCGGGTGGCACATAAAATACACCATTTTGAGCATGGCCGTTGCCAGTACCGCCTGACTGGCCCTCATGCGGGTGACACGTGAAAGCACCCACTACACTCTCTGAGTGGTTGGCGTTAGGAAGGGCATCCAGCTGTAGAAACTCTGCCATATCAGATTGGAGCCTGGTGTTGCCATCCGGTTTCACCAGTCCTCAGTCAAATCGTCCAACCCATGCTAGCATGGCAAGTGGATGTTAAACGATGATGATGATGATGATGATGAAATAAATGTTCAATAACAAAACATTGAAAATGTCCAGTACACAAAAGAACACCTGTCTGTCACAGGAAACACAATAGAGAATGTCAAATGTAAATAGTCTTTGCAAGTTTCTTGGGCCAGTGAACAGTTTGACCAGTCCTGGTGACATAGGGTCTGCTCAAGGCAGGTTGCAACGACGAAGATGGTGTTGTCGGTGCTGGTGTTGTCAAAAGTACATGTGTAGGTGATGGTGTTGTCAAAGGTGCATGTGTAGGTGATGGTGTTGTCAAAGGTGCATGTGTAGGTTCAAAGGTGGGCGTGGCATTGGTGTTATCAAAAGATGTGGACACCTCAAAATGTGCTCTTTTAAGCCAATCTACAGAGACAGTCTCTGTACGACCATTCATATCAATCGTAAAAACTTTGGGTGTGCGAGAAAGCACATGAAAGGGTCCTTTATAAGGAGAAACAAGAGGTCCCTTGATAGAGTCATCCCGAACAAAAACATGTGACCAAGAGTCAATATCTGATGGAACATTAGAGGGTGGAGATTGGTCCTGGGAACCCATGGGTAGAAGATTAGAAAAATAGGTGCGAAGTCTTGCGACATACGACGCTGGATCATGATGCTGTGAAGTGTCTGGCACCGACATCGTACCAGGCAATGCTAGTGTGGTACCATACAGCAGCTCTGCAGAGGAGAAACCCAGGTCTGTCTTGACAGCAGTACAACAGCCAAGAAGCACAATTAACAGAAATTCAGTCCAAGACTGTGGATCTGGAGAGGCACGTAGAGCGGCCTTGAGCTGTCTATGAAACCGTTTGACCATCCCCTTGGAAGCTGGATGGTAACTGGTCATGCAAATGTGATGCACACCCAGAATTCATGACAATTTACGGAATAAAGAAGCTTCAAACTGGCGTCCGCGATCAGTAGTTAATCTGGACAGAACTCCAAAGCGGGAAATCCAGTTAGAAACAAAAGCTTGGGCAACAGATTCAGCAGAAATGTCTGCTATTGGAATGGCTTCTGGCCAGCAGGAGAAACGGTCAACACAGGTCAAGATATAAGAGAACCTGCGACTGACAGGCCATGGTCCAACCAGATCAATGTGGACATGGCGAAAACGGGCCTCTAGAGGAGAAAACTGTTCAAGCGGAGCACAAACATGCAGTTGGACATTGGAACATTGGCATTTGGAACAAGTACGTGTCCAAGAAGTAACTGTGCGATGCATATTTGGTCAGAAAAACGAGTAGTGATAAGCTTAAGTGTAGCATCGATGCCCGGATGCAGCAAGGAGTGCAGGGCCTCAAACACTGAGCGTTGGTGATTCTCAGGCACAAGTGGCCTGGGAGAACTGGTAGAGGTATCACAAAGAATAGTGCCTTCAGCTGACGGAAGCGGAAGATAGGCAAATTGGCAACAGGAGAACTTGGGCGAAGTTAAATCTAACTTCGCCAAGGCTGGTTGGTCATGCGAAATGTCAGTCAAATCAATTGCAGCAGGAGATGAAAGAGAACAGACTGGAAGGTGAGAAAGCACGTCAGCAGGAACGTTCTCTTTCCCAGGTATGTGACAAATGTCACTGGTAAACTGTGAAATAAAATCATAGTGACGGAAAGCACGAGGCGAGAGTTTGTCCATCTTAGACGATAGGGCAAACGTAAGAGGCTTGTGATCAGTATAGATCATAAAATCTCGACTTTTGAGTTGATGTTGAAAATGATGAACTGATGTGTAGATCGCCAAGAGTTTGTGATGAAAGGTGCTGTATCGCCACTCAGTTGGTTGTAATTGGTGAGAAAAGAAAGCCAGAGGTCGAGTTCGGTCATCCACTGTGTGTTTCAGCACAACACCAATCGCAGTGTCCGATGCATCCACAGTTAAAGAGAGGGAAGCATTAGGAACTGGATGTGCAAGCAAAGGGACAGAAGCTATTTCCTTCTTGATTGACTCAAAAGCAGATAATGCTTCAGCTGAGAGGGTGATTTGAGCGTCCTTTTTAGAGGTGTTCTTTAGTAGCTGGGTCAGAGGAAGTAGCTTATCCACACAACCAGGTATAAAGCGTCAATAGAAATTTACCATGCCAAGATAATGCCTCAACTGATGCAAAGAAGAAGGAGGTGCAATGCGTTGAATTGCATCAACTTTGGATGAGAGAGGTTTGATGCCACTCGAGTTAATATGATGGCCCAGAAAGTCAATAGAAAATTACCCGAAAACACACTTGTCGGGATTAATGCACACACCATAGGTGCAAAGATGCTGAAAAAGCTGAGACAAGTGCCGGAGATGATTCTCATGTGTGTCGCTTGCAATGAGTATATCATCAATGTAAGCAAACACAAAATCAAGACCGCAGACAAGTTCATCTATGAAATGCTAGAACATACTTGTAGCGTTCCGCAAACCAAAATTCATATATAGAAACTCAAAACAACCAAAAGGCGTGGTAATGGCAGTTTTCGGAACATTGGCTGGGTTGACCGGTATCTGATGATAGGCGCAAATGAGGTCAACTTTTGAAAAGATGGTACAGCCATGAAGATTCACCGAAAAATCCTGAAGATTCCTTATAGGATATTGGTCAGGTACTGTTACTGCATTGAGACGCCTATAATCCCCCACCGGGCGAAAATCAGAATCCTCTTTACGCGCCAAATGAAGGGGAGATGCCCACAGGCTGGTGGAGGGGCATATCAGGCCAAGTTGGAGCATGTGCTCAAACTCGGCCCTAGCCGTTTTGAGACGGTCAGGTGCAAGACGCCGTGGGCGCGAAAAAACAGGCGGCCTAGTAGTGGTAATAAAATGGAGGGTCGAGTGCGCGGGCTTTGCCGGCTGAAAAGTGATGTCTACCAGCTCCAGAAAAGAAGTCAAAAGAGAACGAAAAGCATCTCCAGAGGTGGCAACAAAAAATGTCGGGCTAAGAACTGCATTGGTAGAACCTCTAGTTGGCGTAGAGAGTGACGTAGAACCGTCAACTAGCCTCCGTTGCCTGACATCTACCAATAATTTAAAGTGATTCAAAAAATCAGCACCCACAATAGGATGTAGTATGTCAGCAATGACAAAAACCCATTGAAAATCTCGATGATGATTAATATCCAGGCATAAAGAAACCTGACCAAAAGTAGCTATGGGAGACGAGTCGATAGCATGCAAAACAATGGAAGAACGCTTAGGCTTGTCTGTAGTGAGACGAAGAGGCCTAATGCTACAAGAACCAGTGTCAACCATGAAGAATTTCTTCGACACCAGATCTTTCACAAAGAGTGCACGATAAGTAGAGAGGGAAGAGGAGGAAGTTGACGTGCTAACTCCTCCAAAACTAGTTTCCAGAGGGTTTTAAACTACAAGGCTGGATGCACTTGTGCACTTTATCTGCAAAGTTGGAGTGGTACCAACACAGCCTGGAGTGTGACCGAGAGGCACGAGGGGCAGAACGACTGCGACTACACGAACGCGAAAAACATGTATTATCCTGGCACAACGAGTCCATCCATTGTGTGAGCACATCCAGCTTGTCAGAAATGGCATCATGTGACAAGGAAGAGGAATTAAATGAGGCTGCCAAAGGGGCCTTAGAACAAACGCAAGCACCATGTGATGATGGCTGTCTGGAAAATTCTAAAATTTTGTCCACCATAGTGGCGATCTGATCAACGGTGTTGTACTCGAGAGCCATGGCCAAGATCATCTGTATGTCAGAAGGCAATCTGGAAAAGAAAATTTGCTGCAGAAGAGGCGCATCAGTGGGATCACCACTTGATTCACTCAGACGGCGCAAAAACTGTGACAGGGTTCTGTCCCCCAATTCTTCGTCTGCCATTAGTTCGCTGAAGTGGCTCTCCACAGACCTGGTGTTGCAACACTGAATCTCCGCTTTAACAGACGCATAAGTGGCGTCTGGGCTAGGATCTGTAACTAGATCCCTAGCAGAGGTGGCGAGTGGAGCGGCCATGCCACAATACAAAAGCTGCAATTGCTGTGTGGGAGAAATGCCATGAGCCGAAAAATAGGCCTCAATCTGTGCAAACCACAGAGTTGCATCTCCTGTAAAAAGAGGTAACGTTGGGAGAGACATGATGTTTGTTCAAGACACCTGTAACAGGGAAGGAAGAAAGTGAGTGGAAACAAAGCGATGAGAAAAAAGCAGAAAGATCTCAGAGATGAAACACGAGAAATAAAGAAACCGACCAGTGAACCGACAGAAATATTTTCGTGGAGCAGTGTGTGCACAAAAAGGGTAAAAAAAATCTGAAGAAAACAATTTTTTTTGGTTTGTTGTGTACTGTATGCAGGGAAAAAAAATTCACCAACCTTTGTCGCGCTGAAAAAAAATGAAAAACAAGAAAAAGCACCAGAAAATTAGTGTGCGTGTGTGTACTGTGTGTTTGTTTGTAAGGCTGTCCTGCTGTTTTTTTTTTCTCTTGAGAATCTGAAAAAAATTAATTTTGCTAGAAGACGAAAGTCAGAAGGTTAATGTCACTACTAAAAATAGTAGTTGAAAAAAAGCTGTAGAAGCACGTGGTTGAAGAAAGATTGCTCCACAACCCTGATTATGAGCACATGATATCGGCGTTGGTCTGTGTTTTTCTGCCCAAATTGTTGCGGCTTGATGTCGGAATGACGAAATAACATGAGCATAGACTGACGTGTGAATTTGGTGTTAGTGGAAAAGCTCCGTTTTCCCTTTCACCATTGTGAAAACAGGCGCTAGTTAGAATCTTGGCTGTTAATGTCCTTCATCGAGGTCACCAATTGTAGGAAGTGAATAGCGGAACAAGAATATCCAAACAAATAACAATATTTTTCGTCTGTACAAGCGTTACATCTTGGGACGATCAGTAGCCAGGTCACCTTGGTGTGGAAGCAGCAGAGTCGGTTTAATCACAATTGTGAAGGCATTCTTCAGAGGTTAGCCAACGTCGTGTGATGCCTTCAGTATTCCAGCTACACGGAGCTGGTCGAGTAGCATGCAGCTCGATCGACAGCAGAGGCGAAGAGAAAGAATGGCAGCCAAGCCTAGCGGCTGCTGATGACTGTGGATGAACATAAGTGGCTTCCAGCAAGCCTTCCAGAAGGCTCTAATTCCTGCGCATGCATGGATGAAAATCCCAAAATGGCGACTGGAACCAGGTGTCACTACAAAAGATATGGAAGTTTTTACAAATCACTACAACTGTTTCGACACATCTAGCATCAATACCTCAAGGGTGGAATACTTAACAATTGGTTCAGGAGCATCCAATGGTGCAGATGTGTCTCTTCGGGTGATAAACAGATACAACTCATTAAAATAACAGTTCTGCAATGTATCTTCTTCAGTCTTGTGAAGAAAAGCAGCAAATCAAAGGATATAGCTTCATTTGTATAGATCAATAATAAAATAACAGCTTCAAAAAAGAAACCAACATGCAATACAGTGAAAAACGTATTAAATCTAACCATTAACGGATATAGGTGTATAAATGCCCTTGTGTAGTTTGTATGAGGCATGTACACTCACTTATACAAATAGATATGAAAGTGTTTGATGTTTATAAGAATGGGGAGGTTAAAGCTAAATTTAATTCATCCATACCTTAAGGTGGATTTACATTAATATTTACTCAAATTCATTCTCACTGCATTGTGTGAAAGTGCATTTATATGCATGTAAGCATCTTGAGAGTTTTTCAGAAATTCTATTAATATCCCCACCTTTGAATTGAAAGATAGTTTTAATTATTAATAGTAGGAATATGTACATTAAATTATTGAATTATTCTGGAGTCAAATTTACTACAATAAAGAAATATGTAATGACCATTATTTGCTTTGTCTTGTATACCACTCTGTGTACAAAACAGTATAACTGGAACACCACCATGGATTTACAGTATGGAATGAATGGTCATGAACTATAACCCCTGCCACAAGAATATGTGAAGTTCTTTACTAATCTAAACAATATTGTTAGCCTAGTTTACTAACAAAGCGCTTAAGTGTTTTGCCCGGATTGATAATCCTTCACTAATAACTTTGTTATATATATATATATTATGTAGTTGTTGGCTATGGTTAGTCAGAAAGTTACCATTGGTTTCACATCTATTATTGCTCTTAGCAATATAGGCAACTCATCAGACCTGATGGCTGGAGGCACATAACCTCTTTTAAATAACCAAGATCATATAATTCCATGTCCATAAATTTTATAGAATTAAAAAGGTTATGTGCCATCAGCCAGCAGGTCTGATTAGTTGCCTATATTGCTAAGAGCAATAATAAACATAAAACCAATGCTAATTTTCTAACTGACCATAACTAACAAACAACTGCATCACATATTACTGCTCAAAAACTCTGTTTTGCATATGCTTTATTTTCGGACTTATGAACAACTAACTGGTTTTATATATATATATATATATATATATATATCATCATCATCATCATCGTTTAATGTCCACTTTCCATGCTAGCATGGGTTGGACAATTTGACTGAGGACAGGTGAACCAGATGGCTGCATCAGGCTCCAATCTGATCTGGCAGAGTTTCTACAACTGGATGCCCTTCCTTCCTAACGCCAACCACTCTGAGAGTGTAGTGGGTGCTTTTATGTGTCACCAGAACAAGGGCCAGTCAGGCGGTACTGGCAACGGCCACACTCAAAATGTTGTTTTTTATATGCCACCTGCACAGGAGCCAGTCAGCGGCACTGGCAACAACATCGCTCAAATGTTTTTTCACATGCCACCAGCACAAGTGCCAGTAAGGCAATGCTGGTAACGATCACGCTCAAATGGTGCCACTGGCATGGAAACCAGACAGTTGCTCTGGCAATGATCACGCTCGAATGGCAGAGGTGCCAGTCATCAAATTTGGTTCAATTACGATTTCGATTTCACTTGCTCCAACAGGTCTTTGCAAGCAGAGTTTAGTGTCCAATGAATGAAAGGTTGGCATGAGTGCCAGTCATCGAATTTGGTTCGATTTCGATTTCACTTGCCTCAACAGGTTTTTGCAAGCAGAGTTTAGTATCCAATGAAGTAAAGCTATGCATAAGTGGGCTGGCTACACCCCTGGCAGAGGCCACGGATTATGGTCTCACTTGGTTTGCCGGGTCTTCTCACACACTGCATATTTCCAAAGGTATCAGTCACTAGTCATTGCCTCAGTAAGGCCTGTAGTGACGCCTTTATAGCAGACGACATTTTTGGAGTTTCTATCCACGCATGCGCAGGGACTAGTTCCGGTAGGAATACAGGAAGAGTCTCATGCGCATGCGTAGTCATCGATATCCAAGCTTCGTGCGGATTTTCATCCTCTTTCTCGCTGGCCGGCGAAGGGCCTGGACGTCGTAGCAGCCTCTTTCCAACATTCCAACTCTGGAGCTAGAGAAATAACCACGCAACATCATTGACGGCGTCTCAGTAACCAAAGGGCGAAGTGCTGCCGAATTCTATTGTAATAAATATTGTTGTGTTGACAGTTCAGAATCTGCGTTCCGTTGTTTCTTCAAGAAATTTAATGTACAGAAGCAGAGTACATCTAATGGTGTATAACCACTTCCCTACAAGCCTAATGTTCAGAGGTTGTGCTTCACGACCTCATCCCAGGTCTTCCACAGGTTCCCTCAATCGCTAGGGTGTGGCTCTTTTTCACACAACTATCCTCATCCATTCTTGCCAATTGTCACTCTTGCACACCACAACTGATGCTTCTTTGGTCCAACTTTTCTCTCAAGGTACTTACACTCTGTCGTGTTTGCTCACTGACATTACACATCCATTGAAGCATACTGGCTTCATTTCTTGCAAGCTTACGCATGTCCTCAGCAGTCACAGCCCATGTTTCACTGTCATGAAGCATGGCTGTTCATACACATGCGTCATATAGTCTGCCTTTGACAGGTCCCTTGACACCAACAGAGGTAAGAGCTCTCTGAACTTTGCCCAGGCTATCCTTATTCTAGCAGCTACACTTTCAGTGCACCCTCTGCTGCTACTGACTAAGTAACAAGCTATCAACTACTTCTAGTTTTTACTCCCTGGAATGTGGCAAAAGTTGTTCTCGCATTTTCAGTGTTTATTGCTCCTGAGCATCTGCCACATACAAAAACTATCTTCCTACTTAGTCTTCCTTTGATATTGCTGCACCACTTATGTGTCCATAGCTTACACTGGGTACATCTTATAGAGTTCCTACCAACACCTTTTCTACAGATTGAGCAGGGCCATCTACCTGAAGGGGCTTGTGTTTTGTCTACCAATTAGCACAAGGTCATCAGCATAGAGGAGCTCCCAGGGGCATCCTGTTTTGAATTCCTGTGTTATTGCCTGAAGGACTATGATAAATAAGAGGGGGCTGAGGAGTGAACCTTGATGGACCCCTACCTCTATCCGGAATTCTTCACTGTACTTGTTGCCAACCCTCACCTTACCGACAGCATCCCTGTACAAGGCTCGCACAGCTCTCACTATCCATTCATCTATCCCTAGTTTCCTCATTGACCAGCAGATAAGGGAATGGGGGACCCTGTCAAAGGCTTTCGCCATGTCAGTGAAAGCCAGGTACAAAGGTTTATCTTTGGCTAGGTATTTCTCCTGCAGCTGTCTTACCAGAAATATAGCATCAGTGGTGCTTTTCCCTGGCATGAACCGAAACTGCATCTCATCTAAACTGACTCTCTCCCTCATTAGTTGGGCTATGACCCTCTCCATGACTTTCATTACCTGATCCAACAACTTGATACCTCTGTAATTATTTGTATTTAATGTGTCACCTTTACCTTTGTAGCAGTTGACTATGGTGCTGCTACACCAGTCATTGGGTATGACTTCTTTGTGTATCACCTGGTTAACAATATGGGTGACTAGGCTATAGCTGACACTGCCAGATATTTTGATCATCTCTGCAGTGATTCCGGATGGGCCGGGGGCTTTCCCTGTCTTCATACTCTTAATTGCTTTATCTACCATGGTACTGTCAACTTGGGTTGACATTCGGCAGACTCTCTTTCTCCCATTCATTCTCTTCATTTAGCAACCCTTCATAGTTCCATCTCCATACCTCTCTCTTTGCAGCCTCATTTAATGCAAGTGAACCATCATCCATGTGGACACATTTCTCTTCTATGACAACATGATTCTCTCTCACACACTGTCTTGCAACACGAAATACCTCAAGTCTTTGGTCCTCATGGCACAGAACATTGGCAAATTTTTTCTTATCTGCTTCCCCTCTACCTAAATAAACCTATATATATGAGGGGAGTGCTGAAAGGTCCCTGGCTTTGGATAAAAGAAGATACAGGAGGATCAGTTAATTATGATGTTATTCAACATATTCCCCTGAGTCACACACTTATTGCAGCCTGTAAAAGAACTCGGAAGGTCATACCTCCAACCAGGATTTTCCGGCTGTACCACCATCTTGCTGTCTCCAAAAAGCTACAAAGGTAAACAAGGGGATTATTTCCCATTGGCTATCAGCTTCTGGCTGCACCATTATCCTGCAGATCCCAAAATGCCAACAGGAATTTCCCCAAATGCAAACATGGCCCAAAAATCTCCATTCTGGAGTTAAGAATGCTCTCTGGCTTTTAGAATTTTCACACATTCAGCTATGCATAACTTGCAGTACTTCGTCCTGGGTTTTCGAGGATTTTCCATGAGATTGAGTGTGAGATTTCATCATCTCTTAGTTGCCAGACGTAACTAGCTAGCGATGTTATGTATCTCCTTTCTGGGACCCTGAAGGAGGGTTTATGGTTGGAAATGCGTTGCTTGAAAGAATTCTCAGTACATCCAATGTATTTCCATGGGTATGGGTTGTCATTACTGCACCTGTTACTATTGCTGCAGTTGTTGTTGCTGTTGATACTGGAGCTGGGGGTACTGGTGTTGGTGCCAGTGGAGGTGGTACTGCTGGAGGTGGTGGCAGTGTTGTCAGTAATGTTATCGCCCCTGTGTGTGCTGCTGGTGCTGCACCTGTTGTTGTGGTTATTGTTGCCATTGTTGTTGTTGTCGATAATGTTGTTGTTGCTGCTGCTGTCATCGATATTGCTGTTGTTGGAACCAAGGCTGCTAGTGTTGTTGTTGGTGCTGCTGATGTTGTTGCTGCTGCTGTCATCGATATTGCTGTTGTTGGAGCCAGGGCTGCTGGTGTTCATGATTGTGGTGGGGTTTACATTGGTAATGCTATCATCACTGCCAGTTATAGAGAAGTCACTGTTGTTGTTAATATTGTTGATATTGTAGTTATTGTTGTTGTTATTACTATTATCATTGCCGTCTTCACCAATGGTGGGAGAGCCGCCACTGCTGTTAGAGGTGTCATTAGCTGTGTTTATGCCGGTGCTTCTGCTTAGGCTGCTGCCATTGCTGTTGTTGTTGTTATAGCTGGCGATGTTTCTGCTGCTACTATAGGGTTGTTAGGTCTGCTACTGGTAAGGCTGGCACTGATGGCAATGTTGCTGCTGTTGATGTTAGTGTTGTCCTTGCTGTCATTGTTGCTGCTATTGCTGATGTCACTAATGCTGTCCACTGTGATGATGGTGTTGTTGGCCCTGTTCTCGTGCCTTTGGCTGCTATTGCTCCTGCTGATGGTATTGGCAGGGTTCGCTAGTACTTCAGCTTGATAGACAGCCCCTTTGGTTTCGTAGCAGCCTCCTACCAAGCAATTGTTGCGGTTCCTGCATGAACAACCTGCCTCTTCTTGTGGTTTAGGGGTGCTAACTAGGATGCTCTTAATATTGGGGGCACAACTAAATGAAACCCTAATGTCATGCCTGTTGAAAATGGGCCTGTTCCTATGGGAGCTAGTGAAGTGCTTGTCTATTAATTTAAGGAATAGTCTACCTATGGGCGTTATTATGTTAAGGGAGAAGATGGGGGCAAACCAAATTGTATTCCTGCGGCGCTTCTTTCTGTGGCTGTTGGGTTCCAGCATATAGGAGATGTGGTCCCTAAAACCACTGGCAGCTAGGGTTTCATTATAGTATGGGGCTGCTGTGTTGAAGGCCTCTTGGTTAGAGGAAAGGCTCGAAATCTTCTTACTAATACCCTTTACCAGGTTGTTGAACATTATGGGTGGGTGACAGGAGGCTGTGTTGATGTATGTTAGCCTCGCATTTGGTTTGTGGTAGGGCCTTTGAGCACCAGAGCCCAAATCGAGTGTAACATCCAAGAAGTCTGCTAAGGTGAGGTTGGTCTCTATGATGATCTTCAATCCCACAGAGGCAAACGTGCTGATTAAGTCTTTCCTAGCCTGTCTAGTGTATGGCTGCTTGCTCCCCTAGAGATGGCCAAGGGGTCATCTTTGTAGGGGCCAAAGAGAACAGAGGGGAACTTTTACCTAAGGGTATCTAGGATATACAACCCTATGAGGTCACATACGTCAGCGCTGTTGTAGGCCCCTATCGCTACATCTAAGGAGCCCGTGGAGTCAGATTGCTTGACTCATGCTGAACCTCTGTTGAACAGCACTGTCTTTTTGGCATGCATAATAATATCTACATCTCTTTTGCTAATGCTAGTGAAGCCCCTAGCAAAAGAAAGCGTTTTGGTCAGTAGCCCTTTTGATATAGATGGGTAAAAATTGACTATATCAAATTGGATGATCCTTGCTCTGCCTCTTTCCTTGGTGTAAAACCATACGGTCACTTTGCTGGTGCTGTGCAACAAGGAAAGGTTGGTGGCTCACTTTATGACATTGTTGATATCTCTCAATATGTGTTTGCTCACCAGAGCAATTTCAGATTTGGCTAGATTGATCAGGTGGCATTTATGGTTAGAAGCAAAGTTCAGTTTATGATCTTTTATGGTGATGAAAGCGTTTCTTTTAGCTAGGATCTCTACTCTATCTGCTATCTCTAGTTCATAAGCTAATTTTTTGGCTTCACTATTGATGTTGCTATGTGTGCAGGGGCAGGGGGGGCACCTATACTTTTGTGTGATTTTATTTTCTAGTAGTCTATCGTATTCTAGGATGTCTAACCTATATAAATTTTTCGTCTTTTCAGAGAAGATTAGGGACCTATCTGAGCTTTTAATCTTTTAATATATATATATATATATATGTATATATTTAGACTCGTCCCCAGTTCTTCAACATAAAACCAGACTGAAGTCAATTCCTAGTACAATAAGTGAGGGAAAAATGCAATACTGTCCTAAGAAGGTGCCACCTTCCAACCATGTGTTTTTCTGATAGACACACACTCATTGCATCCTCTTCAAGAGAGTAGTGACGCCTAATACCAGTCACCATTTTGGGAAGTTCGTCCACGCATGCACAGGGACATGTCTTCCAGAAGGTATGCAGGAAGTCCCTCATGCACATGCGTGGTCATCCTATATTAAAGCGTTCCCGCCTTTTCTCAACCTCTTAGTGCTGCACATTCGAGGAGACACGAGGTCCCTAAGAGCCACTCCGTAACTCTACCTTTGAGTCTACTCAACTGAGACTGAAGAATGATTTAATCAACCAGCATCGACACCGTCTTCACACCAACCATAAAGGGTGACCTGGCAATTCCATTACCCGAGATGTAGGCTGAGCACCTCATAATAAATATTTGTTATGCTGTTATTCAATTTATCCAGCATGTTCGTTTTTATTGAAGAGAATTGATTTGTATGGGATAGGGTTACCCATTGATGGTGGCCCTATCACCTACAGGAGCACCACCATTAAATTTTCCCATGAAGGATCTTCTTGCTCACATAGTGTCTTTTTGTACATAATTTTCTTTTAAGGATGCCACGTTTCTCTTGCAAGTAAGAAACACATCATTCTCAGTTTCCAATTTCCCCATTAAATGAGTCAGCTGTGGTCATACTTCTATTTAGGTTGAAAAGGTTCAGGAAAATATACAGTTCAAAATTATGAAAAATGAGGTTGTGACAGGACAGCAACTGAAAATATCTATTCATTTCTCAAAAAAAGCACCAGTGAAAACAACAAAAATGAGATAATACAAATGTTCAGAAAATAAGCACTTGGAATTTTAAGCAGACTATACTAGGGTTTGTTACTATGGAAACGGTCACCAATATGTCTGTGGCTTTTGACTGGCTAAAATTACCCAAAATTTGTAAACTTTAAATGCTATTAACTTTTTATTTATTAACTTATTGCAAAAATGAATTTCATTTCCAAAATTGCATACAAAATTATATTATTGCACCAAATTTGAAAACAATTGTGTCAAAATTTTAAATTTTAAAAACTGACAGCAACAGAAAAGATCCATTATCCCACCACCCATTAAAAATTTGATTTTTCTTTTTTTCAGTTACAATCTATTCAGTTTATGGAATAAGGTAGACTTGTGACAATTGAAAAAGTATGGGCAAATTATTGCTACAAGAAAGAAAAAACTCTTTGCTTTCATTTTACAACTCTGTCATTGGATATATGAGAGATGAAAGATGTAATCACCCACTAAAATCCTCAAATTTTGAGGAGTTTTATTTATCTTGCATGATTTCAGAAAAAATTAATTTCAGCTTTAGTAAAATTCTCAAATACATACAGGTATGGCTGTGTGGCTTCCCAACTACATAATTCTGGGTTCAGTTTCACTGCATGGCATCTTGGGCAAGTGCCTTCTACTAAAGCCTTGGGCTGACTAAAGCCTGATGAGTGTATTTAGTAGACAGAAACTGAAAGAAGCCCATTGTATATTAAAATATATATATATGTGGGCATATGTCTTTGTGCCTGTGTTTGTTCCCTACCATTGCTTAACCACCACAGATGGTGTGTTCACATCCCTGTAACTTAGCAGTTTGACAAAACGGACCAATAGAATAAGTGCCAGGCTTCAAGAAAATAAGTACTGGGATTGATTTGCTTGACTAAAATTGTTCAAGGTGGTACCCCAACATGGCTGCAGTCTAATTACTGAAACTAGTAGAAAATAAAAGATAAATCTTGATGGATTTTATTTATTTGTTTTATTTTATCTAAGATATAAGGTTTTTAAATTCACTCATCATGAATTGCAAATTAAAAATGTTGATCATAATTTCAATTGGTGTTGAGCTATAATTTTGCTTGTGCGCAAGGCAAATTAAGATTTCTGATGAATTTTTAATGTCAGCTTTCCATATCCATTTCAATTTTGATGGCATACTACAAATTATTTTCGTATTGTGTTTATATAGAAATAGCAAATAATTCATACTAAAATTATGTGTATTTATACTATGTGGATCCTCGATGAACCTCTGTGTGTGTGTGTGTGTGTGTGTGTGTGTGTGTGTGTGTGCACGCATGTGTATGTGTGTGTGTGCACGCATGTGTGTGCACGCGTGTGTGTGTATGTGTGTGTGTGCATGCATGTGTGTGTGTGCTTGTGTGCATGCACATATGTGAGAGGAAAGCATAAATGCTGACAGAAGAATACACAAAAATTTTCGATGAAAATAAGGGCAATCCTTTGCTATTGGTCTCCAAATTGTTTGTTTGAGGAGGTGATGTTATTCATGCTCTGCTTCAGCCTAGCCTCTTTATCTATGTCATGAGGTAGGTTGTGTGGGTGAATGGTGTTATTTACCAATCCTGAAGGATCACCAAAATAAGTTATCTTTTACATGCCTTGTTTTATTACTTTAGTTAAATTCCCAGATAATATCCTCAGGTTTTTACCCTTCTGCTTCTAAAATCTGGTTTAAAATCTGCTCATAGCAAATGACATTTGCTTGTTTTTTTTAATTCCAAAATAAGAAAAACTTGATGCACTTTCAAAACTGGAGTTTAACCATGATTGCATTCATGCACACTACAAAAGAAATAGACCAATGACCTTTTTGAGATCTCATGCATTTCTATGCAAATAAGAAATGATGTATTAACCATTTATTATTTGCATAAATTACAAGGGTGGGCTAAAAAGTTCATAGGTTGATTTTGAAGGTGTGATGCTAGAGCTGCAAAATCTTGCATGCATTAATTTCAACTTGTCTTATTAATAACTGCATTGCTTCTTTCTAGGTAAACTGACTATTCAGAAATCACTTCAAAAGTAACTAGCAGTGAGCTCTTGAGAATCAACTAAATTTGGCACTTTTGCAGAAAAATGGTTTAGCCACCAAGGACATCTATGTTGACATGGTTGCTATATAAGGGGATGATGCTCACCTCTATCAACAGTGAAAAAATTCAACAGCTGAATTTAGGAGGGGAAGGGAGAAGTCTTGAAGAAGACTCAAGATCTGATTGTCCTGAAACTACCACAACCAAGGGAAACATTGATCGTATTCACTACATGGTGATGGATGACAGACAATTAACTGTAAATCAAATAGCCAATGCTATTAGTATATCCTGTGAGAGAGTTTAGAATATTCTGCTCAATGAACTTGGTATGACAATGGTTTCTGTTTGGTTGGTGCTATGTCTTCTCACACCTGATCAAAAGTGTACCAGGTTGATCACATCACAGGAAAATCTGACACTATTTGGAGTAGATCCTGCTAATTTCCTTGAACATTTCATAACGTGGGATGAATATTAGGTTCATCACTTTGAGCCAGAGACAAAGAGACAACCTATGCAGTGGAAATACCCCTCTTTACCTGCTCCATAGAAGGCCAAGGTCATTTCATCCACAGGGAAGGTGATGTCTCGATCTTTTGGGATGCAAAAGGCATTGTGTTTATTGATTATCTTCAGAAGAGCCATGCCATCAATGGTGAGTACTATGTCAACTTGCTGAGGCAGTTATGAAAGGCTATCAAGACCAAAAACCCAGAAAAACTGATGAAAGGACACTTTTTTCATCAGGACATTACTCCAGCACACAAACGCTTGATTTCCCTATTCTCCTGATTTGGCCCCATCTGACTATCATCTGTTCCCCAACATGAAAAAGCACTTAGTTGGGAACCAGTATCACAGTGATGATGTCATATCTGCTGTTGATGAATTTTTGACCAGGGTGAAAGGTTCTTCACCAATGGTATCCAAGCATTGCAATATCAATGAAATAAGTGTGTCAACTGCAAGTGGGACTATGTTAAATAATAAACCTTATTTAGTCCCATTCCATGAGAGTAACTTGGTCAGCCTATGAACTTTACAGTCATCCTTTGTATGATTATTTATACAAATGATGGAAGATTTGATCAGCCGCAATATATATGTTGATCTCCAAGGAACAAACCTGTGTCTGTGCATGTTTATGCCCTGTGTGTGTGTGTGCGTGCGCGTGCACGTGTGTGTAGACATGTGTGCATAAGAAAAGGCATATTTACTGAGGAGCTGTTGAGGCTGCACAACATCATCACCATCATCATCATCGTTTATCTTCCACTTTCCATGCTAGCATGGGTTGGACGATTTGACTGAGGACTGGTGAACCAGATGGCCACACCAGGCTCCAATCTGATTTGGTAGAGTTTCTACAGCTGGATGCCCTTCCTAACGCCAACCACTCTGAGAGTATAGTGCTTTTTCGTGCCACCGGCATGAAGGCCAGTCTGGAGGTACTAGCAATGGCCATGCTCGAAATGGTGTATTTTACGTGCCACCTGCACAGGAGCAAGTCCAGCGATACTGGCAACGAACTCGCTCAAATGTCTTTTCACATGCCACTGGCACAAGTGCCAGGAAGGCGACGTTGG
>NC_068987.1:41879512-41880053 GCF_001194135.2 Octopus bimaculoides
CAATTGTCTCTCTTGCACACCACAACTGATGCTTCTTAGGTTCAACTTTTCTCTCAAGATACTTACACTCTGTCGGGTATGCACACTGACATTACTCATCCATCGGAGCATACTGGCTTCATTCCTTGCGAGCTTACGCATGTCCTCAGCAGTCATGGCCCATGTTTCACTGCCATGTAGCATGGCTGTTCGTACACATGCGTCATACAGTCTGCCTTTTACTCTGAGTGAGAGGCCCTTTGTCGCTAGCAGAGGTAAGAGCTCTCTGAACTTTGCCCAGGCTATTCTTATTCTAGCAGCCACACTTTCAGCGCACCCACCCCCACAACTAACTTGGTCACCCAGATATCGTAAGCTATCAACTATGTGCAGTTTTTCTCCCTGGAATGTCACAGAAGTTGTTTCCTGCACATTTTCAGTGTTTATTTCACCTGAACATCTGCCACATATAAAAACTTCCTAGTTAACCTGCCTTTGATATTGCTGCACCCCTTATGTGTCCATAGCTTACACTGGGTACATCTTATAGAGTTCCTACCTA
>NC_068987.1:41880063-41889451 GCF_001194135.2 Octopus bimaculoides
TACCGCCTGGAGGACTATGATAAATAGGAGGAGGCTGAGGACAGAACCTTGGTGGACCCCTACCTCTACCCGGAATTCTTCACTGTAATTATTGCAAACCCTCACCTTACTGACAGTGTCAAATGAGTGTGTAGCCCTGAACTCCAAGGATGCCCTGACAGTCATCATTTACAAAAAGAAGTGGGATTGAGCAGAATGTGGGAACAACCAGGGCATCTCTCTGTAGGCCATTGCCAACATCTCAGAGCAGGTCTTATCAAAGAGTCAATGAAGCTTCAGACCAAGATCAATCAGGGACATAATCTTCAGACTGTGACAGCTACAGGAGAAAGCAGTGGAGCCACACCGACCCTTCTTTGTGATGTTTGTGGGCTTTCCCAATGTATTTGACATGGCGGACTGAGACACTCTTTGGAAAGTACTAGAGACTTATATGTACCTGAGGAGCTTGTTAATATTATCAAGCAGTTCTGCACAGAAGTGAAAGATGAGACTCAGTTGGTGGAGAATTTAGTGAAACGTTTGCAGTCAAGCATGGTGTGCAGCAGAGGTGTATGCTTACCCTTGCACTCTTCTCTCTTTACATCACAGCTTTGCTTGACACCATGAGGGTCAATCTGCACAAGGGGTTTTCATCTGCACCAGAACAGATGGGAAGCTCTTCAACTTGGCCTGTCTTCATGTTTCCACCAAAATCAGCAAATTGTGTGTCATTGAGCAGCTCTACACAAATGACTCAGTGCTCGTGGCCAGCAGCATTGAAGACATGCAACACATTGTGGGTTTGTTTTCTTGTGCAGCAGATATGTTTTGTTTCAAGATCAACACTACCAATTTCCATCAAGATGTTCTAATAGATCACAAGAGCCGAAACCAGTGACAGTACATGGAGAGCCCCTAAAGTACATTGAGGCTTTTACCTATCTTGGCAGTGCAGCGACTTGTACTAACTCTTCTGACCTTGAAGTTGAGAGGTGAATGCACTCTGCCACAAAGGCTTTTGGCTGCCATGAGATTGCTTGCCACATGAAAATAAAACTGTGCAGTGTCACAGTGCTCCTTTGCCCGCTCTACATCATGGAATATATGACCATCTACCACAGGTACATCAAAACTTTGATGTGAGTTCAACTTCATTATCTGTGCTCCATCTTACATATCAAATGATGGGATCACATTCCTAATGTAGAGGTCCTGCACTGTGCTGGTTCAGTTAGTGTAGAGGCCATCATTACCTCATTGCAGCTGTGTTGGGTGGGACATGTTTGTAGGGTGGATAGTGGCAGACTCCCAAAGACAGTTTTCTGCACTGAACTGCATCATGAGGAGCCGTGGTGACCAGAGGTTGCAATACAAGAATATGCTGAAGAGACATATGAAGAACTCCAGCATCTCCACAGACAACTGGGAGGAGAAGGCCCTGTGATGCAAAGAATGGCAACTATTGCTGATGGTCATAATTCCAGCCATTGAGAACAACAAAGAGAATGCAAATGAGCGCATGAAAAGCATCATTTCTTCATTGTGATAAGTAACTTCACCTATAGCAGATGTTATCACCGACACAGGTTAAGAGCAGGCTTTGTGGCCCACATGCCAGACAGAGATAACTTCTGAACAGAACAGTCAGCGTTAACTTATGATGAAGAACCACCACGTTGACATCACATAATGTTTATATAAAATGGCAAGATATCTCTGTTGTCACTTACACACACACATACAGAGGATCGTTACAGATCACCATAGTTTGTGGCTGGTTAAATTTTCTGTAATTTGTATAAAAACACATAATCAACAAAGTTTTAAGTATTTACTATTTACTATTTCTATATAAACTCAACCCATAAATAATTCGTGGCATGGTATGAAACAGACTCGGAAAGCTGATATTTAGAAAAAAATTCATCACAAATTGTTTGCGCACAAGCAAAATTATAGCTCAACTTCAATTGAAATTATGATCAGCTTTTTTTATTTTGCAATTCACGATGAGAGGATTTAAAAACCTTATCTGAGATAAAGTAAAATAAATAACATCAATCAAGATGTGAGGCTTTTATTAAAGTTAAATTTTTTTTTTTTTTTTTAGAATTCATACAATAGAAGCAAATACCTCAAAATTTGAAGATTTTAGCGACTGATTACGTTGTTTATCTTTCATAAATCCTATGACAAGAGTTGTAAAATGACAATGATTTTTTGTAACAAAAATTTGCTTGTACTTTTTTCATTTGTCACAAGTCCACCTTGTTCTGTAAGCTGAGTAGATTGTGATTCAAAAAAAAAGAAAGAGGAAAAAATTTATATTTGACAGGAAAAAAATACTTTTTTTTAACTTTATTTCAAAATTTCAAAATCTGTGACACAAACAGAAAAAATACAAAAAAAAAAAAATTGGTAATTTCATATTTGACGTTCGTAAAATCATAGTTATCCCAAAAGTTTATTTCAATAAAGCATTTAGTAGTCACAAGTGGTACACACTGCAAACAGCGAATAAAACGTGAGGGAAAATGATAGACTTATTTTGAATAGAGTTTCACTCTGGGCACATGTGAGAATTCTTCAACACTTCACGGCAAGCATACAAAGCAATATAGGTTGCTGAATCTGACAAAGATCGAGCCAGTGTCGTAATTGTATGCCTTTGATTGATTATCTGCTGATCTGCAAGTATTTCGTTGGGATTTACAATAAAACAAGGTGCAGCAAGGCCTCCCGATGACGTGCTAATCGAGTTGAAGCGAAATTGAAACTAAAACAAATTCGATTTTACGGACGGCAAATAGGAAATTACCAAAACTTTCTCAGAGAAATAAAAAAAAGTGAGTTATTTCTAACATACCGAGTTTTCTAGTGAGGGTTTGATAAATTTTCGTCTGCTATTTCTGGGAAAATCTACGCATGCGCAAACAAACATCCACTACGTAAAACATCCAGAAAAGCGTGAAGAAGAGGAGAGGGGCGAAATGGAATGTTTTCTAAGAAAATTTGAAATTTAGAAAAATACTTTTCTAGATTCGTAATCTTTGTATTTTTCCACAAAGATTACAAAAAAACAAATTTAAAAAATTCGAAAAGTGCAAAATAAAAGATGGAGTCGGGGGAAAGAAATTAAAGTTTCGAAATCGTGTTTTTTTTTCTTTTTGGCAAAATCGTGTGTGTGTATGTATTAGATAAAGATAATTATGGCCAGTCTATGGGCGACTAGCTTTACGGTATTTCCTCAGACCTTAATAGCCGGTGGCTTATAACCTCTCTTCGAAGTGGAGGAAGAAAAGACTTCGTTTGTTACTTATTCAACACACGGACAAAGGATTAAACGCAAGGGATTGTCTCCCTTAGACCGCTATCTGTAGTCGACGCGATCGCCTTGTGGGTTCTAGGACTTCAGTTGAAATCTCTTGAACTGAATGAAAGCAGGGTCTGTAAAGCTAAGTACTTAATGGACGCGAAACCCAGAGTAACCCCATAGACCGAACATAACTATCTTTAATTCGTTTCTACTCTAGGCACAAGGCCCGAAAGTTTTAGGGAGGGTGCCAGTCGATTAGATCGATCCTAGTACGTAACTGGTTTTTAATTTATCGACCCCGAAGGGATGAAAGGCAAAGTCGACCTTGGCGGAATTTGAACCCAGAACGTAAAGACAGACGAAATACCGTTAAGCATTTCGCCCGACGTGCTAACGTTTCTTATTTCTTTACTGCTCACAAGGGGCTATACATACAGGGAACAAACAAGGACAGACAAACGGATTAAGTTGATTATATCGACTCCAGTGCTAACGTTTCTGCCATCTCGCCGCCTTAATAACTATTTTAATTGCTCTTTCGGATTTATGATTTACAGACGATATATATACGGGATTGACCAAAAGTCACCCGACAGTAAATCAAAATTCCATAAATACTTAATATACAATTTTATTTATTCATTCCATGAATGTTTAATAATTGAATGCTGTGAGTTAAAATCCCCGTTGTTTTTTTTTTTCTCAACATTAGCGAAGTCTCATATAAAATAATTTTTTGTTTTAATTTTGGTATTGCATAGTTTTGATCTACTGTCAGGTGACTTTTGGCCAACCCAGTATATATATATCCATTTTTTAAGACAAATTTTTGGTAACCCTTTATCGACGAGAAACTTAAGGTAATAGCATAAACTAGCTTCCCCCAATTTTAATTTATAAAAAATATATATATATTCCTTTTTTCTTTGTCTGCGGTCATTGTGGAGCACTGCCTTTAGTCGAACAAACTGACCCCAGGACTCATTCTAAGCCTAGTACTTATTCTATCGATCTCTCTTTTGCCTAACCGCTAGTTTACGGGGATGTAAACACAAGAGCATCGGTTGTCAAGCGATGGTGGGGGGGACAAACAGAGACACACATTCAAATATATATATATATATATACACACACAAAACGAGCTTCTTTCAGTTTCCGTCTAGCCGTTCTTAAGGGTACAGTGGAGTGCTTTTTCGCCTTTTCCTCACTCATAAATCGCACCTCCACCGTACCGTACTTTCTACCACGTGTGTAAAATGTTGTTAAAGGCTTAACTTCGTTTAGGCACTGCTCTAATTCTTCTGTCTCTGCCACTTCTATCTTCTTTGTTTCAACATAAAGCGTTCTGAATGTTATTATTTTCTTCTCCTCTCGTTCGAAAACTTCTTTCAGCAGTGTTATTTTTAGAACATCTCCTTGTTTCTTGAATAATTTCTTATATGTTTCTAATTTTGTCTTATCCACGTGTATCTCTTGCATTTCCATTGCATTAGCAGACAAGTTTCTACTTGTTGCCGCAGCATACGTTCCTTCTTCCATACCCGACACGGGCAGGAAAACAATTTTCAACAATAAATATTAACAATAATATTTTAACAACAATTCTTTAAACAATTTCAACAAAACGCAAATTAGACAAACTCACCGCGTTGAATGCTTTCTTCAAACCAAAATCACAACACAACTCCAAAAGACTGCTACTCAACACACCTACCATGGCCAGACTACCTCTATTTATATGTCTTGGGAAATCCTACTTCTTCCCCTGGGGGCGTCGACACAACAATACCCAAATTGTGAAGTCAAATGTACAATAACATGAAATTAGTTACCCGATAGTAAGAATTGAAATAAAGTAGCTCCGAAAAGGGCTTGAATGCGTTCCCAGAGTAGATAGAAAATAAGAGGAAATACTAATAAGGTATGTATACTAAAATCACGAAGCACGTTACAGGCTAATCAGAAATGAGATAACACACATGCAAAGTAAATGACTCTGAAAAGGGCTTTTGTGCATTCCCAGAGAATATTACCCTCAGAGGCGCTAGTGTTGGTATATTCGTGAATCAGTCACTAATCGAAATAAGTGGATCTATTGTTTAGGAAAATACTATTTTCTTGTTTAAGGGTTGTACTGGATAAATTGTGAAAATAACTCTAACAGTTCGAATACTAAGAAATAAGCATACTCAGTTTCATTTTTACCAAATAATTTCAGAAAATGAATGGGTCATTTCCCTTGGTTATGTGTAAGGATCCCTTCTAGGGGCCCTATTATCAAATTTTTCAACAATCTGAGTATGCCATGAGGTTTCCAGACATGAGTTCTACTTACATGTCAAGTTTCATCAAAAACAATAAAATGATGTAGGAGTTAGCTAACAACTCCATAAACACACCCACAGACAGAATTTCCCACATATGTAGTATATATATATATATATATATATATATATATATATATATATACACTAGCTGAGATACCTGGTGTTGCCCATGTTACATGGAATTGAAGAATTAGACTTTTCTTTTATATTTTCTCTAATGAACTAGAATACCTATGATTCGAATTTCATCAAAATTCGAGATTAAGTATTTTAATGAGGGTTCTTTCCCTCTTTACACAACCTAACAGAAATTATAATAATGACATATTTATCCCATACTACTCATCTTTATGCCCAGATTCCCAAATCCAAATTTTATAAAACCTATTTAAAGGTTTTTGGTCCTGAAAAATGGAGCACATGGAGCTCTAAAATGTGGGAGGTAAGGCCACTATAAAAGGGTGGGGTCTTAAAGTGAACCAGAGAAGTTAAATTGTTGGGAATCTTTTCTAACTTGTGTCATATCTATTGTTAAAATTTCTTTGAAATCGGAAATGTATGAATGTTCAATGGGTTTGTAAAAGAGAGCAAAGCTACAGGAAACCAAAAGATGAATGATAACAATAAGCAGTGAGCTACCCTACCCTGGTTGTTACCACTCCTCAATGTAGGATTCCTCACCATACAGGTGACTGGCACAGCTGTAAGATGCATTATGGATCTATAGCAATTAGAAGGGCGTAACCCAACTCAAATAAACATTAACAACTGTGTAACATGAGGGCTAAGGGGAAATGAAAGTGTCACCTCTGGAGTTTGTCAATGATCACTATGCCGATAGGTAACTGAACAGAATAAATTTGCAATCTATAAATCTCTTTGAATGACCAATCAATTATCTGGAAAGGCCTTGAAATCAATGTTACCATCTGGGGACTATCTCTGACCCACTGATAATAAAAAGACTCAAAGGAGGTCTGCAACCAAATAACTTTACTCAACACTTTGTAACTGAATCAGTGGAGGCAAAGATGTATCTCCTTTACTTGACAATCTATGCACCACATTGCAGAAATCACAATCTAAATGTATCTCAAAGCAAACTCTTACACTGTTGTACCATTGAATTACAAATAACGCTCATCTTTTATGCTTGGGTGACTCTGCAGCTTCCAAGACTACAATTGTATTCATCTTGGCTTAGGAAAAATGACTAAATTGTGGGGGGAAAGCCCCCATTAAAGGGTCTTACTAACTCCTAAGAAGTTGAAATTTTAGGAATATTACTTCATTTGCGTCTAATATCTATGGTCAAAATTTCATCAACAGCAAAAGTATATGAATTTTCATGGGGGGGTTATGGCTTCATTTATGCCCCATCACTTTCAAAGATATATTGCTTTACATCTACCCCTACACATAGAATATAATTTCCAAATTTCATAAAGATTCATTCAGTACTTTTGATTTTGTTTTGGATCATTAAAAAATGACTAAAATTTGGGAGTTAAGGACCCCATTTGGGGGTCTTAGAATCCTCATGAGAAGTGGAAACTTTGGGAATACTTCTTGATGTGTGTCAATTACCTATGGTTGAAATTTCATCAACATCGGAAATTTATGAATTTTCATGGGCGGGGTTCTTCCCCCTTTAAGCCCCCTCAAATTCAAACCAAACATACTGCATTATACCTGCCCTTATGCATTGAATCTAAGTTTCAAATATCATAAGGATCCATTCAGTAATTTTGGTCCAAGAAATTGTATGCAACATATGGCATTACCCTTCTCCCTAGGCTTGGATTTTGCATTCCGAATTTCATTCGGATTGGTTCAGTGGTTTTCAAGTCTATAAGTAACCCATGAACACACACAAAGACATTGACTTTTATATAATAGATATATGCACATATACATACATGTGTGTGTGTGTGTGTATTTATATACAGAAAGATAGATTGATAGATATAATTGAGTGGGCAAGTAAAAATATGACACACTGCCTTGAAGAATGTCTTGTCGAATGAATTGACCCCACTGCTTTTTTCTTATTTTGATAAGCCTGGTACTTATTCTGTCAGTCTCTTCCTGTCAAACCAGTAAGTTATGGGGATGTAAATAAACGAACACCAGTTGTCAAGCAGTAATGAGGGAGAAACACAGACAAAGACACACACATACACTTATATACATATATATACAATGGATTTCTTTCAGTTTTTGTCTCCGAAATCCACTCACAAGGCTTTGGTTGGTCTGAGGCTATAGCAGAAGATACATGCCAAGTTACCATACAGTGAGACTAAACTCAGGACCATTTGCTTTGGAACCAAGTTTCTTACCACACAGCCACACCTGCACCTATATATATAATTTAGAGAAAAGAACCAAACTATTGCATCGTTGAGATAAGTATTACTTTCAATAATATTGTTAAATGTTTTTTATCATAGATTGGAAAAATATGTATTTTTATATTAATTCAATTGATATTTAATGTTAGCAGATATATTATTTAACACTAAGTCAATAGTATAAAGTTTAACATTTTTGTTTAAAACAAAACTTTGATTACTTTAGTTTAGTGTTGCATTTATTTCCAATAATATTGTTTACTATTTCTTTTTGATTTATGTGATAAATAAGTAGTTTTTTTAATATAATTTCTTTGATTATTAGTTAATATTCTAATTAAGGTTAAGTTACTTGTACAATATTTAAAATTTTATTTAAACTAAAGATTCGGTTAGATAAGTTTTGTAATTCTTTTCAATAATTTTGTTAAATGTTTTTCATTTATTTAATGGTGATATAATTATTTTTATACAAATTAATTTTTATATAAATTAATTTTTGTTATATTAAAATGAAAGTTATTTATATTACGTTTATAATTTTACTTTAGTTTAACCTAAAACTTCATTTAAATTGTATTTTAAGCAAGAGATTTGTTAAGATAAGATTTGCATTTAATATTTCTGTTAGTTTATATTCTAATAAACGTAAAGTTAAGAATGTCATGTTTATAATTTTCAATAAGATTAGTATTACATTTCTTTTTAAAATATCGTTTAACATTTTTCTATATTGATATAATAAGTATTTTTATATACATTCATTTGTTATTTATTGTTGGTAGATATATACATTCATTTTATTATTATTATTGCTGTAGTTTGACATGCAGATTAGCTATATTTTAGAATAGAATTGATTTTCGATCGATTTAATAATATTTTATTTTCTATTTGAAAACTTGGTTATGAAACACGTGTAGTCGTTTTATTATTATTATCTTATGATTTTTACTTTATATTTTATACTTATTTATCGTGTATTTACTTATAATTTTTTTCTATATGTGACTGGATTTTCATGGATAAGTTCATGAACTTTAGTTCTTTTTCTAAATTATATATTATATATTATATACTGTGATACTTAATTTAATTTTAACTTTTGATAAATTGAATTTAATTTAGTTTTTACCTGTAAATTTGGATTTTTATCCCTAATATTATTATTATTATTATAATATATATATATATATATATACATATATATATATCAAACAATAAGCAACACAGATTTCAAAAGTGATTGCAGTACGCACGTTTCATGCTACTTCAATTTATTTAAGTAATGTGAGCATTACCTTAAATGCAATATGAAGAGCAATCTTCAGCTGCACGAAAAAATGCAGAAAAAAGACATATTACAAATGTGGCAACATATTAAAACCAAGTGGGAGAGAGCATACATA
>NC_068987.1:41891573-41895598 GCF_001194135.2 Octopus bimaculoides
TTTTGCCAAATAGACACACGCACTACATATTCGTTCTTGACTTGTTTATTATTGTTCTTATTTTATGTCCTTTGTTTGGAAATCTTTCGTCTTGCAGACAAAGGACATAAAATAAGAACAATAATAAACAGGTGAAAAACTAATGTGTAGTGCGTGTTTATTTGGCAAGATGACCGTCCCGAAATATAACAATATCTCAGCACACGATTTCACACCAGGAGTCTTAACTGTGTGTATTCATATATATATATATATATATATATATATATATACATACACACACAATGAAAGTAAAGCGAAGCAAGCTATGTAGATATTTAATTGCAATGTAATGGTAGAATTGCTATGTTAAAGCAATTGGCATATATACACAAATACGCCCACCGACTTTGTTTCGTTATAACTTCCACAACAAATAGATATTTTTTGATGAAATTTTCTACAAATACGCAACAGATGGTGTAGATTCCGATTATATCTGAATTTGTGGAAAAAATGTTTTCGGGGAAGTGTGGACAGAAGATTCAGAAAATTCACATGGGTCAGCTTTGTTTCCTCATAACGTTCGGAGAAGTAGGTATTTTTAAACGAAGTTTTCAACAAATGTCTTTCAGAGTGTGTAGATTACGATTATGTAAGAATTTAATATGCAAATAAAAACTGGTGGAATAGCACACATACAGGGTGGTCCTAAAGTCTTGTCATCCCCTACCGAAAAGTAATCAGAACAATAGAGGAACAATATAATTCTAATAATATCAAACATGTACTAGAATACCCAACAGTTGAAGGACGCTGTTTCGGCAGCCTTTGCAACAAATCACCAAAGCACAGCTTCGTAAAATATCACACAAGACATGGCGTCGCATCATTTTGTGCCACGAAAATGATGGCGTTCATACAGACCTTCTCAGATGTGTGACAGTACCAGTGTCAATGAAAGTGAATAAACTAAAACCAGTACATGTGTTTGATATTATTTTATTGTTCCTCTATTCTTATTACTTTTCGGTAGAGGGTGACAAGACTTTCGGACCACCCTGCACAAACTGACACCCATCACATTTGTTTTGCGAAAAATTAATAATCGCAATAAATTCCAATATAATCCGAATCTACCTCATTGGTAGCGTATTCGTAAAAAATTACATTAAAAAAATATCCATATTTCTGAAAGTTATAAAAGAGGAATTCGTTGGGGCGCACATGAATGCATCAGCTAACTCCGGCCGCTTATTGTATATCATTGCCCAATCGTTACAGGAAGTCCATAGTAAACATGTATTATTTTAAATATAGGGTGAATACACGCACACACACACACACATATATATAGAGAAAGAATTGGGCTTTGATATAAATAAATATACATACATATACGCATATAGATATTTATATATTTTAATAAATAAATTTACTTTTACATGGGGTATAAAAGATAGAAAACTAAGGGGAGAAGGCATAAAAACTGTTAGTACGCCGGGCAAGATGTTTAATGGTATTTCGCCCGTCTGTACGTCCTTAGATGACTGCCTTTCATCCTTCGGAGTCGATAAAATAAAGTACCAGTTGAACATTGGGTCGATGTAGTTGACTCATCCCTCCCATTAACTTGCTGGCCACGTGCCAAATTTGAAACCAATAGATGTAAATATCTATATACTTGTACTTGTGTTTATCTTAATATATTTAATTTTTGTATCTCTCTGTATGCCTATTTAAATCTATATGTGTATGTGTATATTTATATATATCAAGCCTAATCGCGTTTATCTGCATCACTATGTCTATAGCAGCTCACCTGAATTTCTGTTACAGCCACTTGGCTCTGTGGGCTTAGTCCCCCATAAAGACTTCGGTGTTGAAGTTCAAATCATTTGAGAACTACTGCTTGTTTTCTATATTGAGCATCTATATATATATAAGCGCACACACACACATAGATTGGTGTATATATATATATAATTTCTACGTCAATAAACCACTATTGTTCCTGGAAGTTGTTTTTTTATACCTTCTACAGACTGTTCGAAGCTTGCTAACTTCCTACATTTTGATTCTTGGATCTTATCTTTACGTATATATGTATGTAAACTGTATAGGCCACTAACATGATCTCTCATGAGTATTAATGTTCTTTATGTATTTATATGTATGTATGTATGTATGTATACATACAAAGTCTTGACAAGCGGCTAAAGCAAACATGAGATTAATTTTATTATATTCATTGTATATTATTCATATTTATTTGATTTATAAGAGCGGAAAAATATCACTGAAGGATGAATTTTATAATGTTTAATATCGCTTACATAGATATAACATGCAAATGCACATTTTAAACACGCTTTGGCACGAAATTTTAAGCCCTTGATACACTAACTTCCATACAAACAGACATATACATATACATCACACTCAGTCACATACATTACACTCGGTCAGAGGCACACACAAACAGAATTGGGTTATACACTATGCTAATGATGACGTCAATCTGCTACTAACTGAATCGACCAATAAGAAGACGAAGCCGAGCAGGAGTCGTCATTTCTGTTTCTCAGATATTGCTTCACTTTGTCTTGTTTATATTTTGTCAAGACATTTATTGTAAAAACAAGGCTTTATTTCATTGAAAATTCTTTGAAAAATACTATTTTCTTGTTATATAATCTTTCCGTTTGTGTAATCCCGAAGAAATATGTCCGTATAGAAATTGGAAATTACTGTTGGAAAATATTTTTAAAAGGAAAAATAAGAAAAGAAAATGGCAGATCGCAGGTTTGTAGCGATGGACGATCGAGATTGGTGTAAACTGTTCGTTGGACGTTTAAATCGAGATATCAATGAAAAACATCTGAAATCTTATTTTGAAAATTGGGGAGAAGTGGTCGAAGCTCGAATTGTTAGAGACTCATACGGTTTCGTAACTTTCCGATATCCACAACATCTGGACGACTGTCAAAGCGCGCGGCCTCACTCCATCGGCGAGCAACAAATTATCACACGAAGGGTTAATTCTCGGGACAAAAACACTGCTGAAGTCTACAAGTTGTTTATCAAGGGCGTCAGCGAGGATACCACAGAGACAGACATCAAGCAAGCATTTTCACCGTATGGTATTATCAAGGATATAGAAATGCCGAAGGATCTACGAACTGGACAACAGAAGGACTTCTGCTTCGTTACTTTTGATGATTATGACAGCGTTGATAAGTGTGTGATCCAGCAAACATTCTCCGTGGCCGGCCGCGACGTATGGGTGCAGAAAGATAGAAAACAGGATTTACAGGGTCGCAGTGTAACATATCGAAAAGGTGGGTATGAAGACGGTTATTCAAACTCGTCTAATTACCGCCGTGACCAGGGTTGGCACAACGGTGGAATTAGTAATGGTGGTAATAATAATAATTATAATGGTGGTGGTCACAACAGTTCGAATTACAGTGGTGACTCGGCTTGGAGAAATGGCAATAGTTACTCGCGTAGCAACTATCGGCGCGAGAACAACTGGAACGGTCGGTCGAGTTACCATCAGAGGGATGACGGCTTCACTAATCGCCTCAACTTCAACCGTGACCCGAACTGGAGTAACAGTCACACCTCAAGTTATCACGACCAGCAAAGGTCGGGTGGTCACACCAACACCAATTACCACCGGGAACGAAGCTTGGGTCGTGTTAGCTCCAGTTATGGCAATAAAGACCAGACACGTTCTTCTAAGAGAAACTACGATAAACAGGGCCGCAACTGAAAATGGCAGGAATGAGGTCCAAACATGATGTAGAGAGGGGCCAGGTTCTATATTTTCTAGTTCCTCACCTCACCTACATTGGATCTAAAACAAAAAAAAAAAATAAACAAAAAATAGGGAGACAAAGAAGAAATTTCAAAACAGGAAAAAAAAAAAATTCAAAAATATTTGAAAGATGTAGAAGAAAAGAAAAATATAACTTTGGATGTTTTTTGTAATTAATTAACTGTATCGAATAACTTTTTTTTTTTCAAATTTAATTTGTATT
>NC_068987.1:41895967-41897407 GCF_001194135.2 Octopus bimaculoides
ATATATATATATATATATATATATATACATAATGTCGAATAGACATTTCTGTAATTCGAAGTTGTCTAGAAATATGATCGGGTGGGACAACATTTGGTAAATTTGCCAAATCTTAAAACTATTTCTAAAACGTTTCACTAATAACATTAACCATTATTAAAGTATTATTGTCAACAACAGCGGACGGTTAATCTGTTGTTTATAATGCAGTTTTAGCCGAACCCTTTCATATATTCATCTAAAATCCAGGCCTTTATTTTTTATTTCCTTGCATTTTAAAATTTCACATCATAGAAGTGAACCTGACATTAAAAAAAAAGTTGGGTTTCTGAAGGGAAAGCCGCTTGACCTATCCCCCAGTTTCTGTTAAATATGGACAACTTGTCTGAAGAGATTCATTCTAGTTATAATTGTGTCCTTAGAAAATCTGGGATTGATTGTAACTCCCACCCCTTTTAACAATGTGACCTCTCAGCTATTCTCTTCGTTATTACATAGAGAAATCTGTAGAATGTCAAACATGACTGACATCAAATAAGATGCTTCTTGACTTTCTGAGTTCGAGTTCCGTCACTTGAAAATAATAATAATGACGTCGATCGTTAATTATTTTCACAAAGATTTAAATGTTCCTCTTTTATTGTTTTGTTTCTTGAATCAAAGATAGAATAGGTTTAAGCATTCCATTTAATGAATGAGATTCCATAGACATTGGTTAAGACTTCGATTTACAGGAAAATTACCATAATGACAAATAAAAGGCTCGCTATAATAGAATTTTGTTAAGATTTAAGAGAAACGCAGTCAAGAACAAGATCAGTAAATTTTAATTTTATTTTACGTGAAAAATTTTCCCTGTAACAAACATCGGATATTCTTTCGTTTTATGATCAGAAAGTGAAAGTAAGTGGACATATTGAACCTATTCTGCAAAATCCTAAGTCGACGCGTCGAATTTGCACCACACCCACTTTTTTTCTCTCAGAATTTTTCCATTTTGATCATAAAATGAACGAATACCACTCTTCGTTCAGCGTTGGTGAAACATCGTGATTCAGTGGGTATACTACAGTGTTTAATGACCAGAGATGGGCCAGAGAATTGTTCAGTTGTTTTATAAACTGCAAATCATTAAATTTATATCGGAACAAGGACAAAACCAAAATAGAATAATTTTGCATCAAGTAAAAGTAAATAATGGAAAATATTTTCATATTTCAATTTCGAGATGGGTGGAATCTATAATTTTTTCAGAGTTGAGTATTTTACCAGTTAGTGACCAGACCTCTTTTGCTTGACCACTACAACCGGAATATTTAGCGCAGCACACATGAACTTGTCTACAACATTCCAATAATATTTTACCTTTACTGATTTTGACCAGCAACTAATAAAAACAAATTTCAGCCACACACACACACACACACACACAAACACACA
>NC_068987.1:41897417-41913772 GCF_001194135.2 Octopus bimaculoides
TATATATAATTATATATATATATATATAATTATTTGTCATTAAACTGCGTCCATGCTGGAGTATCGCCTTGAAGAAATTTATCGAACAAATCGACCTCAATATTTATTTTATTGGTACTTATTCTATTGGATCTTTTGCCGAACCGCTATGTTACGGGGACGTAAACACACACCGGTTGTCAAGCGGTTATGGGGGTCAGATACACACACACATATATGTAGAGAGAGTATAATTTCTAATGTTTAGTTAGTTATTACTCTACTAAATGTATGTGTGTGTGTGTAATTTCCAGTATTTAGTTATATTCTACTAAAAATAATCGTATATAGTTTCATTATTGTACTAAATATATATATATATATAAATTTTAGTATATAGCTGTCATTATTCTTCTAAAAATTATCTGGTTGTTTCTAACACTAACTTGTAGAAGCCAGTGCACTGCCGAAGCAAATTCCTCAGTTGATCATAAGTGTGTTTGTTGAAACAGAATGTATGAGAAATTTTCTTCTGTCAGTAAATGAGAGAGGGGTTGTCACAACAGTTTTACATAGGCAGTTTTCAACAGCCCTGATAAAATGGTTAACGCTGTTTTTTCCTAGCATTAAATTTTAACTGAATGTAGGAGTCACTTGAAAATAGCAAATTCATTCTTTTTCAGAAAGTAGATCATGACTGCAATAAGTAGGGTAGCACTAGTTCAAATTTTTATTTTTCTCAGAATGGTTTTACTGTATTGGTTATTAATAATCCAATGTAATGCTGTTTGAATTTGGGAAATTTATGCTACTGACAGAACCGGAAAGTCTGATGAATAGCAGCATTCCTCATTGCTTTGGATGATTTCCCCCCTTTTTTTTACTCTTATCAACAGTTGTTTCACGGTGTCTCCAGAAATATCGTTATTTGTGAGAGTCTACGTATGAAAGTAATTGTTTCACAAATAATTTAAGGACGTAATTAAGATAAAAGAAGGCATTATAATAAAGAAACCTTGAAATAAAATATAAATTGTGTGTGCGGGTGTCGTCTCAGCCCCCCCCCCACCACTTTCCCCAGTATTCCTTATATTTTAAAAGTAGCAAGTAACAACATACTTTCAAAGTTGCATCCTTTGGCTAATTAAGATACAGTTAAGATATTTAAACTTATTTTTCATTTTATAATTTTACTTCATTTTTAAATATGTTATTTTTCAAATAACTTAAGATGTGTATTTGAAATTTTATTTAATAAATCTTAAGGCAATAATCCATATGTACTTTTAAACTTTTCATAGTATTCATATTTTGTACTCCTATTGTGTTAACATTTTAAATTAAATTTCCATTTTTCTCCATTGTTTGTATTTTCTTTCACTTTATGTTTCCGATAAATTCCAAATATGCTTTAGCTGGCACGAATTCAGTTGATTATAACCCTAGAAGATGTAAAAGCAAGTGGCCACATACTTTTGTATTTACGGCATGTTAATTGACAGAAACGTTATTTTCAGCTATAAACACAAAATTATGCGTCTTCCAGAAGTATAGTGAAACGAAATCATGCCCACTAAAACGTAGTCATGGGTTTAAAGGGTTAAACCTCATATTGCTTCAGGCTTTACTCATGTATTTATAGTTGTGTGGTTGTGATTGTTAGAGACTCTTATGAAATTTTTTTCTTGTGAAATATAAAAGATTATATATTTTTGCTTTTAATCTAAAAAGAAAAATAATGCAGATAGGGGAAATTCTATTTCTGAAACAAAATATGATTCATAACAAAGTTGAAGAATCAGTTCTCTCTGAATCTGAAATTCTAATTTGTCTTTTTATAATTGCAGTCAAAGCTACAAAATAAAAAAATTTTTAAAAAGTAACGTTTTAAAGATCACTTCTTTTGGAAAAAAATAAGGATTTTCAAGCAATCAAATATATTGTCTGTGAATGCAAGCAGTCCAAAGGAGAAATTGTGTATGTTATGTTAACTGCTTATATTTGCACATATGTGTGTGAAGTGCTGCAAATAAGCCGATCAATTTGGTCTCTTTAAAAACAGTGTTTATGATTTAATCTCTATTCCTTTGCTGGCTTTGGTCATTGAACTACGGTCATTCTGAGGCATCACTCCAATTTCTTCAAAACTTTTAATTAAAATTAATGATTTGAGTTTTAAGTCTTCTAATGTATAATTGGTTTCTATAGGAAAGCTCCCAAATTTATCATGTATACTGTAGGAACATTTGAATTATGCTTTACTTAAACAGTAAGTAATACCTCACATTAAAGCTTTTGGTAGTATCAAGTGTTGGGAGTCTACCTCAGTTTTATGTTACATTTAGCGATGAATGTAGATCATGCCTAGCTAATTGAAGGTAACAGTCTATCTTCATAAATTCGTCCTTCCATATCCCTTAAAGTCTTTCATCCAGTAAACAGTTTAGTGGTTAATAAGCAGCTGTGCTGGTAAACTAATACTACCTACAATATCAGTTAGGAAGGATTCTCTATCTGGAAACTCCTCAGTGACAAGACTTTCATGCATCTACCTCCTTAACTATAATCCAAGTGGCTCTGGAAGCTAAGCTATTATAACTTACTTTTAACTAACTTCTCTCTCATGCACAACAAATCTATAGTCCTCTCTCTATACTATCTTGTACATACATCCACTAAGGATGGGAATTTCTGTGAGTGAAGACTGATTAAGGCAACTAGTCCTTGTTCTCTCTACAGCTATGATACATCACTGTCAACTATCCATGTTTAGTTTTCACTTTCAATTTCCCAAGAATAAAAATGATAATGAATGATCTTATGATCTGCTGTCTCTCTTATCTGACTTCTACAGAGTAAAGTCAAATCAAATGAGACTGCTTATATCACATACCAAAGTCTCTTGCTTTAAAACTTTGGTGAAAATAGATTCATAATCTTGTCATCAGCAAGTCTTAACTGATATCTAACAACAATTCCTGCTAATGGGTTTCACCACTTGTCTGATAACATAAATCAGAAGCTTTCTCAACTTCAGTTTACTTCAAGGAACTGTAGTCTCTGTCAGGGTATGCTCCTGTGAAATTTTAAAGTTCACTACAACTATTTGACCATTGCTAAGATATATCCTTTCCTATTTGTAAACCACCTCCACCTAAACTAATTTGTTTTACACACCTCTACCTTCATTCATTCCTACTCTAACCCAATCAGTATTCTTCAGAATTGCATTTTCCTGAAACTCCCTTCCCAACATCTGATTTTAAATATTAACTGTATTAATTTTATCCACTGCTCAGCTGTTATTTCCCTTGCTCTTAGATAAGAATTTGGTGCATATGCTCTGACACCAACCTATTTCATTAACCTCTTTTGTTTGGACTACATTTATTCATATGACTAGGAATTTTTCATTTGCTTTTTACTCAAAAATTGAACAATACATGGTATAAACTCTAACTTCATACTTAATCCAAACTCTGCTTTTTTCATTACATCTAATTATATACACATTGACTATACATTAACTATATATATACATCAAGTGATTTTCAATCTTTTTTAGGCTGTTTGTATAAATAATCACAGAACCTTGTTATCCTTATTCCTAAATTACCATCTGCTTCACATTCTTTTAATCAAAATTTCCTCTCAGAAAATTTAGGCCTTAATTATTGCTTTTGTATAGCTCTTACCCTATGACACTTGACTGGTTTTTCAGAACTTTTGAAGCAAAGTAAGCCTTACTAATTTTGCACTGTGAAGGTTTCAGTCACTTTGTTATGTTCCCCACAACCCCTTTTGATTTCAGATTCTGTTTCCAGTTTTCATGCTGCAGTATTTCCCATTGATTCAGCACTGACAACTATGCCATACTTAAGTTGGACTCTGCCATAAGGGCCTGGAGAAGCAGTATGAAGAGTAGAAGATACCTTCTTGTACCTCAGATTTTTCACTGTACGTATTAACTCTGATCTGATTTCTCAGAATTAACTAATGGCTTCTGCACAATATTTGCCCGTGTCCTGCATCTAGACTTCTGTTAAATACTAAGCAGAAAAACTTTGGAACACTCTAAGAGTGATTGTAGACTTGTGATGATGTTCATCAGATTTAGTTATACCAAGGAAGCTACTGAGTCATTCAGCCAATACTTGTGGGCAAATTATATTTCTAATCCATGCAGAATACATAATATATGCTTTGACTACTCGTAGGTAAGCTCGCCTCAATAATATCATTTTGTAATCTTAAACCAATTTCTTAGTAACCCATCATGTTTTATTATATATTTTTTGGTTCTTCTTCCTCCTTATGGTAACCAAATATTCCTTAATTTTTTTTCTTCATATTCTTGCACAATTTGGAAACTTACCAATCTAACTTTTAAGTTACTGCAAACAATGAGAATGTTCAACATTCAAGACAGAAAAGGTTTACTTTACTATTTGGTATTCAATTGTTCTCTTTCACTGGTTGCTGTACATTTAGCATAATGCTGGTTAGGTACCAAGATAGGTATTAACCATACTTAACAATTTTTTCTATTACTGAGTAGTAGCCTTTTGTCATTACAACTATTGTGTTAACAACTTCATTATCAGCATCAATTTAACATCCAGTTTTCCATGTTTGCATGGGTCAGACATAATTTATTGAGGATACCCTTCCAGACATTAATCTTCACCTGTTTCCAAGCAAGTTATTTCCCTGTGGTATGTTTTTTTCTCAGAAGACTAGAAGCAAGCAACATCACTTATATGATGATGATACTCATTGACAACTATCATGTGATATCAAGACAAGGGTACACATATATACATACATGTTATTTCAAGTAGTAAAAATATTGTGAACATCTTTTTATAATCAATTTTCTGCTGTTGATTCAGTTGGTCAGATATAAACATTTTTTCTCATTGGTTTTGTGTTTTCTTAGTAGCCTTCACATAGGCTTATATATTGATACAAAAACACTGTTGAAGAACATGGAAAATAGACATAAAATATAAATTGGTGAAATAATGTTCAATAGAGAAATCTTTTCATAATTCAAAAAAAGTGTTCTATGAAGGTGTTAAAAGTTTGAAAATCTTGAATATCAATGCATATTGATTAATTTACTAAAAAAATTTTTCTTTGTTAGCAGCCTTCTCTTACCAAAGTGTATATAAAGAAAATTGCACTTGCACTATGTTGATATTAACAGTGTTGTTTTACACTCGCATAACTATCTGAGATTACATTCCACTTGCATCTGTTTTGCTTTCGGCTTTACATATTCATTCCTTATTGGAATAGAACTTTCTATGAAATTTACTTCTATTATTATCATCATCATCATCATCAGATTCATAAAATTACTTTCTATGTAAACTCAGGATGTTTTTTTTATATCTGTTTTGAAACTTTAATTGTAGTAAGTTATCTGAAAATTTGTATTCAGTTTAAGAAATAAATGTTAAGAATACCCCTCTTATTATTTTTTTTTTCCTTTTCTCTCTTCTTTTTTAGATCATAGAAGATCATAAGTGCTGTCATTTGATGGGGCTACAATTCACCTTCTTTCTTGTGAGTGATGATGCAGGATATTTTAATGAGACTGACAACCAACCCCAATTATTTATGTTTCACAAATAATTGTTTTAGTCAGTAAATTGTATAGGATTCAAAGTCAACAGTTTTAGTTTTTAAGTGTAGCAATATTAACAAGTCACTCTGTTGGTAAATGTATGAGTCACTTCAACTTTTTTGGGTGTTGAAGATAGAATTTCTTGTTTTCTTAAAAATGTACTCTTAATCTTGCTAAGATAGTTAAAGTTACCTTTTTTGACTTTAAGGTTTGGAAATAGGTAAAGGTAAGTTTTATTGTTGGCTGTAGCATACTTCACAAATATAAAGATTAAAAAATATGAAAATTAGATCTCTGTGGATCTGAGGTTAAAATTCTGGATCATGTAAGTGCCTAACTTATTACAGCTACTTTGATATACTCAGAGCAAAGCTCTTAAGTTTACCTGCTAGCTTTTCACTCCTTTGTTTACAGTTGTGTTGATAGTACTAGGAGAACATCCAGCTGTAAACAACTATTGCTCCAATGCAAAAAATAGAAAAAACTATCTTTACACTCTTCACTCTACACACCAGTCATTATGATGGATTGTATATAGTATACCAGATCCAACTGAAGTATGGCATATACTGCCAAACATTCAAATGACCTGAATTTTAATCCAATCCATGCTAGCATCAATAAATTAATGCTGTAAAATCCTTAGCTCTTTGAGGAATTTTGTCCATGAAGCAATGAAAACTACACAATAGTGTGCTCTCTAAGCAGTATCCAGTAATAGATGCAGTGCATTAGAATATGATAGATAACAGAAACCATTATCATTGTTATTGTATACACTTCGTTATTGGTGGGAATCAGCAGTTCTGTTGGAAATATCTTATATTAAAACATTGATAACTATAGTCTCTAACTTCCCATTACAAAGTAAGTTGTTGCCTTTAATTTTATTAAACTTGACATTAGTGTTTTATATTTCTTTTGACCATTGTTTGTTAGCTATAATAGTTGGTTGCCATTTAACCATGACATATTTATGTGTATATATATATATATGTGTGTGTGTGTATGCATTATCATCATCATTTAATGTATCATTCAACCATGGTAGTGGTTGAATAATATTCTTAATGTAGCTTTTTGTTGCAGTCCAAGTCTTCCAAGCAGTCTCACTAATTCATTTTTAATTGAAATCAAATTTAGTTTTTTGAATTATGTTTAACTCGTCATAAGCTACATTTAGACATAAAATACTTAAAATCTGGTGCAGTAGAACAAAAGTTAAGAGAAAAAATGTATCGGCAAAACTGGTTGACTGACGGGTAGTAATGCTGAACATTGACACTTTGAATCCACATCATTCTCTTAATTTTAATTAAGAATTATTATATTAATATTAATATGAAAGAGAAATGTTAAAGGAATATATTAGTAAAAGTTTGTTAATAGTCATGGCATATGACAAACGGACAGGGAACTGGGTTCTCTCTAAGGTGAATGGCAAGTTAGGGTCGCTTGGAGCCAGCTTTATTCTGGGGATGAGGACTCATTTGCCAATTAGTGAGCTGCCAATCAAGTAAGCCTCGATTTAGTGTTGATGCATGGCCACCACTTCCAGTCTTGTACCATTGCAGATTCCATTCTGGATAGAAATATTATGAAGAAGCATTACTATTGAGCCAGGTTTTAAACTCAATTAACAAGGAGGGATTCCTGATGGTGTAAAAGAGTTTAGAAATTCAAGTGGATAGCACTCAGTCTCAGTAGGATCATTTGTCAAAACTTTACCTGAACTATAATAGGTGTAGCAGTCACCTGGAAGTTGTCTCAAAACTTCTTCATTGATCAGGAGGCAGTCTGAGTTCTTTGGTGAAAGAATTACTCTGCTTCTTGCTTCCTTAGATGTATTGTTGAAGATATCATCCACTGTGCACCTGTGAAAAACAAAATACCTCCACATTTTGAGTAACATTTGATTTCAGTTTCAAAATTTGTTTCATTAGATATATAGATAAAAATCCCATCTCCGATTTACAGTTTACACATATCTATACATGTATGTATAGATGCATACACAGAATGTCACACATTCACACACACACTGACTTTCTATCACTCTGACTCTTTCTCTCTTACTACCTCTTTGTCCCTTCTCAGTATCGAAAAGTAAAAGTAACATCGAAAATTTACTGTGGTTATTTCTCTTTGATTCAACAATCTGTTGATGTATTTATCTGTCTACTTGTGTTCCGTATAGATATGTGTCTATCTATCTATCTATCTATCTATCTATCTATCTATCTATCTACCTATAAGCACACAGAGACTTTCACACACACACACTTTCTACCACCACTCTCTCCCTCCATCTCCATCTGACTTTTTTTCTCTCACTACCTCTCTGTTCCTATTATATGAAGAGCGTAACAGATGAACAAACTAACTAAAGAAGGAACATTACCATAACAATTGCACATTGTATCTGGATGTGTGCACCTGCGAAAAAAAAAAACCCCTCCACATTTTGAGTAACATTTTATTTCAATTTCAAAATTTGTTTTATTTATTTTATTAGATAGATATAGTTGTCCAAAGCAGATTACTTTTGAATAATATTTGATTTCTATTTCAAAATTTGTTTCATTAGATATATAGATAAAAATCCCATCCCCGATTTACAGTTTACACATATCTATACATGTATGTATAGGTGCACACACACACACACACACACACACACTTTCTATCACCACTCTCTCTCTCCCTTCTCCTGACTCTTTCTCTCTCACTACCTCTTTGTCCTTCCTCTGTATTGAAAAGTAAAAAGTAACATCGAAAATTTACTGTGGTTATTTCTCTTTGATTTAACAATCTGTCGATGTATTTATCTATCTACTTGTATTCCGTATAGATATGTGTCTATCTATCTATCTATAAACACATTCACACATACTATCACCACTCTCTCTCTCTCTCTCTCTCACTACTTCTCTGTTCCTCCTCTTATATATTATATGAAGAACGTAATGGACGAACAAACTAAGGAAAGAACAAGCAGATTATAATATGGTTCAATATTAATTTAAGTTATTTAAAATAGTCATTTTCTTAAATTTGTATCCTCATTTTTTTTTCCATTTTTAAAATTCTTTAAATATATCCATTTGTACCGAAATTATATTAATATGAAAGAGAAATGTTAAAAGAATATATTGGTAAAGGTTTTGTAAAATTTTATCCATTAGAAAAAAGATATTTAATTTTAATTCTCAAATTTTATCAATTTTTGCTTGATGTTAAAGGGACACTACTCGTATATGAACTAATTTTATAGTAAATAGATTATGATTATTTGAGGCATTGTCTCTATGAACAGTACTGAAATCTGTAGTAAGGCTGTTCAGAAAAAGTAAATGCTACTTATTACATTCTATTCAATATTAATTTATTTAAAATTCTTTAAATATATTCATTTGTAACTTTGTTTCTTTACAGTACTGAAATTGCAGTACGTACATTATGTCCAGAAAAGGCAAAGTTGCAATGATTATCATTCATTTTTAATTTAATTTCTAAATGAGAATTAGTCAAATGAAAAAATCAAAATTTTGTTTGAATTTTCTTGGAAATTTTTGCATTCAAAATGACTGCTAAAAATGGTAATTAATTAAAAATTTTACTATTACTGCAATGCCTGTAAAAACATGGGACTAGCTAATGAAAAATGCAGATGCATAATGACAGTATTCTTAACAATTAAATCTGGAAAAGTAGAGGACAAGAAAAAACTCATTAAAATTAGAGCTTAAAATATTGCTGTTAAAATGAAAATTTTATATATATGTTTTCTACTAAGTAGTCTATGGTTTAAGATAAAAATACCTCTTAGGTACTTTTTCATATTTTTTTAAAATTCAATTAATTACACTTTTCCTTTTTTATTTTAGTTTTATTTTTTGTACTAAATGAATTAGTAAAAAATTAAAAATTTAAATTTAAGTAACAATATTTTAGTTGAACAACAACTGAACATTTTAAAAGGTATCTGAAATTAGTTTTCAGTTCTGATGACACCATGCTCTTTAACAACAATCGAACTAATGTTTGGAATAATTAAAAGGTGAATAGAGTTTCAGAAAGCCTTTTCTTCTAAGCAACTGTACAAAAGCCCTTACTATTTCACTTAAATTTAAGCTATATGTGAAAATTGGTTTTGGTACTTTAGATTAATATAAAGACTGGATTTAGTGTTTGATAACATAGACAATACACTAAAGAAAGCAGATTCTAGCATTAAAACAAATATTGCTGACAGCTTGGTTTTTCCTAAACAGGAATATTAATGATTAAAAGTCCTATTACCTTTTGAATTTTCAATTCCAGTTTTTCTTTATTTTGTCTTTAGAATCTCAATACTTCTGTAATTCAAAGATTGTTATTAAATACATTAGTGCAAATCATAAAGCTAACCATCACTTAAGAAGTAGGAGATGGTAACCAAGAAAATGTTTTCTTTATAGAAAGACTGGTAATTTCTATAGTAATGAAAGTAGTAACTTAGTTGAATACATTGTTAGATGTGCAATGTAAACCTGAAGGAGATATATGGTTGTTGTGGAAAAGTAACTGAGTTTTAGGGAATTCTCTTGTAGATTATACAGATAGCCGATATGGATGTGTAATGTGTGAGTACACAGTATACAGAATCAACTTTGGATAGGGTATTTAAATCAACTTATAAGACTTGATAGATAACAGGAAAAGATTGATTTATAATCAGAATGTTGTTTATCATATGTATATATATTCCCTGAATTAAATAACATTGTGAACTTGTGGATTTCTTGGATGAGTTAGTGGAGTTTTGTTATCTAAGTAGCGGTTGTAGTGAATTTAATGAATATATTGGTTAAGTTTTGAAGAGCATAAAATGAAAGATCTTTTAGCTTGTTTCTCAAGAAAAGACAACTATTTGTTGTATAATGTTTTTGAATGTACACTTGTTGACTTCTACAAAAGGTTCAGTACAAGTAAAATGAAAAAGCACTCAGCATCATAAGTGTCATTGATTAATGAAAGATTGATGTAAATTTGGACAAATGCATAGGAATGATGCATGCTGGCATGAAAATGTTCTTTAGTTATTGCATGAGAGTGCTTTCAGATGTAGGTAATGGAAAGTTTGGGAAGTAGTCAAATCATAATTTAAATATTGAGTTTCGCAAATGACATCATAAAATTGACATGCTGTATATTGATCACTTCAGCATAACCCAAGGTAATGTGGAAAAACAAGTCCTAACAGATGATGGTGCTTCAAAATTACAAAGTAAGTATTCTAACAAATTTTTTGGTTCACAAAAACGGCATATTTGTCTTGAAAATTTAAGTTATTTTCTAATGGATTGTTGGAATGTTCCAAGTTTTTGTGTTTCTTTTTAATAAAAGATATATCACCTGATTATGTCTTTTTCTGTTTTTTTTTTTTGAAGATTTTTATTGAGAAGAGAGGAGTTCACTCAGAATGTTCTCTTCACTTTTGAATATATTGTTATGTGTGTGTGTGTATATATATATATATTTACACACACACACATATACTGCTGCTGTTTAGCAGATACTGTCTCAGTGATATCCTGCAAACACTGAAAAAGCTGCCTGCATTGATCTTAACCCTTTAGCATTCAAATCACTCTGTCAAATGTAAGACTTATTTATTCATGTTGTTTTGAATTAAACATTTATCAAAATCTTGATGATGTAATTGTTTATTTTTAAGATGACTGGCTGGTTTGAACATAAATGGAATACTTGGGCTTGATATGGCTTAGAAGGTTACACTTCTGTTTTCTTCTGAGATAGTCTGTCAATATCACTTTTCCTGTGGGGGACTTCATGTCGGGGTCTTGCAAATGTAATATGCCTAAAAGTTTGTTATCTCCCAGTACTAATCCTTTGGCAGTCAGTTTTACTTTCCAGCCTTTCAATGCTTTATGAGCGAGTGAACAAATGAAAGTAGCACTCAACACATTTCATTGGAGTTACATGCTTTTTTTATAGTTTTCTCAGCTTCACATTACTTGAAGTTTGATGGGCATAGGAGATGTCCTTCTCAGATTTGAAAGGGAGAGAGTCTATCTCTGAATATGTGATGGGGTGGACATGTCCCACACCCATGAAAATTTAAGTAATGTAAAACTGATTCAAAGTATTATTAAATAAAGCAATATACTCAAGTCATTAGCTGTGCAACCTGATTTATAACGAAGCAGTAGAGTATCTATTGTATTAGTTGTTGCTTAAAACAATAGGGCAACATTTTTATGTATAGATACAGAACAGAGGCTGCAAATTGATAGTAGAAAGTGACATTTGTAGAAATGACTAATGAAAACTTTGAAAATAGATCAAAGCTAAAATCATGAATGTTAAGGATTAAGTGATAGGGAGAGATGCTATATAGCAAATTCTGTGAGTGCTAAATTTTCTGGGGATTGGGTTGACATTTTGCTGGTGCAAATTACTCTAAATGTCTGGATCGTTGTTATTAAAAATTACAGTTGAAATATATTATTAACTCGTACTATTCAAAGTGTTGCTTACTTTCTGTGAGTGCTGAATTTTCTGGAGATTGGGTTGACAGTTTGCCTGTGGTTTCTTTGTTAACCGGGATAAACTCTGAATGTTCATTGCTCTTGTAGCCAAAGCTAATGTATGTAGAGGAATGATGTATCTAGCCCCATGATTCTAATAGTTTTCATGGATTGTTACATCAAGTAAATGCGGTGCAACTGTCAAATGGTGATACATTTATGTAGAAGCCCTTGCTAGAGTAAATATCTTAATTCTGTAGCCAGTGGGATTGTTCAGGTATGATGGGAATGACCTAACAAGTTTACCCTTAGCATGAGGGCTAGAGATAGATGCTTCTGAGATGTCACTTGGTAATTGTTTTGCACTATCACACATTCTAAAGTAATATAATTTACTGGTGAACTAGATCTTTCAATTTGTGACATTGACACATTTGGGAGAACTGGATCACTCACAAGCAACTTATGGTCATTGTCGGTGTCCCATCTTGCCAAAGTATCAGGTGATGCTTGTGAGTGTGCTTGGCTGTTCCAGTACCTTTTCCTCACAGTTATCCATGGGAATGTCACAAGTATTTTAGGCTGCCTTAAAAGGTTTTAGAGGAAATCCTCTATTGTGTGTGTAACATTTTGACCAATTTTATTGTTAACCATTTCATCATCATTTAATATCTGTTTTCCATGCTGGCATGGGTTGGATGGTTTGATCAGAGCTGGTAAGGCCAGGAGCCACATCAGGCTCCATTGTCTGTTCTGGCATGGTTTCTACAGCTAGATGCCCTTCCTAACATCAACCACTCCACAAAGTGTACTGGGTGCTTTCAATGTGGCACCAGTACCAGTGCTTTTTGTGTGGCATCAGCACCAGTATTAACTCTGCTGTGACAGATAGGTCTTCTTGAGTATAGTAAGTCACCAGATATCTTGGTTCTTCATCATCTTTCGTAAGGCTCAGAGTCTTGAGATTGGAGCTTCAATACTTTATCCCATGTCTTCCTGGTCTCCCTCTTCCAAAAGTTCCATCCACCCTAAGTGATTTACACTTCTGTATACAACTGTCTACATTCATATGCATCGCACAACCAAACCAGTGCAGTCTTTCTTTTGCACACTGCATCTAATTCCTCTTATGCCCAACTTTTCTCTCAATACACTAGCGCTCTGTCACACATTTACACTGACCTTGCATATCCAGCAGAGCATACTAGCTTCATTACTCTCTAGCCTTCACATGTCTTCTGCATTTAGGGTCCATGTCTCACTACCATGTAGCATTGCTGTTCATATACATGCATCATACAATCTTTTTCTCTCTTGTCTCTTGGAGAGAGAGGCTTTTGGTTATCAACAGAGGTAGAAGCTCTCTGAATTTTCTCCATCCTATTCTTATTCTAGTGATTACACTTTCTGTGCTTCCTTCCCCACAACTAATTAGGGCCCCTAGGTAACAGAAATTATCCACTACCTCTGAAGAGCCTCCAGGGCATTTGAAAAAATTGGTTTCCTGAGGAATTCCTGCCTACACCTTTTCTACCTATATAGAGCCAGGCCATTTGCCTGATGAAGAAAGGGTCCTGTCCGTTTTCTTGCCTACTAGAACCTTAATCTTTGCTAAGTTAACTTTAAAGCCCTTTGATTCTAGGTTTTGTTTCCACACCTGGAATTTCTTTTCTAGTTCTTTTACAAAGTCTACTATCAGAGCAACATCATCAGCATATAACAGTTCCCAGAGGCAGCCAACCTTGAATTTCTCTGTTATAGCCTGGAGAATGATGATGAATAGGACTGAGAACTGAACTCTGATGAATGCCTACCTGTAAACTAAATTCATCACTATACTCACAGTTAACTCTCACCTTACTAACAGAACTTCTGTACATGGCTTGTTCGGCTTTCACAAGTCACTTGCCTACCCCTAGCTTCCTCAGAACTCAGCATATCATGCTGTGGGGTACTCTGTCAAAGGCTTTCTCTGAGTCAATAAACACCAAGTACAATGGTTTATTCTTAGCCAAATACTTCTGCAGTTGTCTTGCCTGTAAAGATAGCATCAATTGTGCTTCTTGGCACAAAGCCAAACTGCATTTCATCTAATTTGATTCTGCTCCTAATTAACTGGGCTGTGACTCTTTCCATCACTTTCATGACCTGGTCTAGCAACTTGATACCTCTCTATTTACTTTTATCTAAAGCATCTCCCTTACCTCTATAGCAGCTGATTATAATGCTGCTACACCAGTCATTGGAGAAGACACTTTCCTGAATAACCTGATTAACTATATAGGTGACTAGAGCATATCATACTCTAGCAGATATTTCAAAGCATCTCATCAATGACTCCCAATGAGCCAGTGGCTTTCCCTGTCTTCCTATCCTTAATTGCCTTATCTATTATACTGCTGTCAACATGAATAGTCGTTCCCTCTGTTGGATTCACTTGGGGGAGATACCTTTTCTCCCATTCATTCTCCACATTTAAGAGCCTTTTATAGTAACACTTGCACACACCTTTCTTTTCAGAGTCACTGTGAGCAAGCATGCCATTATCCATGCACACACACACACTTCTCTCTCACAGCTAATTTCAACACAAATGTTTTTAACAATAAAGGATTAATTATATGGACATATAGTAGTGACAAATCTTTATAACATGAAATATTTACTAAACACGTTACACAAAAACATTCCTGGATGTCACTGAGATTTGGTGAAGACATTCCTTCCACATCTCTATGTTCATTAACAAACAAAACTTATCTTGATTTTATGTTTTTGTATTGTTACTGTAAATCTGACACAGAGTTATGTGTTTTCAGACAATCACAGAATTAAGGGACATGACCAACTCAGATATCCACAATGGATTAGATGTAGTAGTTGACGAAAGTGATATTCTATGAATAATTGTGGAAGATAGATTGTTGCACTCAGAAATGTATGAAAATCAACTGTCAAATTTTGCACTATCTTGGATCATGCCTAGTTCGAGCGAAATAGCCCACAAAATATCCATTGTTGCACTGACCCATTTCAGTTATGGAATTGTAAATATGAAATACTAACAGCTAAGCCCGATATCACCTGGTCTGTTTGGATGATGTAGCTGTGATCGTTTTCAGTTAGGCATAGTCTATAACAGCATTTCTCAAACTTATCATTTCGGGTCCCCTGTTTAGATTAGAGCCTCCAGCTAAATGAAAATCCCCCCCCCCCCCTCCGTTAGAAAATAGCTTCAGTTGTGAAGAACGAATTTGTACATGGTCTGTTTCTGAGAGCTATTCTATTGGACCTCTGTCTAATCATTAAAACATTGGGCGATCTTTTGATATGGGAACACACGACTGTCACTTATAAACCACGTGTGTTTATTTACATTTTTGAAGATGATTGTCGGTTTCTGTAAAAATTTTTTATTTTTTTGATATGGGGTTGGGTGGAAGGGGGATCTTGAAGTCAGCATGAAAGCGAAAGAGACAGAGAGAGTGCGATTGTATGAATGAAGTTCTTATGAAGTTGGTGTGAAGTGGAAGAATTGATGTGTGTGTGTGTTTGGTGGGGGTGTGCGAGACAATGTGTGGTATGTATGTGAATTGCTTTTGTTAGTGTATGTGAAGAGACAGAGAGAATAATGTTGCTGGTGTGTGTGTATGTGTGAGAGAGAGAGAGAGATAACTGAAATTTTTTATTCACTTTTTGTAGTGAGTGATTGACAGAAAAAGCAAGAGAGACATGTATGTATGAATAGCTTCAGTGACACACATGCACACAGGTTGTTATGTATGTATCTATGCATGACTGAGAAAGAGTTAACTGAAATTTTATTATTCACTTTTTTGTAGTGAGTAACTGACAGAGAAAAGGAGAGAGAGGTTATGTATGTATGGCTTTGGCTGACTGTCATCCTGTACTCCCCTTGTTGCTACCGAAATGGTATATGCCGTTCCATTAGAAAAAGTTTTAATCGATTTTCTATGGGGCTAGGATAAAAATACAGACCGCATTCCAATCTATGCACCCGTCTCCACATGTGTGCCATTTTTCACGCAAATCCACCCAGCCGTTTCGCCGTGAACCTCAAGACAAGAAAGAATACAACGGTTGGCCAACTTCAATTTATATTATAGAAAGAAGACTAGCAGCTAAGCCCGGTTTCACCCAGTCTGTTTGGCTGATGTGACTGTGATCATTTTCAGTTAGGCATAATCTAT
>NC_068987.1:41913869-41919077 GCF_001194135.2 Octopus bimaculoides
CCCCTTTTTTGGATACAGGGAATACGAATCTGTCAAAAAATTGGCAAAAATCGACATTTCTAAATTACTCCCACCCCCATTTCCTTTATTTTGAACATTTTTCAGAATTTTTTTTTTCAAAATATGCAGAAAAATACAGAGATTATGATTCTGAAAAAAATTTCCAAAACTCTTTATAAAATTTTTTTTTTTAAGTCTTTCCAAAATATCTTCGCAGAAAACAGCTTCAGGAGTTGTGAAGAAAGAATTTGTATTTAGTCTGTTTCTGAAAACTATTCTATTGGACATCTGTCTAATCACGTCTTTTAAGGTACACACACATACATAGAAAATGTGAGGTCATGATAGAAAATTTTTACGATAGTTGATTTATGGAAAAGATTATGTTAAATTTTTGAAATGCAAATCTGTGAATGAAAATTTTCACACCTTTGCATAGTAGGTAGACCTGGTAGAAATAGCAGCCAAATCTACCTCAAAACACCCTACTGTATTAATGCGACAATTCTGCGTATTATGTAGTTTGAATGAGAAACTAACTAAAGATGAAGCTAATTAACCCCACAAAGAGGTGAAAGGAGAGACAGCATAGCGAAAGTTTTGGCTGACTGTCATCCTGTAGTCCTCTTGTTGCTGTGTGAGCAACTGGTTGTTTTAATGGCAGAACAAAGTGGGGATTTGCATTTTAAAAAGTTTTAATTGATTTTCTCGGTAATTATGGGGCTAGGAAAAAAATAGAAGAGACATTAAGAAGTTGACGTTAAGAATTGCTTTAACAGTTAGAAAATGTTTGATATTTCAAACATCACCAAAAAATGAAGCTGTAAGAATTTACGGGAAAATTGTTTGTAAGATGTCTTTGTAACTGTACTGCCAAAGTTCTGCAACTTAATAGCAGATGTATCCAATTTAAGAAAAAAGTGAAGATAAAAGGTAAGTGGAGAAGTATGGAATAAGTCATTGTTATACGCTTATAGAAAAAATAGACACATACCTTTTTAGAAAACAAAATGTAGCTGAGAGCTATTGTATTAGACATTTGTCTAATCAGAGAGCAGAAATTGAAAGAAGATATGTGAAATGGACGTGTGTGTATGTATGTGTGTGTTTTTGTGGATAATTTGGCAGGAGTTTTGCAGTCAGTACAAGGTGGTTTGTGTTTATCTCTCGAGTCGAATTGTTGTGAATTTGTAATAGCAATGCCCGGACAAGTGAAAATATTTTTTTAGTATGAGGTTGGGGAAAAAAGGGGATCTTTTGAAGTCGGTGAGAAAGCAAAAGAGACAGAGAGAGCACGGTTGTATCAGTGAAGTTCTTATGAAGTTGCATGAGATGGAAGAATTGATGTGTGTGCGTGCATGTGTGTGTGTGTGTTTGATGGGGTGTGTATATGAATTGCTTTTGTGACTGTGTGTGAAGAGACAGAGAGAGTAATGTTGATGGTGTGTGTGTATATGAAAGAGAGAGAGAGAGATAACTGAAATTGTTTACATTCAGTTTTTGTAGTGAGTGAATGACAGAGAGAGAGAGAGTGGTTATGTATGTATGAATGGCTTCAGTGACACACACACACACGCATGTTGTTTAATCGATTTTCTCAGTAACTATGGGGGCTAGGAAAAAATATAAACCACATTCCAATCTATGCACCCGTCTCCACATGTGTGCCATTTTTCACGCGAATCCACCCAGCCGTTTGGCTGTGAACCTCAAGACAAGAAAGAATACAATGCTTGCCCATGTCAAATTTATATTATAGATTAAATAGAATTCTTCCTCTTTTACTCGTCACCTGTTAAGAGGCAACATAGCTTGTTTCAGTGATGTCAGAGACTTAACAAATCTCTTCTCTTCACCCAACAACCTTCACAGATGCAACCAACTACCAATGCCAACTAGCTGATCTGCAATAACAAATCTCTTGCAAGCTTTTATATCCTTTCACATCACTTAGTAAGTAGAAATTTCTTGAGAACTACTAATAGGCTTTGTAAGTTATTTATCGTGTAATAGTAAATAAAAGCCAATATTTTATCCCAATTTTGTGCTCCAGTTACCTCCCTCTCTCCCTGGAACTACTTCATTGTTAAATCTATCCTTCATTCTCAATATCATTCCTTTCCAATTTATTTTCCACCAATCCTCCCTTTCTGTGTTTCCAGTAATCTCTGAGCTTTGTCTTAAGACTACCATATCTCATCCTTAACACCCTTTCTTATCTGGTATCATTCTTAACACCTATTGATGGCCTTCTTGTTTTTGTCCCCTATTCACTATAACTTCCTCTACAGACCCCTGATATCCAGCTTTCTCTTTCTCTCTCTGCCCGCCCTTCCATCCTGCACATCATCTTTCAGTTTTCTGACCTACCAACAAGCTTTTTATTCTGCTGCTTCCCACCCTTCTTGAACCATCAGTTATCACCTCCTCCTTCCTGAACAACTATTTCTTTTGCCTCCCCCAACATACTAATATTTATTATTGACCACATATCCATCCTTCTGCATCATTCACAACATTAACTTCTACTCTCATCTCTAACTACCTGTCACTCTCCTCTCACTCTTCTATGAAGTTATCCATCCACTCCACCTAGTCCTTTCTCCATATTCTCTCACATTCACCTTCTTGTAACATGAGAGTACAGTAAGACACCTGTTCCTCTCACCTCTACCATACTTTAGCCTTCCCTGCATCTGGCATATAACCACCTCCCACTTTACTTCAACCCTATTCAGTTGATGGGTCAGCCAGTACACTCTGTAAAGTGGTTGGGATTAGGAAAGGCATCAAGCCATAGAAACCATATCAAAACAGACATTGGAGCTCATTGGATCCTGTTAAACCAGCCAATCCATGCTAGTAAGGAAGACAGATATTAATTGATGATAGTGATGACTTGGTTATTATTATATAAGGTTTAAATTTCAATTAAAAGATCGTCAGAGAATTCGTTAATGTCACTACCAGAAAGTGACATCTAAAAAAAATCATTCTATAGAAATATTTCTACAGAAATGTGACAGCACTTTTCTGATCCATGTAAAACACCTGCTTTATCATAGGTCTTCATATTTGGTAATGTTATTACTATTATAAGGAAGAGAGAATATATCTACCTGTGTTTTATAATTGTAGTCATTTTGACAATTATTTGAAGATTAAATCATGATATTAAAAAAAAAAAAATCACATCATCTTTTGACTAGATATCCAGATGTTCAAGCATTTTTTCCAACCTGACTACACTCGGAAATATATTTTTTTTGCTAGTTAGATGCACTAGTTCTTTATTTAAACAAAATTTTATTTCAATAAATCCTACCAACTAAGTTACGCGATAAAATGGAAAGTCACGAATGTCGGCCATATAGTCACGTGACTTTATGGTGGCAAAATGGCGACTAATAAACGCGTTGTGTATGTTGGTGAGTATTTATAATACAGATGGTAATTCAATTTTTAACTTGTATTTCAAAATAAGTTATAGCTTTGGTAATAGTTACTTATTTCACTTTGGTGACTTTTTGTTGCAAGCGCCCGAAAGAAGTTAGCTCTTATTACTCTATCCAGTTATGAACATGGTACTTCATATCACGCCGGGCAAAATGCATTTTGTTCGACTTCAAATCCAAATTCCGCCGAGGTCGACTTTGTCTTTCATTCTTGCAGTATCGATAAAATAAGTACCAGTTGAGTACCTGGGATCGATGTAATCGACTTACTCCCTCCCTCGATATTTCTCGCCTTGTACCAAAGTTCGAAACTGAAGCATGCGCTATGTATAGTTTGTTTTCCTCTGTAAAAAGAACCTCGTTGTTTGTTTACATACGAAAGCTATATGTGTAGTTGTCGTCAATTTCATATTTTAAGTTTCAAGTTTATTTTTAGTCCCCCCCCCCATCAGTTCTGCACTGTTCGAGCAGACCTGTAGTCAAAAACCTTTCCAGCTGTGACCATCTTATCTTGGCTCGAATTTTGAATTAATTGTTAATAGCGAAATGCTGTAGAGTAAATGGGAAGCTACCAGCAAATCAGATAAACTTAAGCAGTTACCTCTGTTATAACATTTTCTCTCACTAAAAGTTATTAACACTACAACATCCTTTTAGCCCTAAACAACCTCCCCCACCAAAAGAAAGTGTGTTGCGTGGACTTCTCTCATACATTGCTGTTCAAATTGCGACTACCTTATTTCATTGCATTCCTCTTTTCTTAAGACTTATTGAAGACATTTCGCTACTATTCTCGCAGTTCGAGCATCTACATAGAGGCGACTGGCTACCTGGTTGGGTTGATAATAATTGATGTCTTAACTAAACATATATTCACAAGAACTTGTACATCTTTTTCTGGAGACTAAAATAAAATTATGCCTCTTCGCTACTCTTTCGTTACTTCACTTGTAGTTTTTATTAACCCCGACCAACTGTAGACAACATCGATTGCCACCAATAAAGGGATCCCTATATCTTGTAAAGGTTTTCAATGAAAAATGTTCTCTGCCCCCTCTTATAGTTTATCAAATCTTATTTACGGCGGAGTTTCGGGTCAGGACATCCACCTCAGTTGGATTTTCTCCATTTCGACCGGGATTTTTCCTAATTCTTTTCACTACGGCCTTCGAAACTATGGTAGGGTGGGGGTGCATCTTTTTATGAAATAAAATTTTTTGAAAATTTGTGGTTTTTATCCACCCCGATTTTGGCCTTTTTTTTTTGTACTATGCACTTAAAAACCACGGGAAAAGCCTTTTCAGTTACCCCCAAAAATTGTAATTTTCAAACGAAAAGGTGACGATTTAAGAGAGATTTGATTGTTGTTTCTAGCACATCTCACAACCACCTTCGTTTCTTTGTCACTCACACGTATTGATTCTTTGCAATATTTTCTTTCCAATTTTCGTCTGTCTACGTTCTGAGTTCAAATTCCGCCGACTGTCTTTCATCCTTCGGGGTGGGGGTCTAATCGCGTACTGGTTCGATCTAATCGACTGCCACCCCTCGTTCCCCCAAAATTTAGTGCCTTGTGCCTAGAGTAGAAAAGAATATTTTCTTCCCATAAACGCATTTTATGGAATGATGAGGAAGTAAGCACACACAAATATCTATCTATATATATATGGGAGAATGTACGAAAAAACAACAACAGACGAGGACAGGTGGTGTAAACAACAAAAGGATGTATTATATATATATATATATATAT
>NC_068987.1:41920741-41925302 GCF_001194135.2 Octopus bimaculoides
AAGAGAAGAAGTTGTTTTATATGACACATCCTATCAGTGCCCCAAGTTTGAAAGTGTTTCGTTAAGAATTAGCTCTAAATAAAAAAGAGAAAAAAACACACACACACGCACGCACGCACACACACACACACACGCACGCACGCACACACACACGCACGCACGCACACACACACACACATACACACACACACACACACAGAGGCTTCTGCACAATTTTCCTCTACCTAATTCCACTTTCATAGTATTGGTCACTCCATGGTTACAGAAGACACTTGACCAAGAAGGTGCATAATGCGATTGTACATGGAGCCATGTAGTTGTGAAGCAAATTTCTTAGCTTCATGGCTATGCTTTGAGAGTAAAGATAAAAACAATATGGCCATAGCTAGAACACCTTTATTCATAGGACCTTTCAATGAAGGCAGACATAGGTTGAACAGCATCGTCAAGCCACCTACTTAGCCTCTACTCTGATGTTTGATTTCTTAAAAAGTATTTATTTTTATTGTAGGTGGTTTGGCTGAGGAAGTAGATGAGAAAGTGTTACAAGCTGCATTCATTCCATTTGGTGATATTGTTTACATTCAGATCCCTCTTGATTATGAAACTGGTAAGAAACTCGTGTTTTATTTCACAAACACAATATTGTGATACATTCAAACATGGTTTTTCATTCAGTCCCACTGAGTGGCACCTTGGGTAAGTGTCTTTTGCTATAGCCCCAGGCTAATCCAACCCTTGTATATAGTTTTAGTGGACAGAAACTGAAAGGAGCTGTTTTATATTTGTGTGTATATATGAGTGTTAGTGTCTCCTTATCTTGATATTGCATGATAGTTGTAAATAAGTGTCACCACCATTCAAGCAGTGACTTTTGTTTACAGACTTTCATTCTTTCATAAAAACATGTCTGACCACGTGGAAATATTATCTTGCTTAGAAACAAGTGAAGGTTGGCAACATGCAGGCGATCTGGCCATAGAAAATCTGCTTCAACAAATTCTTTCTAGCCCAATGCAGTCACAAAAAGTGGATGTTAAATCAATCATGATTTGAGATTAAACTGAGATAAGAACTTTAGCATATCCTTTTAGCCTTTATTTGCATTTTTAATATGATTTCAATATGCTGTAAATATAATGCATGTAAGTTGATTTAATGTAAGAGATATGACCATTCTAGACTGGGAATATTACAGAAATGGATAATACATTCAAGTTAATATTGATAATACCAAATATTGATAATACCAAAAAAAAAAAAGTCTTAGCAAGAAGTAGAAAGATAAATATTGGGAATTCTGGCCTCAACACATGAGATGCATTGAGAAACATTTATAGTACAAAATTGTCCAACCTATATCAACATGCAAAAATGAGTATTAAATTGATGATAATGACATTAACATCTGTGTTTCATACTGGCATAGGTTGGATGGTTTGACAGGATACAATGTATCCAAGGACTGCATTGTGCTCCAATATCTGTTTTGGCATAATTTGTACAGCTAGATGCACTTCCTGATACCAACTACTTTACAGCGTGGACTGGGTGCTTTTTTCATGTTACCTGCACTATTGAGGCCACCATGCAGCTCACAGACCTTCAAATCCTGTATTGGTGGGCGTGTGGATTGAACTATGAGGTGGGTGGGGAGTCAGTGCAGGTTCTTGTAGAGGACCTGCATGGCTGCTCACATCTAGTAGAAAAAGGGAAAGCAAGAGATGAACAGTGGAAGCTGCAAGAGACAGATAATGGCAACGAAGTACCTAGATGACCCCACAAGGCATAAGGTAAACTTAAGAATTGGTTTGTAAGATTGTATGGGAAGGAGGGCTAGGGGAAGTAATGTGGAAGCAGACTGACAGAAAGGGCAGGGTTGAAGGGTGGATGAGCAAGAAGACATGAGTTGGGAAAGATAGCAGGATACAGAAGAAAGTGGAAGTGGGTCAAGCAGCAAGAGTAGCAAGAATGATACAGTTGTCAGGTAGGGAGGACAAGAGAGATGAATGACATGGTAATCTACAAGAGCTGGGAGGCAGGCCTAATACATGGGATGCTGTGGGGATGAGTGACTGTAACATGGATGGAGAGCACAATACATAGCAGTTGCAGAACAAGGTTTCTTTTTCAAGAATCTCATTTTGCTAGAAATCTTAGTCCTTAGTCATTTCTTCCATCAGGCCTAGGGTCTTGAGGTCAGCCTTAACCACTTCATCCCATGGCTTCCTGGATCTCCCCCTTTTGCAAGTTCTGGCTACATTTAGCAATCAGCATTCTTTTATACAGCTGTCCTCCTCCATACGTGTCACATGCCCATACTAGCACAGTGTTCTTTGTTGCACACAACAACTGATTCTTCCTGTTTTCCACTCAGCACTTTTGTTCTAATACTTTCATGTACTTTTCATGCATGCTCTGCATATCCAGCAGAGCATACTCACTTTGTTTCTTTCTAGTCTTCTCAAGGCCAATACTTTCAATACTATGCATCATTGTAGCTCAAATCCAAGCATCATACAGTCTGCCCTTCAGTCTTAGGGAAAACGTCTTTGTTGTTAGCAGTTAGCACTCCTTGAACTTTCTCCAACCACTTCTCAATGAAGCCACTATACTTTCAGGGCAACCACCTCCCTTGCTAATTACATCTCATAGGTGACAAAAGCCACTTTCAATGAGCTATCTGGGCATTTAAAAGACTCAGTTTTTGGTGTGCGTGTATGAACTGCACATGTATGTACACTGCATATGAAGCTTACATTTTTGGAAAATCTGCTAATTATTCCACTAGATCCTTTTATGTCCATTGTTTACATCAAGTACAGTGTATGGAGTTTATACCTACTCCTGTCTTCTTTGCTAGTTATTAAAATCTTAATCTTTGCTAGGTTTGCATAATGACCTCTCAATTCCAGTTTTAGCTTCCATGCCTGGAATTCCTTCTCTAATTCCTCTATGGATTCAGATATAAGAACTAAATCATCAGCCTGTAGGGGTTTCTGTGGATAATCAGTCTTACTCTCCTCTGTGGTTGATTTTATCTTTGGTAATACCGGATTAAAAAAAAAAAAAAAACTTGAGTTAAGGATTATTGTTTGTTTACATTCTGAGAATTTACGGCAGCAAATACGCTACAAAACATTTTCTTTTTATTACTATAGTTTTCCATTTAAATTTTTCTTACAGTGACATCTTCATTTTCATTCTATTTGAAAAATTTATGGCAGAGAATTCCTTGCAAAACCACTGTTTTCTTTTCACGATCATTTTTTCACTTTAGTTTTTCTCTTTCCTTCATCTCTTTGTTACCTGCTCCTCCTCTCTCCTTCCCTTGCATATCTTCCTCCTTTCCTGCTTCTATCTCCCTCCCTTTATCTCTCGTTACACCTCTCTCCCTCCCTCTTCTATATCTATCTATATATATATATATATATAATATATATATATAGTATATATATATATATATATATATATATATATATAGCAGTAAGAAAATGGAGGGGAATATGTGGTACTCATCAACTTGATTAATCTGTTTATTTTATAACCAAAATGACAATATATATAGACAATTATGACATACCATGTCATATCAACAATTAAGATTTCAAATTTAATGGACATCTAGCAACTGGAGAAGGGACAAAATCTTACAGCTGTTTCGGCCTAGTGTTGGCATGCCGCATTCTATTTATATAACTCCAGTACTCTGGAGTAATTAGTAGATGAAAATGATGTTATGGGGGTACATGCATGATTCACTAGGCCTCTTCAGAGATTTACAAAATTCAGTTCATGAATTTTGCAAAATTTACATACAAATATAAAATAACAATAAAAAATAAAAAATAAAAATATAAGGCATATAAAAAAATATACAAAAAGCATATAAAAAAACCATATAGAGTCATAAAAACTCATATATACATGCATATGCATGTATACATTACCATATACAGATATACATGGATACAGACATAAACACATGAGTACATATATGTGTGCTCAGATGCACATACACAGGTGGCTGTACATGCATACCAAAATAGTCAACAGTCACTGTTACCATATGTGAGGGGTACAGACACAAATATATATATTCCCCTACACATATATACATATATGTATATATAAATACACCCATACATACATGATCCCTGGTAAAACGTTTTTTGTTGCGTTTGGAAAGCTGTTTATATGCTAAATCTGTGGGGTACGTGCGTGCCAGTTATGTATGTGGTGGAGGGGTCTATGTAGGAATTATTTCTTGAGTTGTTGATATAATAATAACAAGAATAATATGTCAACTTTTTAAAATTGTGATGAGGTACTCTGTTATTTTTTCGTATGGAGAATATGGGGTCCTTCTAGTAGTGGGAATTTAGAATAACATGAAATAACTTGCAATATATAAATTTTTGTTAAGAAAGCTAAGAGAAAAAGATGTTTTATATGTCACATTCTACCAGTATCTCAAATTTGAAAGTGTTTCGTTAAGAAAACAAGTGTTGCCCGTCAAATCAGAAAGATCCTATGTATCTATATATATATATATATCTAT
>NC_068987.1:41925395-41926177 GCF_001194135.2 Octopus bimaculoides
ATATATATATATATATATATATATATATATATATATATATATATATACACAACGCACTCCCACAATCCCCATAGGTAACCCCAACCAACTTGATTCACGCTTGTAATTATATGTATAAGTATATATGTTCTTTTATTAGTTAGCTCTTAGATTCACCCACTATAATCCTTCAAATAAATTCAGCTCTATAGAATATTATCACTACTACCTTTCTCTCTTATACATTTTTTCTTTTTATTACTATTTTTCGAACCCTACCAACACCATCACCCCCTACCAGTTCCTTTCTATCCTGACACTGAACACAACTGTAACTGCCTCCCTTTCCTACTTCACTTTATCTCTTCACACTCCCTTTCTCCACCTATCCATTTCTTTACAGCCCTTATACTTCCACCCCTATCTTCTTTCCTTCGCTCTCTTTCCTTCTTCCTTCCCTCCTGTCCCTATAACTGACCTCACAATCTCTTACACATCTTCCTCTATTCATCTACTGCTTGCACTACTACCTTCATTTCTCCCTTAACTATTTCCTCCTCCTTCCTTCCTGTCTTATGGCTTGATCTCACAATCCCACACACATCTTCCACTCACTTCAGGCTGTCTTTTAAGTAAACAACGCACAGAGTAAACTGGATATAAAATGATATATATCTACCAATATAACTATATTTCTCACTAGAAAATACTCACACGGATTCTATACATGGATATTTACTTTTGGAATGGAAGTATACTCCAAGTACTTTTTCTTCTTTGTTTTTTCTTCTCCGCATCGCTCT
>NC_068987.1:41926277-41927689 GCF_001194135.2 Octopus bimaculoides
TATATACACACACACGCACACACCTATAGACATCTGACATAATCTTTTTAACACATGTATATACCTAATATAAGATCATTGTTGGTTTCCTTTGCAGGATGCTGCTGCAGCCATTGATAACATGGTGAGTTCTATATATTGTAAAGTTACTTTAGGAAGCACAACAAACCACAGCATTAATTGTTTCATCACAATTCTATCTTTAGCAACTGATTCTGTGAATTAATCACATCAATTAGAACTTCTACACTTGTTCTACCCACTTTGTCATTTTCTACTCTTCTCATCAAGTTCTGCTAACACAGTAAGATAGATGAGAGAGAAAGTAAACTTGTAATGTCATTTGACAGCCAAATTATCACTGTATATGGCTGGTCATTAATATTATGTATGCTGTGATTTCTTTTAAAGCTCCAATTGGCAAAGGTCTATCTGCTGAGCTGGATTTGGATGTCAAAGTTGTAGGTTAAGCCAATCAGGTCTAATCTACAATATGCAATAGTTTTAAAATTGGTAGATGAGAATCACAGAAGGTTACACTAAATTCCTTGCAGTACTAAATCTTATTCCGTCTTTCTGACTTCAAATCTTGCTAGTGTCAGTGTAGCCTTTTATAGGAGTGATAAAAAAAGACTTGTTCCTGGTCAAAGAAAATCCATATAACCTGATTTTACTGAAGAATACACTTTCCATCTTATTTATCCTATCATAAATTAGATGTATTTCCTATTGTTTATAATTCAGATTACATTTGCTGTTGTATTGTCTTTATTTTGATACTACCCTCTTTTAAAATCCTGCCATTATACTATAGTATTGTAAGTGAGTTTAGATGATTAAAATTCTCCTTGGTGTATTCTGCTCCAACGAAACATCACATGTACTGCATTAAATGTAAGTACATTAAGTGTACAATACTCTGTGTGGTTACTGTACTACACTTTACTGTACTATATTACAGTACCACTGCCAGAAAGGGTGTCTATATTGTTGCTTGATCCAATAGAAATACTAATCAAATTTCTTTCAAACCACACCCTGTTCTTATTAAAAACAAAAACAAAAACATTAGATAATGTTGTCTAAGGTATACTGTTTCAGAAGAGCTGATATAGTCATGGCTGGAATTACTTTAGGCTACAGGTCTGTTTGCTCTGTCTGTACAACAGCAATATCAATAAAAAGTTCCAAATATTTTAGAGTACAAATGTTTTTATTGTCTAATATAGAATGACTCAGAGCTGTTTGGTCGCACCATTCGCGTTAACCTTGCTAAGCCAATGAAGATCAAAGAAGGTTCAATGAAACCTGGTAAGTAAACCTTTGCTCACCTTGTGTTGTTTGGCTAATATATATAAATAGAAGTTGATCAACATTACCAAACAATACATACATATGTATGTATATATATA
>NC_068987.1:41928116-41929260 GCF_001194135.2 Octopus bimaculoides
ATATATATATATATATATACTCGACTATCTGTGATCCATTAACCCGCCAATAGTTCAAGGTGCCCAGAAAACCACGTATCTCGGAAACCTGTGGTCTGATTTATGCAAAACTTGTTTTATTCTGTTTGTATTCACATTTCAATGCTGCCTTACTTTCAAAGCATTTTTCTCATTATGCACCGGTCTAGTTATTTATAAAGGTACTCAAAATAACAGTTTCTCTCACGAATCCATGCTCCGATTTATGTGAAACTTGTTTTATTCCTTTTGTATTCACATTTCAATGGTACCTTACTTTCAAAGTATTTTCCAATTATGCACCAGTTTGGCTGTATTAAATTATAGACAAGCATGCATGCAAGCGGGCAGTCATAAAGGTACCCGAGAAAACTGTGTATCTTGGGAACCCATGGTCCGATTTATGTGAAACTTGTCTTATTCCATTTCTATTCCCATTTCAGGAGCACCTTACTTTCAGAGTAGTTTCCCATTCGGCACCAGTTTGGCTGTATTAAATTACAGACAAGTACATATGCAGGCAAGCATGCAAACAAAAGTATCCAGGTGTTCACAGTAAAGGGCAATAACTCCAGGTTTCACTGCTTAAATTTGTGGAAACAAACTCCCAAAAAACATGTATCTCAAGAATCTGTGGTCTTATTTACGTGAAACTTGTTTTATTCTGTTTGTATTTACATTTTGTGGGTACCTTACTTTCAGAGTATTTTCCCATTATTCACTGGTTTGGCTGTATTAAATTACAGACAAGCACACAAGCAAGCAATCACAAACTTTTAGTATTATATAGATAGATATATACAGCAGAGTGCTGTATATAGTAGGTATACAGAGTAGGTATACAGTAAGCATCACATCAATGTTATAATACTTAATTCATTAAAATTATTATCACATTAAATTAGTTAGCTTTATTTTTGATATTTTCAGTGTCATTAATCATAACTAGCAGAAAGACTGCCCGCTGGGCAGTGTTTTGCTAACCCCTTGATAATATTTTCACATTTAATTTCCAATTCTAATAATTTTTATATTTTACATCTAATTATTTCTTTGTATAATAGTGCTCATTTGCTTAGTAAGTATTGCTTTTATTATTTTATCACAGTCATAATCTCTCTTTTTT
>NC_068987.1:41929555-41931164 GCF_001194135.2 Octopus bimaculoides
TGCCACATGATATTCAGAAAAATGGATACTTTTTAACAAAATTTTCTACAAATACTGCTTAGATGTTGTGGCTTCATAGTATATTGGGATTTATAAGAAAGAATTTTTCCAAGGGGTAGAGAGAGAAGTTTTGGAAAATTCACATGGTCTGACTCTTTCCCCTCATAACTTTCAGGAAGATGGGTATCTTTTAATGAAAATTTATACAAATCCCTTTCAAACAGCATAGATTATGATTATCTAAAAATTTGTGGGAAAAATTTTTCAGGGATTTTCCTCGTTTTTTTTTAAACCACAGCCTTCAAAATGATGGGTGGGTGGGCATCTTTGTATGAAAAAGTTTTGTAACCTATTTTTTTTTACACCCGCCCCCTCATCATCCCACTCTGGACCTATTTTGGACAATTTTTTTTTGCACTTCAAAACTATGGGAAGAGCATTTTTGGTAAAATTAAAAAAAAAATTTGTCAATATTTTCAGAGGGAAAAGTGAGTGATTTATGAGCGATTTGGCTGTTATTTCTACCATATTCAAAGACAACCCACCTTGTTTCTATATCACACTCTCATGTATTGATGTTTATCAATATATTTCCCCCCATAAATACATTTATATGCTATAAAAAATAAAATTTAAGAAATTATGAATTTTTTTGCAACCCCACTCCCTGCCCCTCATTGTTTTGATTTAGAAATTAAAATGTTGGAGAGCCTGAGAAGGTCATTGTTAGTGTTTATCCGCTTTGATTTAAAAATATTACGGAGATGTACTTGCATAGCAAGTGACTTGATCCAAGATTGTGTGCTGAAACAAAAACAATTGCAGTGTGGATGTTTGTAAGCCATTCAAGAACACACAGAAATCATTCATTTCATGGCACTACTTAAATTTAGAGGTCCCAATGTATCTACGTAACAATATGAAGGGGCGGGTTAATTTTTAGGGTTACGGTTAGGACTAGTTTTAGGGTTAGTTAGGGTTAGGGTGTCATTACACGTCCACACAGCATACATTTAATGTTTTGTATGTAACACCTGTATTTAAGTACTATCTCTGTATTTAAGTAGTACTGTTAAGGGACCTCTGTTTCACTTCACTTCAACATTAAAATTTCATGTGTCAAAATGTTTTCTTTGCTTTGAAACTGTGACACTGACAAAACTTTGTAAAAGTAATGCAGCACGAAGTTTTGTCAGTGAACAGCAAAAACACACACACATTGCCTTTCATTTTTATGTGTATCTATGTATGTGCGTGAGTATGTCACTGTTGAAATCGCTCATGCAACATGTTTGTGTATATATTGGCTTAATGGTACATAGTGTATGGAAACTGCGAATCCGGTGCAAGTTTCGAGTATTTGTTGGTAACTTTTTTCTCCATATTTGAGAGATGAGGAATTATGTGCATTATTTACATTTGACGGATATTTGTCCTCATCTTATTTGTTAAGTGTGTGGGCTACTAACCCCAAGATTCTGAGTTCAATTCCAGGCAGTGACCTGAATAATAATAATAATAATAACAACAACATTGAAAAAATACCTTAAGAATGAGAATCCTGGTTTGAAATTCCCTCAGGACACCTGATGAAGACTGGAGAGTACAT
>NC_068987.1:41932692-41933500 GCF_001194135.2 Octopus bimaculoides
GCCCCTGGACTGGTTCTTGTGCGGGTGGCACATGAGATGCACCATTTTGAGCGTGGCCATTGCCAGTACCGCCTGACTGGCTCCCGTAGGATTTTCGAGCGAGATCGTTGCCAGTGCCCCTGGACTGGCTTGTGCGGGTGGCACATAAAAGACACCATTTTGAGCGTGGCTGTTTTCATGCGGGTGACACGTAAAAGCGCCCACTACACTCTCTGAGTGGTTGGCATTAGGAAGGGCATCCAGCTGTAGAAACTCTGCCAAATTAGATTGGAGCCTAGTGTTGCCATCCGGTTTCACCAGTCCTCAGTCAAATCGTCCAACCCATGCTAGCATGGAAAGCGGACGTTAAACGATGATGATGATGATGATGATGATATTACATATACATTAATAGAATAATAAATAATATATTACATATACATTAATAGAATAAACTGTCGGTTTTCCAAATAGCGAATGGAAACTTAAGATTAAGTGAGAGACTTTGCAAATGAGAATGAAATACTCTGCAGTGGATGTAATGAATATTTAAATTTGTGAGTAATTGGAGTTAAAAAAATTCAAGTAACTTGAGAAATCAAAATTATAGGAAATTTCTTAGAACATGAATTTATAAAAATATTTCCGGACGGTCAGCCCTTTAATAATTGCTTATTTTTAGTATATTTATATTATAGTATAGATAATACATTTTTCATAACTATAATAATACTTTTATTGTAACTTTTCGTTTTTTTTGATAAAAATAAATGAGTATTGTACATGTTTGTTTTTTTCATAACTGTATACCTACTTTTGCACCACCCTG
>NC_068987.1:41933741-41937416 GCF_001194135.2 Octopus bimaculoides
GGGTATACATCTTGTAAAATGCTGTTTAAAGCCTGTTCACAGTCTTCAGCCACCTAATATCATCAGCAATATGGAGGTATATACTACCGGATTTACGTCAGGAATTCCTGTGTCCATACAATTTATAAAAAATATGAGAGAAAGAAAATATAATTTACACAAGGGAGTTGGTGTTAGGAAGGGCATCCAACCATAAAAACCCTGCCAAAACAGACACTGAAGCCTGGTGCAGTCTTCTGCATAGCCAGCCCTTATCAAACTATCCAGCCCATGCCAGCATGGAAAACGGATGTAAAATGATGATGATGATGAGACTCTTTATTCAGAACCACTACAATCATTTCGACTCATCATGCACCAGTGCCTTGCAAGTGAGATGTACAAGCAGTTGCTATGCATCGTAGGTGCAGATGTATTTCCTCTGGTGACTTTTCAAAAAAGTATCTAATTTTTTATTTCCCATTTCACATATTTCTATAACATTACATTTTGGTATTTGCAGCATACTATTTGTCTCTATAAGATTCCTTGTATTTCCTTAGCGAGACATATAGTATGCTAAAATTGTGTGTGCGTGTTGTAAATGATCATGCCATGTTGGCATAGGTTGGATGGTATGACAGAATCTGGTGAGCTGCAGGGCTGCATCAAGTTTCAATGTCAGCTTTGACATTGTTTCTACAGCTGGATGCCACTCATAATACCAGCAACCTTACGGTGTGTACTAGGTGCTTTTTTTTTTTGCCACTAGCATTAGTGAAGTCACCAAGTAACTTGTAAGGTATGATAAGACCAAGAAAAGGAAAATGTCCCCTCAACTAAGTGGGAAAGTATTTAAGAGGGGAGAAATGGCTTTTATGCCATCTGTTTGGAGGGTAAAGTATGACTGAGACAAATGCAGGTCTCACACTACAGAGAAGATAATAGCTTCCTTACATTATATAAGAGTGGGTGGGAGTTGTTGGGAAGAAGATAAGGTGATAATGATGGGGTACCAGAGCTAACCCACACATAACAAGGAGGTGGACAAGCATGGGCAAGCATAGACAGTGTTTTTAGGATATCATTTTTGCTGTAATTGACAGGTCTTCTTGAGCACAGTCCCTTGTCGTCACTTCTGTGAGGCTCAGCATCTCGATATCAATCTTTCCTACTTCATCCTATGTCATTCTAGGTCTCTCTCTTCCACATATTCCATTCACTTTTTTAAAAAATAGATTTGAAAGTTTAATCATTTTTTAAAAATAATTTTACTGTTGTATGTAATATTGTGTATTCTTACTTTTCAGTTTGGTCTGATGACAACTGGTTACGAGAGCATGCTGGTGAAACTGTAGCAAAACCAGATGAGACTGTGGATGACGACACAGAACAGACAGCTGTGAAAACAGACTCGGTAAGTTAAAGAACAGACCCTAACTTTAATGATAGGCAATAATAATGAGCTAACCATTATTGGATAAGGGTAGGATATGATATCATCATCATCATCGTCTTCTAATGTCCGCTTTCCATGCTGGCATGGGTTAGATGGTTTGACTGACAGCTGGCAAGCCAGAAGGCTGCACCAGGCTCCAATTTGATCTGGCAGAGTTTCTACAGCTGGATGACCTTCCTAATGTCAACCACTCTGAGAGTGTAGTGGGTGCTTTTTACATGTCAACGGCACAAGGGCTATCAGGCAGTACTGGCATCGACCACACTTGAATGATGCTTTTTGCATGCCACCGGCATGGGAGCCAGTCAGGTGGCACTGGCAACGACCATGCTTGAATGGCACTTTTTACATGCCACCGGAATGGGACCAGTCAGCTGGCACTGGCATCGAATACGCTTGAATGATACATTTGATGTGCCACCAGCACAGGATCAGTCAGACGGCACTGGCATCAACTATGCTCAAATGGTGATTTTATCATGCCACCGGCATGGGTGGCAATTAGTCAGTACTGTCATTGGCCATGACAATGACTTCACTTAACTCAACAGGTCTTTGCAAGTGCAGTTTATTACCCAATGATTGAAGGGTACTCTCAGATGGGCCAGTTATGCTGCACAAGTATAGGCCAAGGTTACGGTCTCACTTGGTTTGCCAGGTCTTCTCAAGCACAGCATATCTCCAAAGGTCTCGGTCACTTGTCATTGCCTCCATGAGGCCCAACGTTCAAAGGTCATGCTTCATCATCTCATCCCAGGTCTTCCTGGTCTACCTCTTCCACAGGTTCCCTTTACTGCTAGGGTGTGACACTTTTTCACACAGCTGATCTATTTTCACTAAATCACCAAACTACATATTAATGACTGCACAACACCATGTCTATTATGATGACCACAACCACTCTGCTGACCACTGCTACCTCAAAGATGACCAACACCATAATGATTGTGACTACCATACATCAACCAAAACTAAGATTCAGGAAATCACTTCATACTAGCTTGTCCTGCTAAATGTAGCAACCAAGTTTTCCTTCAAATTTCACATTACCACCACACTACCATCTTAAAGAACTAATGTTGGGGGTGTAGTTCTAAAAAAATGATGGGTTTCTTATGGGTGAAACATTTTTGATCTTAGGTCTACTTGATCATGGTATACCTAGAGTTAAGTAATAACAACAGCTTCCTAGGTCTAACCAACAATAGTATTATTCCCTTCAGGGGACTGTCACATTAAGTTGACAGCATACAACTACTTCATCATATCACTACTGTATAAATCTCTCTGAGGGATTTAGAAATGTATTATTTCTAAATTTGAAATCAGTGAATGTATTTCACTAGAATTATTATATGTTTACAAGAGCTTGACAGGCATCTTCGACTAGCAGGTCATGCTACTTCAGAGTTGAGTTTATGAGTTTGGATATAGAGAACGTTGCATGTGGTGAGTTAAATTGTTTGTGAATTATTGAAATTGTTACAAAATATTGTTGACGATATTGTTAATCATTATTGTTGAACGTTATTTTGAAATTGGTGTACTACCCATTGTTGGGTATGGAAACAACGAGCTATGCTGAGGCAGCAGGCAAAAGCCTGTCTGTTGAAACAATGCAAATGATGGAGGTGAAGATAGACATTAACAAGGTTTTAAAACACAAGAAGATGATAGTGAAGGAAGGAGATTGTCTTAAGGTGACACCTCCCATAGAAGACACGCAACGCGCGGAAAGAAGAATGATAGTGTACAGAACACTAAACGTTGAAAGTAAGAAGGTAGAAATTGCAGCAACGGATGACATAGAAGAATGCTTCAGTGAAGTGAAGGAAATGACGACCTTCTATTCAAGAGGTAGAAAATACGGCACAGTGGAGGTGCAATTTAAGAACGAGGGGGATGCGAAAAAGCTCTCCACTGTGGCCTTGAGGACCACAAAGTGGGCACTCTTGCAAACTTACTGTGGAAGACATGCAGCGAGAATAAGTATAGGAAGCCTGTCCAGTTCAACGAATACGGAACGCCAGTGGTACTGATTCGTAAAGCACATGCTTCAAGCAACCTGAAGCCCAAACTACGGATTTATGGTGACTACTCTGTAGGAATTAATGACCAACTTGCTGATCACCGTCATCCAATGCCACTCCCTGCTGAACTGATGCAGAAACTTGGAGGTGGATTCAGATATACAAAGATAGACCTTGCTGATGCCTATAATCAGATCAAGCTGGCTC
>NC_068987.1:41939389-41946262 GCF_001194135.2 Octopus bimaculoides
AGTCTAAGGAAGCAGATAAGTCTCAGGTGACTCCAAGCTCGGCTGATGTCGCTAAAGTTATCAGACAGTACAAGGCCGGAGATCCTGTGTATGCACTATACTATGGACCTCGCCGAGACAAAGATCCCCGATGGGTACCAGCAATCATTAAGAAGTCATTGGGTACTCGCTGCTTTAACGTGAAGGTCATACCTCATGGCCCGATGTGGAGACGACACTGGGAACAGCTGCGACCGCGGTACACAACTGAGGAAGACAATGAACCTGGTGATGCAGAAAACGCTGTATTTCAATTTGTAACAGATCACCCGATGGAGATCTCGGAAACTGTGCCACTAATTCAATGACAAACCAGACCCAAGATCATGTTACCCGTTCCAGTGTATGGACCAGACAACCCAAGACTGTCCAAGAGAACCCGTAAAACCTGAGACTTTGCTGTTGATACTTCTTGTGTAGCATCAATTTCAGTGGGGAGGTGTTATATGGACTGTTGGATATGTTATACGTCTGACGTTCCGTGTGTCACTGTGGTTCGTCTGAGTTCATTGTTTCATTGTTGTTGTCTTGTGTGACTGTCGTAGTATAATGTCATTAATAGATATGGCGGACATGATTCTTGTTTATTTACAATGAACATTGGGTGAGTGCGTTCTTTGTATGTAATTGAATAATAAATGTAATAATTAAATTGTACAACTCGTATTTTCTCTGCGAGTCTCCCGAGTGGAATACAACAAAGACGGAATTAAAAAACTGTATAAATAGAACGGTAAAATGAAACTGCAAGCTTTGTGGGGCTCGTAAGCCATTTCATTCTTTTCATTTTAATAATTCATATTTTCATTTGTTAAATGTACCCCACGTTTTGTACTACATTGTCCGTCCTTGTAATGTCCCCTTCTATGTCGTGGCCGTAGTGCCAATAATAAAGAGAAAAGGTCATGCTACTCCAGACTGATGACGAGCAAAGACTCAGAAACATGTCTTTGGATGCAGGCTTAGCTGGGTGGAGGTACTTGTCTCCCCCTTGTAAACATAAGGATACAGGAAATGTGTTAAGGCCGACAGGAAGCAGTACAGCTTCCTAGGTCTAACCAACAATAGTATTATTCCCTTCAGGGGACTGTCACATTAAGTTGACAGCATACAACTACTTCATTGTATCACTACTGCATAAATCTCTCTGAGAGATTTAGAAATGTATTATTTCTAAACAACAAGGAAGATCACACAATTACTATGACAAAACAGTGAGCATGACAATGACCACCATACAACCACCGGTACAACACTAACCAATCACTGATACCCATAATATCCACATAGACGTTATAATAAAATGCCCAGCTATAACTGTTATATGGACTGTTAGATATGTAATACGTCTGACGTTCCATGTGTCAGTGTGGTTCGTCTGAGTTCATTGTTTCATTGTTGTTGTCTTGTGTGACTGTCGTAGTAAAATGTCATTGATATATATGGCGGACATGACTTGTGTTTATTCATAACGAACATTGGGTGAGTGCGTTATTTGTATGTAATTGAATAATAAATGTAATAATTAAATTTGTATAACTCGTTGTGTTATCTCTGCGAGTCTTCCGAGGGAAATACAACAATAACTTACCTGGGTTTTATAAAAGCCATTAAAAAACAGAAGCTGTTTTATTTTTCTTCTACAATAGTTGTAGGAAATATCAATCAATGACTAATTAAAGCAAAACTCTGTATTTTAGACGAACGACGAACCAGTGAAGAAAAAGCCCAAAGTTAATCCACAAGTCTTCTTTGACATCCGGATTGGTACCAAGAATATTGGTCGGATAGTGATGGAGCTCCGAGCTGATGTTGTTCCCAAAACTGCAGGTAACACATCTCTATCTTCGTTCATCATTGATGTTGTTACGTATAATTTTCTATATTTGCATGGGTCAGATGGAATTTTTTGAGGCAGATTTTCTATGGCCAATGCTCTTCTTGTCACTGACCCACATAGGTAATATTTCTCCTCATCATATGGATACACAAACAACACGATGGCCAGAGTTGTTTCATGGAAGATTGCAAATGAACAATAATATTTGTATGATGGTGATGTTTACACATACATATATGTATGCAACTTGCTTTGGTGGGGCTGAACCAAAATCCACATGGTTGGGGAGGAAACGTTTCACTTTCTCCCTGTTTTTTTTTTTATACTTTTTCCCAATCTTTGGGAATAAGCTTCATTTCTAACTGAGAAGTCACAAGTTCTAGTCACTGAGGTCACTTAATTGTCTAATGGAAACAGTCAGTGGGATTTGGGTTAACAGGCTTCATAGGTTGGTCATGTGAAGATATAGGTGAGGGCTGGTGACAGGAAGAGCATCCAGCTGTATACACTCTACCTCAGTAAATTCCATCCAATCTATGCAAGCATGGAGAAGTGGCTGTTAAAACATGTGCCTTGTATTGAGTGCCATATTTATAAATATATAAAGCTATATGATGAATATCCTTGTTCATCACTTTTTCCAATCCTTAGTTTGTATTTTCTCTTGTACTCACTTTCTTTTACCTTAAGTGTATGCTGATATGTCATCATCATTATCTTCTTTCCAGCTACTTCCACCCTTATATAATGCAGGGTAATCATGTACTCCCTCTATAGCAAGACAGCTGTGCTTCTCTGTTTGTCATACTTTAGCCTGTCATGACCTGGCATAAATCTACCTCCCTCACTACGGTACCCTCACTCAGGCCAAGGGGGCTTTTTCTTTGTCTTACTCATTACTTGTTGATCTCATTAGTGTTGGTATTTTGAAAAATGCACCCATTCCACTCTGTAAAGTGGTTGGCATTAGGAAGAGCATCCAGTTGTAGAAATCAGGCCAAAACAAACATTGGAGCTCTGGGTTGTTGGATCCTGTCAGACTGTTTGATACTGCCAGCATGGAAGATGAACATTAAAAAATGATGATAAGCGTTATGAATATAAATATATGAAAATAAAATCAGTTCAATCCGCTATCTTTCTTACAGAATTTTGAATTTATGATATATAGCAGGATTGTATTTTATCATGTTCTTAGAAGCCATGTTACATCAGAGCTTCCTAGTGTCTCTCCCTTCTCCCTCTCTTTAACACTAATTATTATTATTCATTTATCTAATTTTGTCACAGTTTGGCTGACTGAATACTATTGGTTATAGCTATAGTTAAGAATGCAAATGTCTAGCTCTATCTCATTATTATTGTTATTCTTTCACACCGGCAGCCAGAGCGTTTGCTGTTTTGCAGTGTTATTCACCTAGTGGTTTTTTTACGATGGCAAGTTAAATTCAATCATTCAGTTATGTTACTCTAAATCCCCAAAATTCCATCTCCTTGTGTCCTAACTCTGGACTCTCTCTCTCTCCCCTCTCTCAGTTCTGTTAACCACTTGCTTCTTCCAATACGATGACATTATTCCCCCCCCCCCCACATATAAATTAGCTCTATTCAGATTTCCCTACCTCATATTTTAATATCTTGTCACATGAAGTAGAAGTCAAAGATTTTCAGATAAGTAACTTTGTTTCCAACCTAGCACACATCTAAAAACCTCTTTTTATAGTGCAAATTATAATTACTTTATCATTTCATTATCTATTTATGTACCCACAGTTTCGTCTTCCATGCTGAAAACTTAATATCTCTAAGTTCAATCATTTTCTCCCTATCTTTCACGCTCGTTTATTATTGTTATTTATTCATTTATATAATTTTCTCACAGTTTGGCTGACCAAATACTGTTGGTTATAGCTAGAGTTAAGAATGCAAATGTCCAATTCTATCTCGTTATTATTATTATACTTTCACACTGGCAGCCAGAATGTTTGCTGTTTCATGGAGCACCTGCCATCCCACTCCCACCACCTAAAGCAGAAGTCTTTATCCTCTGACCTCTATCAAATGTCTTCCCTTGAACACCTCCAATGGCTTAACTGCTCCCCCATCTCTACTTAGTGTTTATCTCCTATGAAATGTAGTGATTATGTAGGGCATAAAATGATAGTGTAGTGTTTGCAGGTTGAAGGCTATTGTATGTTTATGAGTTCTGCCAAATAAAAGCTTTCTTTTCGTATACATGATGCTGCTGTCCCCCATCCCAGGATCTCATGGGCCCACACCTTCCACACCCTCAGAGTTGGCACACTTAATGGTGGCATATTGAAAGGTAGGTCTGGTGAGATTGTTGAGATGCTTGAATGGAGATGTGTAGATTTGTGTTGCATCCAAGAAGTAAGGTGGAGAGGAAGTTCTGTTAGGTTCCTCACAGGCAAAGAACTTAGGTATAAGATTTTCTGGACAGAGAACATTGATGGGGTTGGGGGGCATGGGTATACTTCTTGCGAAGAAATAAGTTGGTAAGGTAATTGAAGTAGTCAGGGTCTATGATAGAATACATAAGCTTAGATTAGTGCTGTAACATGGATTAGCAACCATTATCTTGGCTTATGACACTCAGCCAGGGCTACCTGATGAACAGAAAGGCTAATTTTATGACACCCACTTGCAGACAGGGACCTTCTCTTTGTGGCTGGTGACTTCAATAGGCATGTTGGACAACATGCAGGGAGTTTCCATGATGTACATAGTGGCTATGGATTTGGTTCCCGCAGTGAGGAAGGAACCAGGCTGCTGGAGTTCTACGATGCAAATGATCTTATGGTCTGTAATACTAAATTCAGGAAACCTGCCAGTCACCTGTTCACCTACCAGTCTGGTGGACACACTAGTCAGTTTGACCACATTCTCACCAGGAAACGGGAAAGATGGCAACTTATAAATGCCAAAACCTTCCCAGGTGAAGAATGCACCCTGCAACATAGATTAGTAGTTAGCGACTTCAGGATCAGGGCTAAATAGATGCCCAGAAGACAACCAGCATGGAAGAGAAGGGTCTGGAAGCTTAAGGATCCTCTGAATGGACAGAGATTTATAGACGTATTACTTGAAGCTTTTGATGCAAAAGAGGAGGATATAGCATTACATGATGTGGAAGACAACTGGATGTTCCTACAGGACAACCTGTTGAGGGCCACTGACCAGATCTCTGGATGGTGCAAAGTCCCCTCTCAACCTAAGGTAACATGGTAGTGAAACAGTGTAGTTGACAGGGCCATTAGGGAAAGAAACAGGCATGGAAGGACTGGAAGAACAGTGGTATCAGGGAACTGTATCAGATCGTCAGAAGGGAAGCTAGGAGACAGGTTTACTTAGCCAGAGGGGAAGGAGATAGGAAAAATTTGCTGATGTTCTACGTCGTGAGGACCAAAGACTTGAAGTGTTTCATGTTGCAAGACACTGTGTGAGAGAGAATTGTTCTGTTATAGGAGAGAAATGTGTCCACATGGATGATGGCTCACTTGTATTTAATGAGGCTGCAAAGAGAGAGACTTGGAGACTCTACTATGAAAGGTTGCTAAATGAAGAGAATGAATGGAAGAGAGTCTGTCAAATGTCGACCCAACAAAGGGACCAGCTATCCAAATGACAGTACCTTGGTAAATAAAGCAATTAAGGGTATGAAGACAGAGAAAGCCCCCAGCCCATCAGAAATCACCTCAGAGATGCTTGAAATATCTGGCATTGTAGGCTATAGTCTAGTCAGCTGTATAGTCAATCAGGTGATACATGAAGGAGTCATCCCCAGTGACTGGTGTAGCAGCACCATAGTCAACTGCTACAAAGGTAAAGGTGATGCATTAGATACGAATAATTACAGAGGTATCAAGCTGTTGGATCAGGTAATGAAAGTCACAGAGAGGGTCATAGCCCAACTAATTAGGGAAAGAGAGTCAGTTTTGATGAGATGCAGTTTGGGTTCGTGCCAGGGAAAAGCACCACTGATGCTATATTTCTGGTAAAACAGCTGCAGGAGAAATACATAGCCAAAAATAAAACTCTGTACCTGGCTTTTGTTGACATGGAGAAAGCCTTTGACAGGGTCCCCCGATCCCTTATCTGGTGGTCAATGAGGAATCTAGGGATAGATGAATGGTTAGTGAGAGCTGTGTGAGCCATGTACAGGGATGCCCTCAGTAAGGTGAGGGTTGCCAATGAGTACAGTGAAGAATTCTGGGTAGCGGGACGGCTGCACCAAGGTTCAGTCCTCAGCCCCCTCCTATTTATCATAGTCCTCCTAGCAATAACACAGGAATTCAAGACAGGATGCCCCTGGGAGCTCCTCTATGCTGATGACCTTGCACTAATTGCGGAGTCACTATCAGAACTAGAGGAGAAGTTTCAGGTGTGGAAGCAAGGACTAGAATCAAAGTGCCTTAGAGTTAACCTAGCTAAAACCAGTCCTAATAAGTAGGAAGTTAGACAAACCACAAACCCATTCAGGTAGATGGCCCTGCTTGATCTGTAGAAAAGGCATAGGTAGAAACTCGATAAGATGTACCCAGTGTAAGCTATGGACACATAAGAGTTGCAGCAATATCAAAGGAAGGCTAACCAGGAAGATAGTTTTTGTATGTGGCAGATGCTCAGGAGCAATAGACACTGAAAATGTGCAGAAAACAACTTCTGCCACATTCCAGTGAGAAAAACTAGAAGTAGTTGATAGCTTCCATTACCTAGGTGACCAAGTCAGTAGCGGGGGAGGGTGCGCTGAATGTGTAGCTTCTGGAATAAGAATAGCCTGGGCAAAGTTCAGAGAGCTCTTACCTCTGCTGGTGTCAAAGGGCCTCTCACTCAGAGTAAAAGGCAGACTGTATGATGCATGTGTACGAACAGCCATGCTACATGGCAGTGAAACATGGGCCATGACTGCTGAGGACATGCTTATAGGAAAGTTGGTTATACATCATTAGATGTATACCTGACTTTCCTATATA